>NC_141877.1:263295557-263610103 GCF_056163025.1 Triticum urartu
ATGCACTCAAACCCAATCCACGTCTATGAGCATAGCATGGCAGTATAAGCATAATGTAGAAGTAACTCCCCAAGGGTTTGGTAATAAAAGGGCAATAGGTTCTACCTCATCATCTACTTCCCAAAACCCACATGTTAAAAGATCCTACTCATGCAATGTTTGAGGATTGTAACTAATGCATAAAAACTGGGTAATAAAGGGGTATGATCAATGTGTTACTTGCCTTGCTGATGATCCGCAAAACCTAGAGACTCGTAGTAGCACGCTGCACACTCCGGGAATTCTATCACAAACAAACAATAGCATACATAAGCACTCAAGCAAAGCTGCACGGGTAAAACTCAAATAAGAAGATCCAAACTGAAAGTTCAACTGAAGAGGTTCGATTTGCAAAAGGATCAATCAAATCGGAGGTACGGAATTGAAACTGCAGTCAAAAGAACTTCGAATACAAATCTGCTTGAAACCAGATTTTAAATAGTTAAAACCTTGTTCAACTTGATTAAACAGAAAGAGGGGTTCGAGACGAAGATTTTGTTGGAAATATGCCCTAGAGGGAATAATAAATTGGTTTTATTATATTTCCTTGTTCATGATAATTGTTTATTATCCATGCTAGAATTGTATTGATAGGAAACTCAGATACATGTGTGGATACATAGACAACACCATGTCCCTAGTAAGCCTCTAGTTGACTAGCTCGTTGATCAATAGATGGTTACGGTTTCCTAACCATGGACATTAGATGTCGTTGATAACGGGATCACATCATTAGGAGAATGATGTGATGGACAAGACCCAATCCTAAGCCTAGCACAAAGATCGTGTAGTTCGTATGCTAAAGCTTTTCTAATGTCAAGTATCATTTCCTTAGACCATGCGATTGTGCAACTCCCGGATACCGTAGGAGTGCTTTGGGTGTGCCAAACGTCACAACGTAACTGGGTGGCTATAAAGGTACACTACAGGTGTCTCCGAAAGTGTCTGTTGGGTTGGCACGAATCGAGACTGGGATTTGTCACTCCGTGTAACGGAGAGGTATCTCTGGGCCCACTCGGTAGGACATCATCATAATGTGCACAATGTGACCAAGGAGTTGATCACGGGATGATGTGTTACGGAACGAGTAAAGAGACTTGCCGGTAACGAGATTGAACAAGGTATCGGGATACCGATGATCGAATCTCGGGCAAGTATCGTACCGATAGACAAAGGGAATTGTATACGGGATTGATTGAATCCTTGACATCATGGTTCATCCGATGAGATCATCGTGGAGCATGTGGGAACCAACATGGGTATCCAGATCCCGCTGTTGGTTATTGACCGGAGAGTTGTCTCGGCCATGTCTGCATGACTCCCGAACCCGTAGGGTCTACACACTTAAGGGACGCTAGGGTTATAGGGAAAGTATGTACGCGGTTACCGAATGTTGTTCGGAGTCCCGGATGAGATCCCGGACGTCACGAGGAGTTCCGGAATGGTCCGGAGGTGAAGATTGATATATAGGAAGTATGGTTTTGGCCATCGGAAGTGTTCCGGGCATCACCGGTAGTGTATCGAGACCACCGGAGGGGTTTGGGGGTCCACCAGGTGGGGCCACCAGCCCTGGATGCCTACATGGGCCAATAGTGGAGGCAAAGGAGCAGCCCAACACACGATTCGATCTCTTTTTTGGCGCAGCCCTACCCCTCTCCCTCCTCGTCTCTCGTAGTGCTTGGCGAAGCCCTGCTAGGAGTCCCGCGCTCTTCCACCACCACCACGCTGCCGTGCTGCTGCTGGATGGAGTCTTCCCCAACCTCTCCTTCTCCCCTTGCTGGATCAAGGCGTAGGAGACGTCACCGGGATGCACGTGTGTTGAACGCGGAGGCGCCGTGGTTCGGCGCTTAGATCGGAATCAACCGCGATCTGAATCGCTACGAGTACGACTCCTTCATTCGCGTTCTTGCAACGCTTCCGCTTAGGGATCAACAAGGGTATGTAGATGCACTCCCCTTCCCCTCGTTGCTAGATTACTCCATAGATTGATCTTGGTGATGCGTAGAAAATTTTAAATTTCTGCTACGATACCCAACAGTGGCATCATGAGCTAGGTCTATGCGTAGTTTCTATGCACGAGTAGAACACAAAGCAGTTGTGGGCGTCGATATTGTCAACTTACTTGCCGTTACTAGTCTTATCTTGATTCGGTGACATCGTGGGATGAAGCGGCCCGGACCGACCTTACACGTATGCTTACGTGAGACTGGTTCCACCGACTGACATGCACTAGTTGTATAAGGTGGCTAGCGGGTGTCTGTCTCTCCCACTTTAGTCAGATCGCATTTGATGAAAAGGGTCCTTATGAAGGGTAAATAGAAATTGGCATATCACGTTGTGGTTTTGGCGTAGGTAAGAAACGTTCTTGCTAGAAACCTATAGCAGCCACGTAAAAATTTGCAACAACAATTAGAGGACGTCTAACTTTTTTTTGCAGCATGTGTCGTGTGATGTGATATGGTCAAAAGGATGTGATGAATGATATATGTGATGTATGAGATTGATCATGTTCTTGTAATAGGAATCACGACTTGCATGTCAATGAGTATGACAACCGGCAGGAGCCATAGGAGTTGTCTTAATTTATTTATGACCTGCGTGTCAACATAAACGTCATGTAATTACTTTACTTTATTGCTAAAGCGTTAGCCATAGTAGTAGAAGTAATAGATGACGAGACAACTTCAAGAAGACACGATGATGGAGATCATGATGATGGAGATCATGGTGTCATGCCGGTGACAACGATGATCATGGAGCCCCGAAGATGGAGATCAAAAGGGGCAAAATGATATTGGCCATATCATGTCACTATTTGATTGCATGTGATGTTTATCATGTTTTACATCTTATTTGCTTAGAACGACGGTAGCTTAAATAAGATCACCCCTCACTAAAATTTCAAGAAAAGTGTTCCCCCTAACTGTGCACCGTTGCGAAGGTTCATTGTTTCGAAGCACCACGTGATGATCGGGTGTGATAGATTCTAACGTTCGAATACAACGGGTGTTGACGAGCCTAGCATGTACAAACATGGCCTCGGGACACATGCGAAACACTTAGGTTGACTTGACGAGCCTAGCATGTACAGACATGGCCTCGGAACACGGAAGACCGAAAGGTCAAACATGAGTCGTATAGAAGATACGATCAACATGAGATGTTCACCGTTGATGACTAGTCCGTCTCACGTGATGATCGGACACGGCCTAGTCGATTCGGATCATGTTTCACTTAGATGACTAGAGGGATGTCTATCTGAGTGGGAGTTCATTAAATAATTTGATTAGATGAACTCAATTATCATGAACATAGTCTAAATTGTCTTTGCAAATATGTTGTAGATGAATAGCTCATGTTGTAGCTCCCTGTTTCAATACGTTCCTAGAGAAAGACCAAGTTGAAAGATATTGTAAGCAATGATGCGGACTAGGTCCGTAGTCCGAGGAGTGTCCTCACTGCTACACAGAAGGCTTATGTCCTTGATGCACCGCTCGATGTGCAAACCCCTACAACGTCGTCTGTGGATGTTGTGAACACCTGACAGACACATCCTGATGACTACTTGATAGTTTAGTGCACCATACTTTACGGCTTAGAATCGGGATTCCAATGACGTTTTGAACGCCATAGAACATATGAGATGTTCGAAGAGCTGAAATTGGGATTTCAGGCTCATGCCCGTGTTGAGAGGTGTGAGACCTCTGACAAGTTCTTTTGCCAACAAGATGGAGGAGAATAGCTCAGCTAGTGAGCATGTGCTCAGAATGTCTGGGTGCTACAATCACTTAAATCAAGTGGGAGTTAAACTTCCAGATAAGGTAGTGATTGATAGAGTTCTCTAGACACTATCACTAAGCTACTAGATCTTCGTGATGAACTATGACATGCAAGGGATGGAGTTGATCCCGGAGCTATTCGCGGTGCTTAAGACCGCAAAAGGTAGAAATCAAGAAGGAGCATCAAGTGTTGATGGTTTAACAAGACCACTGGTTTCAAGAAGGGCAAGGTCTAAAAGGGAAACTTCATGGATGGCAAACCATTTGCCGCTCCAGTGAAGGAACCCAAGGTTGAACCTAAACCCGAGACTAAGTGCTTCTATTGTAAAGGGAACGGTCACTGGTAGCGGAATTACCCCAAATGCATGGTAGATAAGAATGCTGGCAACTTCAACAAAGTATATACGTGTTATTAATGTGTACCTCACTAGTACTCCTGGTAGCACCTGGGTATTGGATACCGGTTCAGTTGCTATTATTGGTGACTTGAAGCAAAAGCTACGGACTAAACGGAGACTGGCTAAGGGCGAGGTGATGATGTGTGTTGGAAGTGTTTCCAAAGTTGATGAGATCACCATCGCACGCTCCATCTGCCTTCGGGATTAGTATTGAACCTAGATAAATGCTATCACGTGTCTACGTTGAGCATGAATATGATTAGATCATGTTCATTGCAATACGGTTATTCATTTAAGTTAGAGAATAATGGTTATTCTGTTTACATGAATAATACCTTTCATGGTCATGCACCCTATATGAATGGTTCAGTGAATCTCGGTCGTGATAATACACATGTTCACGCCAAAAGATGTAGATAGTACCACTTTCTTGTGGCACTGCCGCTTAGGTCATATTGGCGTAAGATGCATGAAGAAACTCCGTGTCGATGGATGTTTGGAGTCACTTGATTTTGAATCGCTTGACACATGCGAGCCATGCCTCATGGGCAGGATGACTAAGACCCCGTTTTCAGGTACAATGAAACGGGCAAGTGACTTGTTGGAAATCATACATGCTGATGCGTGTGATCCAATGAGAATTGAAGCGTGCGGTGGATATCGCTATTTTCTCATCTTCACTGACGATTTGAGTAGATATAGGTATATTTACTTAATGAAGCACAAGTCTGAAATGTTTGAAAAGTTCAAGCGATTTCAGAGTGAAGTTAAGAACCATCATAACAAGAAGATCAAATTCCTACGATCTGATCGATGAGAATTTCTGAGTTATGAGTTTGGCAAT
Organism: Triticum urartu; assembly: GCF_056163025.1. Classification (NCBI taxonomy): domain Eukaryota; kingdom Viridiplantae; phylum Streptophyta; class Magnoliopsida; order Poales; family Poaceae; genus Triticum; species Triticum urartu. Next base: position 263,300,618 of record NC_141877.1, read on the forward strand.
CACTTAAGACATTGTGGAATTGTTTCACAGTTGAAGCCACCTGGAACACCACAGGGTAATGGTGTGTCCGGACGTCGTAATCGAACCCTATGAGATATGGTGCGATCTATGATGTCTCTTATCGACCTATCGTTTTCATTTTGAGGTTATGCGTTAGAGACAGCTGCATTCACTTTAGATAGGACACCATCTAAGTCCGTTGAGATGACGTCGTATGAACATTGGTTTGGCAAGAAACCAAAGTTGTCGTTTCTTAATGTTTGGGGCTGCGATGCTTAAGGCTTCAACCGGAGAAGCTCGAACCCAAAAGCGGACAAACACGTCTTCATAGGATACCCAAAGGTGACAGTTGGGTATACCTTCTATCTCAGATCCGAGGGCAAATTGTTTGTCGCTAAGAACGGGTCCTTTCTCGAGAAGGAGTTTCTCTCGAAAGAATTGAGTGGGAGGAAGATAGAACTTGATGAGGTTGTCGAACCTTTACTTCAACCAGAGAGTGATGCAACACAGAAAGATGTTTTCTGTGGCGCCTACGTCTGTTGAAGAGGAAGTTAATGATAGTGATCATGAAGCTTCGGATCAAGTTGCTGTCGAACCTCATAGTTCGACAAGGATATGTACCACTCCTGAGTGGTACAGTAATCCTGTCTTAGATATCATGTTGTTGGACAACAATGAACCTACGAGCTATGGAGAAGCGATGGTGGGCATGTATTCCGACAAATGGTTAGAAGCCATGAAATCCGAGATAGGATCCATGTATCAGAACAAAGTATCGACTTTGGTGGACTTGCCCGATGATCGGCAAGCCATTGAGATAAATGGATCTTTAAGAAGAAGACGGACGTGGGCGGTAATGTTACCGTATATAAAGCTCGACTTGTGGGAAAGAGTCTTTTCACAAGTTCAAGGAGTTGACTACGATGAGAATTTCTCACCCATAGCGATGCTTAAGTCCGTCGGAATCATGTTAGCATTAGATGTATTTTTCGAATATGAAATCTGACAGATGGATGTCAAAAACAAGTTTTCTTACCAGTTTTCGTAAGAAAGAGTTGTATGTGATACAATCAAAGGTTTTGTCGATCCTAAGGATGCTAGAAACTTGTATTTACAAGAAAGTGAGTGGGAGCACTACAACATTTCTGATAAGTATATGTGGATGACATATTGCTGATTCGAAATAATGTAGAATTTCTGAAAGCATAAACGGTTGTTTGAAGAGTGTTTTTCAAAGGAAGACCTGGATAAAGCTGCTTACATATTGGGCATCAAGATCTATAGAGATAGATCAAGACGCCTGATGATACTTTCAAAGAACGCACACCTTGACATGTTTTTGAAGGAGTTCAAAATAGATCAGTCAAAGAAGTGGTTCTTACCTGAGTTGTAAGGTGTGAAGTTGAGTAAGACTTGAAGCTTGACCACAGCAGAAGAAAGAGTAAGGACGAAGGTCGTCCCCTATGCTTTTGTCATAGGCTCTATACGGTATGCCATGCTGAAGTACCGCACCTGATGTGTGCCTTGCCACATGTCTGGCAAGAGGGTACAAAGGTGATCTAGGAGTGGATCACCAGATAGCGGTCGAAATTATCCTTAGAGGAATAAGGAAATGTTTCTCGGTTATGGAGATGATAAAGAGTTTGACGTAAAGAGTTACGTCGATCCAAGCTTAACACCTATCCGGATAGCTCTAAGTAGAGATACCGGATATGTATAATGGAGCAACAATTTGGAATAGCTCCAAGTGGAACGTGGTAGCAGCATCTACGATATGACATAAAGTTTTGCGAAATACATAGGGATCTGAATATGGCAAGACCCGTTGACTACAACCTCTCTCACAAGCATAACAGGATCAAAACCAGAACTCTTTGAGTGTTAATCACATAGTGATGTGAACTAGATCATTGAGTCTAGTAGACTATTGGATGTTGGTCACATGGCGATGTGACCTGTGAGTGTTAATCACATGGCGATGTGAACTAGATTATTGACTCTAGTGCAAGTGGGAGACTGTTGGAAATATGCCCTAGAGGCAATAATAAATTTGTTATTATTATATTTCCTTATTCATGATAACTGTTTATTATCCATGCTAGAATTGTATTGATAGGAAACTCAGATACATGTGTGGATACATAGACAACACCATGTCCCTAGTAAGCCTCTAGTTGACTAGCTCGTTGATCAATAGATGGTTACGGTTTCCTAACCATGGACATTGGATGTCGTTGATAACGGGATCACATCATTAGGAGAATGATGTGATGGACAAGACCCAATCCTAAGCCTAGCACAAAGATCGTGTAGTTCGTATGCTAAAGCTTTTCTAATGTCAAGTATCATTTCCTTAGACCATGAGATTGTGCAACTCCCGGATACCGTAGGAGTGCTTTGGGTGTGCCAAACGTCACAACGTAACTTGGTGGCTATAAAGGTACACTATAGGTATCTCCGAAAGTGTCTGTTGGGTTGGCACGAATCGAGACTGGGATTTGTCACTCTGTGTAACGGAGAGGTATCTCTGGGCCCACTCGGTAGGACATCATCATAATGTGCACAATGTGACCAAGGAGTTGATCACGGGATGATGTGTTACGGAACGAGTAAAGAGACTTGCCGGTAACGAGATTAACAAGGTATTGGGATACCGACGATCGAATCTCGGGTAAGTATCGTACCGATAGACAAAGGGAATTGTATACGGGATTGATTGAATCCTTGACATCGTGGTTCATCCGATGAGATCATCGTGGAGCATGTGGGAACCAACATGGGTATCCAGATCCCGCTGTTGGTTATTGACCGGAGAGTTGTCTCGGCCATGTCTGCATGACTCCCGAACCCGTAGGGTCTACACACTTAAGGACCGATGATGCTAGGGTTATAGGGAAAGTATGTACGCGGTTACCGAATGTTGTTCGGAGTCCCGGATGAGATCCCGGACGTCACGAGGAGTTCCGAAATGGTCCGGAGGTGAAGATTGATATATAGGAAGTATGGTTTTGGCCACCGGAAGTGTTCCGGGCATCACCGGTAGTGTACCGGGACCACCGGAGGGGTCCGGGGGTCCACCAGGTGGGGCAACCAGCCCCGGAGGCCTACATGGGCCAATAGTGGGAAGGGACCAGCCCCTAGGTGGGCTGGGGCGCCTCCCACCAAAGCCCAAGGCGCCTCTAAGAGGGGAAGGGGGCAAACCCTAGGGCAGATGGGCCCTAAGGCCCACCCCAGGTGCGCCTCCCCCTCTCCCCCTTGTGGCCGCCACCCTAGATGGGATCTAGGGCTGCCGCACCCCTTGGGGTGGGAACCCTAGGTGGGGGCGCAGCCCTCCCTCTCCCCCTATATATAGTGGAGGCAAAGGGGCAGCCCAACACATGATTCGATCTCCCTATTGGCGCAGCCCTACCCCTCTCCCTCCTCGTCTCTCGTAGTGCTTGGCGAAGCCCTGCAAGGAATCCCGCGCTCCTCCACCACCACCACGCCGTCGTGCTGCTGCTAGACGGAGTCTTCCCCAACCTCTCCTTCTCCCCTTGCTGGATCAAGGCGTAGGAGACGTCACCGGGCTACACGTGTGTTGAACACGGAGGCGCCGTGGTTCGGCGCTTAGATCGGAATCAACCGCGATCCGAATCGCTACGAGTACGACTCCTTCATTCGCGTTCTTGCAACGCTTCCGCTTAGCGATCTACAAGGGTATGTAGATGCCCTCCCCTTCCCCTCGTTGCTAGATTACTCCATAGATTGATCTTGGTGATGCGCAGAAAATTTTAAATTTCTGCTACGATGCCTAACAGATTTTGGCGTTGGTTTCACTAGATTTGGACAAACGGTTAAGAACGGCGAGGGTTTGAAGATCATGGGCTAATCTGCGATAAAAATAATCGCGTATAGGTCCCTGGCCGAAAATCAAATAAAAAGAAAAGACTAACGAACGAACGTTCGCTGTCTGAACCTAACCGGTGAACAATGTTCATTAAAATGAACAAAGAGACGACCGTCCGCTAAATAAAATAACCGACGAAAACCGATTTAAGAAATTAAACCAGAAAACTAAAAAAACCGAGGTTAACCGAAGAAAAACCGACCTACCAAACACGGTCAACGACGGCAGCTGCGGCGGTCGACGGCGTTGGCGACTGCGGGGTGGCGACGGGTGGCTGTGGGTTGGCGGTGCGGCAGCGGTGAGGCGGCGCGGTGGCTGCGGGGTCGGTGCAGGGCGGCTGCGGCGTCGGCGGTGAGCAGCGAGGTGAGCAACGGCGATGCAGCGGCGCGGGCGAGGGCAGGCGGCGATGCGGTGACTTGGGGCTCAGGGGGGCCCCGGTGCGCTTTTATAGGGGGGTGGCGGCGGCGTAGCTTGGGGGAAGGGCGACGGCGGTGGCCGACTCGGCCACGACGGCACGTCGTGCAGCTGTGGGAGTCCCGCTCGGGGTCGGCGGCGAGCGAGCTGGGCCGGCTGGGCTTCGGCCCAGTTGGTCCGAAACTTAAAAACAAAAAACAATTCCGCCAAGAGAAAAAATCCTAATAAATATTAAAAAAATCTAAAAATGCCAAAAACGATTTTCATTGTCTAAATAAAATATTTAGAACAAAGTGAACATTTTCTTGGCCAAAAATGCAATTTTGAAAAATGCATATTTTCTAATTCAAATAAAATAGCAATAAAATCCAAATAAAATAATGTATTTGATTTTAATAATTTTCCTCCAATACTTCATTTATTTTGGAGAAGTCATATTATCTCCTCTCATATATTTTTAATATTGGAAATATTATTTGGAGAGAAAAATAATTAAAACCAAAGTGATCCCCTTTTCAATATTTGAGAAAATTCAAATATGAAAATAATATAATCCCCAACTCTCTCCCTAGGTCCTTGAGTTGCTTAGGATTTTTAGGATCACAAGAACAAAATGCAAATAAAATATGATATGCAAATGATGACCTATGTATAACATTCCAAATTGAAAATTTGGGATGTTACACATCCGTTAGGTTAGCATATTGATCGTTCAATTTTATTGCTATTACTTTCTTCATGTCATATACATATTCCTTTGACTATGAGATATGCAACTCTAGGACACCGGAGGAATGCCTTGTGTGCTATCAAACGTCACAACCTAACTGGGTGATTATAAAGATGCTCTACAGGTACCTCCAAAGGTGTTTTTTGGGTTGGCATAGATCGAGATTAGGATTTGTCACTCCGAGTATCAAGAGGTATCTCTGAGCCTCTCGGTAATGCACATCATAAGAACCCTTGCAAGCAATGTGACTAATGAGTTAGTTATGGGATGATGTATTACGGAACAACTAAAGAGACTTGCCAGTAACGAGATTGAACTAGGTATGAAGATACCGACGATCAAATCTCGGGCAAGTAACACACCGATGACAAAGGGAATAACGTATGTTGTCATTATGGTACGGCTGATAAAGATCTTCGTAGAATATGTGGGAACCAATATGAGCATCCAGATTCCGCTATTGTTTATTGACCGGAGAGGTGTCTCGGTCATGTCTACATAGTTCTCGAACCCATAGGGTCCGCACGCTTAACGTTCGATGAAGATTTTATATTATGTGAATTATGTGATTTGGTGACCGAATGTTGTTCGGAGTCCCAGATGAGATCACGGACATGACGAGGAGTCTCGAAATGGTCGAGAGGTAAAGGTTCATATATAGGACAATGATATTCGGACACCGGAAGTGTTTCGGGACGTACCACATACATATCGGAGTACCGGGGGGCTTACCGGAACCCCCCGGGGGATTAATGGGCCTTATGGGGCATAGGAGGGGAGCACACCAGCCCACAAGTGGTGGTGCACCCCCCCCCTAAGGAAGGAGGATGAATAGGAGAAGGAGGAGGGTGGTTCAGCCCCCCTTTCCTCCCTCCCCCCTCTCTTCCCTTTCCCCCCTCTCCGGTAAAAGGAAAGGGGGGCGAATTGGACTAGGGACACAAGTAGGATTCCTCCTACTTGGGGCGCCCTAAGGCAGTCCCTCTCCCCCTCCCACCTATATATACATGGGGAGGGGGTGCCTAGAACACACACCGACAATTGTTAGTCGTATCTTCATAGTTTACGCCTCTAGTCATATCTTCGTAGTGCTTAGGCGAAGCCCTGCGCGGATAACTCCACCATCACCGTCACCAAGCCGTCGTGCTGACGGAACTCTCCCTCAACAATTTGCTGGATCAAGAGTTCGTGGGACGTCATCGAGCTGAACATATGCAGAACTCAGAGGTGTCGTATGTTCGATGCTTGATCGGTCGAAACGAGAAGAAGTTCGACTACATCAACCGCGTTCTCAAACGCTCCCGCTTTCGGTCTACGAGGGTACATGGACACACTCTCCCCCTCTCGTTGCTATGAATCTCCTAGATAGATCTTGCGTGATAATATGATTTTTTTGAAATTGCATGATACGTTTCCCAACAGGAATGTGCAGTCATCTTGGAGTAGTAGTATTTATAACCGAGTACTAATACACTCCTAAGTGGGAAACCATTTAGGTTTTGATCGATGTGAACATGTTTGCAATTAAATATAGTGTGGTTGTAATTTGGAATGTGATGGGACGCTAGCTCAAAATTTAATGATGGTTCTATAATTTCTAAGTGCGGCACTATTCCCAGACGGTGTAATCGTGGGCACACTTTCTCGGCCACGTACGTGGTGTTTGCACTATAGGGTGCACCGCAATAGACAATGTCAGCACACGTCTTGTTCCAACAACCGTGCACGCTCGTTACCATCGCACATGCTTTTTTTAATTAGAATGTGTGCCCGTCTAGCGCACACACGTTGATCTGTCTAACTGTTTATGTTTGTTGTGGCTAATCGCAAACAGTTCATCCATGTGAAGTGTATGCCATCAATCGCAGATGCTTTGATCTGGCTGACCATTTCTGTTGTGTTGCCTAATCGCAAACAGTTAATCCTTCTGAAGCGTGTGCCCTCAATCGCACACACCTTCATCTGGCTGCCCGTTTCTGTTGTTCCGCCTAATCACAAATAGTTCATCCGAGTGGACCGTATGTTGTATATCGCACATGCCTTCATCCGGCTTCCTGTTTCTGTTCTTCTGCCTCATCGCAAACAGTTCATTGAACTGAACCGTATGCCCCTCATCGCACACTCAACTAAATTCTGAACCATGTTTGATGCATCCATCATCGCAAACGTTTTCCATCTTTTTTGATGGGTTTTTTACATCATCGTTTGCGGTTATTGCATCACACACAGTTTCCTCAAAGGGTCTCTAATCGTAGTGTCGCGTTAGCAGCATCCTACAGTAGTGCGTATTCACACATGTATTTAAGTTTCAGGTCAATACAATTCTAGCATGAATAATAAACCTTTATCATGAATAAGGAAATATGAAAATAACCAATTTATTATTGCCTCTAGGGCATATTTCCAACAGAAAGTGATATAGGGCTAACCCGGTGTAGGCCGATCTTTCACGATTGGAGTGGATTCCCTCGAAGAACATGAAGAACACGGGGAAGAACGGAGGGAAATCACAAGGGGAAACACTCAAGAACAAGTCCAATCACACATCCACTAGACAATCAAACACACAAGATCCACAAGGTACATGAACAACAAAAGGAAAGATACAAGGTGAAGTTTATCTCCAAGAGGAGGTTTTGATGGTATCCTAGATGGATCTTCCCGTTAGGGGTCTTGACGATATATCCCGCAGGATCTTCTCACATTGAGGTCTTGAACTCCATGGGAGTGGTGGTCTCTCTCTCTCCATCTCTCTCTCTCTCTCTCTCTCTCTCTCTTAAGAGTAGAGGTAGGTAGGAGCAAAGCTCACATACAAATGAGCTATCACTTTGCTAACCCTAGAATGGAGGAGGGGGATGTCTATTTATAGTCTAAGCCATGAAGGGGTAAGTGGAAAAGGGAGATACATGGGCCTCTGGCCTCGGGCTGCACACAGGCAGGCGCCGGATGTCCGGGCTGGGGGCCGGATGTTCGGCTGTTCGCGAGACGCCGGATGTCCGGGGCACTGGCCGGATGTCCGGTCTGGAACAGGCCGTTTTGTTCTTCTCTGGATAGGCCTCTGCCGGATTTCTGGGAGGGGTGCCGGATGTCCGGGCGTTGCTGAGCCACCAGATGTCTGGCCGCTGATGCTTTTGGCCGTCCATTGGGGCGGCTCCTGCGCGGCTGCCCAGGCGCCGGAGTCCGGCCTCTGGCCTGGATGTCCAGCCGTTGTAGCTTCAGCGGCTCCGTCTTCTTCCGTTGTCGCTTCCATGCTTCCCTCGTGGATGGTGTAGTTGTTCCTTGGTGCTTGCACTCCTCCTCTACATTCATGAAGCTCCGACAATACCTATGCATGCACACGGGAGAGGTGTCAAGTAGTATACCATCCTTGAAGGGGTCAAGTGAGCACGTGTAAAGGAGATGATTCACCTTTGTGTATGTGAAGTAGAGGTCGCATGTGTCACTTGCCAAACAGACTCTTGACATGGTGATGTCCATAGGATGCTTCGCATCAGAAAGCCGCTGTCGAATTCACCGCCGAGGCCGCGGCCGCGCTACACAAGGCTGTTGTTGAGGCCAACGAGGCCATCGTCGCCAAGGCCACGCAGGTAGTGACGATGCACTCCCTCCTCATGCTAGGGTTGTGTCGATCCTTGCCGACCATTCTCTGCGTCGATGCCATAGCCGTGGCGAGCGCAAGCTCGTCGACCGTTCACCCTCCATAGTACGAGTCGCTGAACTCCTCTGTAACACCGGAGATGGCTAGTTTTCATCCATCGCGGGAGCATGCTCAAACTCAGTTCTCCATGTCATCGGACGACAGCGTGATCGCACCGGCCACCCCTAGCGCCATGTCTGTCATCGACCTTAATGTCACGCCTGGGTACAATGGCGCTGGCCAGTCATCCGTCGGAATGCAAAGGAAGCGGCTCGGTCGATTTCGACGGCCAACCTTCCCGATGCCTGCAACCTGTTCGACGAAATGCCAATCCTGACGCCGGCGACCGACGACCCTGACTACAACATGTTCATGGAGAACGTCATCTACGAGGGTCATGACCATGCCTTCCACACCAAGGGACAAGGCCAAGGCTATGACCTCGATGAGACCCAAGGCCAAGATGGCCGTGAACAAGATTGTGTCGACCACTATGGTGTCGACGAAGAAGAAGAGGCCGACGACCATGGAAACTCATGGCATGAAGATGAGGACATCTATTGCGAAAGATGAGGAAGAAGAGGGTGTCGACATTGCGGAGAATCCATTGTTTATCGATGAGCTCGCCCATAGAGCCGACGCACAAAGAAGGAAGCAGAGCATTCGCACGGGGACCATACACCTAAGAAGAGGACATGTTGATTTGCGAGAGTTGGATGGAGATATGCCAAGATCCCAAGACTGATGCCAAGCAAAAAGAAATTGATTTTTGGACGAGAGTTCATACAACCTTTCATGAATGGAGGAAGTTTTCACCCTACAAGTTTGTGATCAACCATGGCATCAACTCAATCCAAGAGCGATGGGGGTTCATTCAACAAGTAGTGTGCCGCGCTTGAGAGTGTTGAAGCCCGTCCCGTGAGTGGCCTAGGCATGGGCGACTTGGTATGCCCTCTCATCTTTCATTGCTATGTCATGTTCATGTTTGTTGTATCTTGTGTCCTTCACTATTACATTTGTAGCCTTCTCTTTGATAGCGTAGGCATTCCAATCTTTGGAAACCTTCAAGACCCGACATAAGAACAAGACATTCACTCGCACCCATTGTTGGTCTCTCATCAAAGATTACCCCAAGTTCAAAGATCAATATGTCACTCTAAAGAAGAAACCAGGGCCGGCGACCGTGGCTGCGATTGGAGATGTGGTGAAGAGGCCGAGGGGCAAGACCAACTCGAGGATTGATGATAAGCGTGATGCGGCATCTATCGCTACAGGGTTTCCTGGCGGCTTCCTGACGCTCGCAGATGATCCTCTCCACCTTCTCCCGCGCCGCGCGCGATGCAGCCGTGGCCACTGAGGACATGGGCTGGGGGAGAGGGTGGCGATCGTTGGAGGCGTTGTCGTTGGCGGCGACGGCGATCTCGGCGAGGGACCTTTCCTCACGGTACCTGCCATCTCCCCATCGAGGCAGCGAAGACGGCACTTGGGTGTATCTGATGTCATGACGGAGCGGTTTAGGGCACAGGCATACGCCAGCGGCGGGACGTCGGAGTCCGTGAACTGAGATCGATAGGCGGTGTTGCGCCTATCCCGCCGACACTGCTCCCAGTCGACGTACTCCTACGCCATCATGGCGCTCCAGGACGATGACGAGGAGCCGCCGCTACAGAGATAGTGCAGGAGGCGCCCGCGCGCCTTAGGCAGGGGTGATGGCGAGCGACGCTCCTCCTTGATGAAGCACCGGGACGGTGGCGAGCAACGCTCCTCCTTCACCCGCGGGGGCGACGGCTATGACGGCGGGAGCTGCTCCTCCTTGATGCGCCGGGGCGGCGACGAGAGCCACTTTTTCTAACACATGGCGTTCGATTTGGATGCCGCGGCTACGTGGCGGCGGAGAGCGTGGAGGGGATGTCGGCTCCGGCTTCACAAGGAGGAGCACCCCCGGTGGCGGAGCCGGGCCGTTGGTGTGGACGACAGAGTGACGGAGCATCATCTCCATCTGCTCCTCGAAGTCCGTGTCGGTGCCAGCGTAGACCTGGCTCGGCACTGCTGGCGCAGACTGCGACTACTGGTTCTTCTTGTCGCTGAAGGAGATGACGATCTCTGCCCGCGTCGAGTCGTTGCGAGCCGACGAGGAGGACGGCCCCGTAGTTCGAGGGCGGTGTCTCCATGAGCCGCCAGATCCCGCCCTGGAACCGCCTACTGGCGCCCACGTCCAGGACTTGCCCATCGCCGAGATGTGGAGGGAGATGGGCGAGGAGAAGGAGCACCCCGGTGGCGGAGCCGAGCCGTTGGTGTGGACGAGGAGTGACGGAGCGTCATCTCCATCTGCTCCTTGAACTCCGTGTCGGTGCCTGCGTAGACCTGGCCCGGCACTGCTGGCGCGGACTACGGCTACTGGTCCTCCTTGTCGCTGGAGGAGATGACGATCTCCGCCCGCGTTGAGTCGCTGCGAGCCGACGAGGAGGACGGACCCGGAGTTCGATAGCAGCGTCTCCATGAGCCGCCAGATCCCGCCCTAGAACTGCTTGCTGGAGCAAACGTCCAGGACTTGCCCATCACCGAGATGTGGAGGGAGATGGGCGAGGAGGAGGAGAAGGAAGGAGGAGGATGCAATGTGGACAACACCGGAGCGCGGCTTAAATAGTCGCGGCCAAGCCATGCGAAGGGTCGGCCAGCCGCTTCAATGCGGCACAGCGGACGGAGTTGGTTCCTCGGGAACCTGCGTCCGCATTGAAGCGAGGGCTGCCGAGAGGTCGCGTCGGCCAGCGCCGCCCTCCCTCCCTCCGGTCACATCACGTCATCAATTCCGGCCTCCGCGTGCTCTGGGCCGGCATGTTTGCGGCGCGGTAAGCTATGCGTGCATCAGAAGAAAAGTGCGGGAGAGGCGGGTGACGGGTTTTTGGTGGGACAAGGCGGGCAGAAGCGGGCTTGGGAGCGGTCGAAACTTTCGCAAACCTCCTCCATTTTTATCTCCGGTTTGCGAGAGAAATCGTATCCGGACCGCCCCGTGGATCAATACAGGTCGGCGTTGCATAGCTTCCGCGGTCCGAATAGCGCGGTTCGAAAAGTTATGAAAGGTTTGCGGGTCGGCGTTGAAGATGCCCTTAGAATGTGGGTGGATGATCACCTTTTCCTTTTGTTTAACCATCTTCATCTTATCTTTACATTTTTAAAAAGTTGATCTTCACTATTACCAATTATCTCAACACGCACACTGTCCACATCAGCTTCATGACAGGTCAATGTTCACATGAGCCTAATTCTTAACATGCATGATGCCATGTCATCCCACTGTTACCAGCTGACGAAGTGGACCGAGAGGAGCAGCCCTCCCATCTAATCGTTTTGTCTCGCTTTTTTCTGTGATTATTTTTTGCTGCTTCGGTTCTTAACTGCGCACCACTATGTAACGCCTGACCGCACATTTCCTTATCCTTCGGTTTTTTTCTGGATCGATTCCCCATCAAAGCACCGATCGGTTCGCTTTCCTTCTCCACTTCTGTTTCTTCCCCACAGGATAAATATTTCTCAAATGAGGAAAATTCACTGTAGGTCACAAAACTTGAGCTGGCTGACACTTTAGTACCACTACTTTAAAATATCCGAACTACGGTTCATGTACTTGCACAGAGGGTTCACTTTGATCCGTATGTATATTTTCGTATACGTATTCGCTGACTTGGCCAAGTCAACTGCCGTCAGCTAGGCTTTGACCACCATTTGATCGAGCCTGGGTTAATACTACTGCATCCGGGTATTTTTTGCAAAATTGCCAAGACCTGGTCGGACCGACCGCGCACCTGGTCGGCCTGCTCCCTTATCCCCTCGCTCTCCTCTTCCTCTCCTCCGAACCTAGCCCAACTCCCGTCCCCAGGGGGGCGACCGGGAGACGCGCCGCGCCCACCCAGGCTGGCAGCCGGGCCTCTCATCCACACACACACACCCAGCCCGGCGACCGGGAGATTATCTTTCTTCCCCGTACGAATCCGCAACGGTGGCTAGTTGGCGCCGGAGACGGGGGTCGGGAGTCGCCGGCGAGCAGTAATCTAATCTAATTGGTGCTTATCAGGTGAGTGGGGGAATCTGCAGGCAGAGGTGGGCGGCGGCGAGGCGAGGGATGTTGACAGCAGAGGAGGGAGGTGATTTGGGAGGCCCTAATCGAATCGAAGCTGGAGCCGGGAGGAATCGAGAGGGGAGGCGCCGGAATCGAAAATCCCGTGGCTCTGACCTGTACCGCCTGAGCGGAGAGGGAGAGGAGGAGATGGACCGCCGTCGTGGAGGTTGTGGGCATCGACGGAAAAAGGAAAGATTTGGCCTTTGTTTGATTGTGCTGCCTCGATGGAAGTTGCAGTTTGGTGGTGGAAAGGAAGTAGAGTAGTTGGTGGCGGCGGTGACCGGCGATTTAGGAGACGACCCGGTAAAGGCCGCAGCAGGGAAAGAAAGAGGTGACTTTGTCTTTTCGTTGGTGATTCTGCCGTCGCCGTCGCCGTCGCCGGCGTTGAGGTTGCAGTTTGAATGTGGTTGAAAGGAAGCAGGACGAGGCGGCCGTAGCCATGCTGGGTCTGGAAGACCGGCCGGCCGGCGGGCACAAGTCCGTATTTTGCGCGCGCGCGAGAGAGAGATTTGTTTTTGTTTGTTTGCGAGAATATTTGAATAGAGAGATATCGCGATGCCGGTTTGATGTTTGGCTTGCGCGGGCGACACGTATGCTGGCTCGCTGGCTAGTCGTGTCGTGCTTGACTTGACTGCCGAGCCGTTCGAATCGCCGGTTTCACCTTCTTCTTCTTCTTGTATGTAAGACAATATTGTACTAGTATATACTAGTAATAAGAAGCACCTTTATTTATTTATGAAAAAGTCTAAAATAAATCTTAAATTTATAGGCGAAAGCTAAATCAAACCCTGAACTTTCAATCCCGGAAATCAGCAAACCGAACTCTTCGATCCCGGTCTATTTTAAACATTGAGGGCTTTTAGGTGGTATTCGCTGACGTGGCAAAGATTGTTGACTGGCTAGCTGGACATTAGGATGAAATGGGCCAGCTCATTAGTGCAGCGCCCATACAGTCTGCTTTATCTTTTTTTTCGTTTTTCTTGTTGTTTTCTTCATTGTACATTTTTCGTAATAATAATAAATTATTTTACATTTTCGTAATGCCAATAAATACTTTTTTTAAATTACACGAACCCACTTCTCTTCACTTAGGAGTGACAAAAAATATTAGCATCAAACAGTGTGCTTGAGACGCCTCGCGGTCGCACCTTGCCAATAGATATGAAGGATGCTGACTATAATCGTTTGCCTACAAAATATTGATTATATATCGGGCGACACACTCACATATAAGAACAGACAGGAGCGTTCCTAGATGAAACATTTTTAAAGAACTTTTGAAACATTTCTTGAGAAAAATGTGAACAATTTTGAAATAGGTAATATTTTTTAAAATGCAAATAATTTATGAAATTCCAAAAAAAAATTTGAAAAATTTGACACGGTAACATTTTTCCATATACACTTTTACATTTTGTAAAGCTATACAACATTCTTTTACATTGTAAAGATTTTTTAAATTTTGTTCAGGTTAAAATATATGTTCACAATATTTTTCAAAAACTGTTATGTTTCAACAGTGTTCACTTTTCCAAAATTGATTGTGTTCGCAAAAATATTGTTCGTTTGTTAAAAAAGTATTCAGAATTTTCAAAAGTGTTCGCACTTTTGAAAAAAAAAATCGGAGATTTCGAACATTGTAGGGCCTTCACGTCTTCAATTGTTGTTTGCCCTTAACCAAATATTTTCAAATCTCAACGCAGGGGTTAAATTATCCCGGCGTCTTTTTTGTAGCAGTGCCATCCAATGCTTCTTGTGGCTACAAGGACGAGGTGAGCAGCACCAGGTCGCAAGTTCGAGTTCCGCTTTTTTTGTATTTTTTGTATTTTTAATACGGGCACAGTGATTCTCTCACCAGCCGACGTGACCGCCGAGCATGGCGCTCCACGCAACGGCCCAACGGTGCGCGCACCTCCAGTTCCAGCACGGGGCCATCAAAGACGCCTAGGACCACGCCTAGCTATAGGTGCGCGGTGTCCCAGGCTCCCAGCCCGTGCGCGGTCGGTCCGACCAGGTCTTGCGATTTTGCAAAAAAAAACCCAAATGCTGTAACATTAACCCAGGCTTGATCAGGTGGCGGTCAAAGCCTAGCTGACGGCCGCTGACTCGACCAAATCAGCGAATACGAACACATAAACGCACATATGGACCAAAATAAACCCTTTGCGCAAGTATATGAACTGTAGTTTGGGTATTTTGAAATAGTGATACTAAAGTGTCAGCCGGCTCAAGTTTTGTAACCTATGATGAATTTTTCTCTTCTCAGATCCTCACGGTGTAGCGGCTAGACGACAATCGCCGTGTGAGGGCACTCCTCATGCTCTGACCACCAGTTCGCTTACCTCGCTGATCTTACTCCCCTTCGACGCCTCTCAGGGCGATGGGATGTGGCCGAGCCAGCGCAGCCAAATCAACCTATAAACGCGACATCGCTCTGCTCCGGGCTCTCCTCATGCTGGTGGCCTCTGAGGCGCAGGAAGCGGCCATCCCCGCCGCCGCCACAGATCTGGACAAGGAGTTCGGGTTCCAGCTGGAGGAGCTTTGTAAGGAGAAGCTCGCGGGATGAATGGGCGCCGTGTTCCTCTGCTAGAAGAGCTCTGAGGAGTGGCCGTCCCATGTTGAGGAGTGGCCCAGTGTTTTCTGATTGTCTTATTTGATGTGGTGATTTGTTCGTATCCCCTTCTCTCCTCTCGGCAGGAGCGCAGTTGGCGAAGCAGTACTTAAGGCAACCCCATGTCTTCCGAATTGAGAAGCAGCCCTAGCGAGTCTTGTGTACTTCCATTCATATGTTCCTCTTATGTGTTTAAATTCTTCATTTTCTTCCTTCTCCAGTATGTATATTCAGTATGTGCCACGTGCTAGATGAATGTTGAAGGCATGCCCAGTTGAACTGTCTGTCATGCCATTTTATTTTCGATCAGTACCAGCCTGTATGTTGATTCTCGGGCTCTCAAAAAGATACTGTATTGGGTTCTTTGAGCTACATATCCGTGGCTAAAGGTGAAGCCCTCGGCCCAATTGACACTTGTATGATAATTCTTCATATTTAACCACTTTTCTGTGAATTAGATTAACTAAATTGGTTTCCATTATTTTGATTTGTATATGTTCACATAACTGTAGAATTAGCAATTTTGTTTCGGGATTAAACAATTGGTACAGTTCTATGTGGTTCAGTGTGATTGTCCCTTTGATTCTTGTGCACTATTGACTATTGTTCCTGTTAGATGTTAAAATAGTTTAATTTTAGTTTTATTTACATGCATGGCCATTCCAATAAAATTTAATTGTTCAGGTTTGTAATTTTCTTGATTCATGCAACTCCTTTTTTGTTTTAGCTTTTGTCCTTTAACACTTGTTGCAAATATGATGGGTTGTCGAATATTCTTTAGGTATATACGTGTTGCAAGATTTCATTCAAGTTTCAGTATAGTAATTTCTCGGTGGTGTCGTCACAGATTTCAAATAGTAAAAACTGTGCACCTGTCGACACCACATTTCTTTATAACATTGTCTATTCATGAAGTCTCTTTATACCTACAAACAGGGAATGTTCTCAAAGCTGCATAAGACCATATAGGAGTACTCGCTAACTCAATCAAAGGTAATCCTTTAATTTAATCAGTAGAGTAGTAAATATTTCACGCAACTACCTTCAGGTTAATCCTTGATGCGCGTGAGAAGACATTGTATCACCACACAGCCAACATTTTTTCCTTAATGTGCATCTCTTAGCCAACAATATTTCCTTAATGTGCATCTCTTAGTGAGTTAATTGGCATATGCTAACGTCCCGCAGCAACGCTCTTCTAGTTCCAATCATGGCAGAGGCACCGAGCTGACACTATGAAGCAGTGGGGCTTTCCTTCTTTTTGGACCCAATATGGAATTGCAAGGTTCTGTTTTTGTTTATTATATAAGGATTCTTTAATAATGCAACGAGGGGTGTGGGCCAGGCTGGAGTTGACTGGCAGGAGACGTCTTTTCCACCCACCCACCCACACCCACCCTGGAGCCTACTTGTTTACTTGCCGCCCGCATCATGTGATTTTTTTTGCATATATCTACTCTCCATGCTTATTTAATCTTGTCATGTTAATGTGCAGATAAAAGACATTCTTCGCGATCAGTTTTTATATCACCGCATAATTTAGGTATGCTCACTTGGATTGGACTGGGATATTATTTTTTGACAGCTAATTTGGGGGGGGGGGGGGGGGGGGGGCGAGAGAGATTGGTGGTGTTGGGATGAGCTGTCTGAGCAGCATTGATGCTCCCCACTCTGACACCCTCCACCTGCACTGTCTCCCATGGCTCCACATCCCCCCTTGTTTCACACCATGCATCCAGCCCCATGTGAAAAGCACGCCAGAAATTAATGGCTGTGCGTTCCATATTTCACCAACTTTTCCCTCGTTGCATGCTCCAATCTCATACTCCTGTGCAAAATGCACACCAAACATCAGGAGTTCGCCACCTATACTAGGCCAAAAGAAATACTCCTACCAGGGTAAAAGAGATTTCAAATTTTTGGGTGAGCATGGAAGACCGAGTCTGTGTGGGTGCACATGTGTGTGTGTGGGACTTTCTGAGGCTTTTTGCTGCGCTAGGCGCAAAGAGGAAAAAGGCAGCGGAGGCCGCTCCATTTCCCTTCCTCCGCTCGCTCTTTGTGTCCATCCATCCATCCGTCACCCCAAGCGAGGCCCCACGCCCACTTTGGACCAACTCCGCCTCCAAATCCAAATCATTAGAAAAGACTACAAAGGAGCAAACGAAAAAAGGGTGGGAAAAGGTGTCACCACCATCGCCCTGCACTGCATGCTCTCAGTAGTCAGGATCCCGGCGTACCACCACGGATTTTACAGGTCTATGACCATATTTTGATCTTCCTTTAATGCAAAGGATTTTTGAATGATTGGAATCCCTGGGATTTTTTCTACTTCTATGTTGATTGATCATTTGATTCGTAGGATTGAATTTTCTTACGGATTTACTTTGTACACATTTCATCATGTGTTTTCCTCTTTATGTGTTTTCACAATCATGCTAATCAAATAGGCCCTTAATCTCACGACACCATAGAACCACGCCGAGAACTAATAAATGAGTAAAGTATTGATGAATTTGGACACCCACCCGGAAAAAAAAAGAATTTGGATGCCCGTGTACCATCGGCATGTTTGACTACCTTTATTAAGCATGTTTCGTTTGGCTATATTTGGGTTTTTATTTTCTTTTTCTTAAAAACAAGGATGACCTCCAACCTCTGCATCAGGATGATGAATGCAATTAATTACTCATCAAGTTTGGCTATATGTGATGGAACAAATGTTTCATTTAGGACACGGCTATTTATTGATGGAGGGTGCGTTCGACGTAGACATAGTAAAACTATACTTTCATCTTCTATATCTAAATAGAGGCACCCCACTAAGTGATTTTCCTGCCTTCTCGTGAAGCCACGTCACCCCAATTGTTACAGCCGTTGATTCAGTAAAGTTGAGAAGTCACAGCCGTTTGATCAAAGATTCAGGAAATTACTAAGCACTGCTACCGCTAAGTATACCGATTCGTGCTTTTCCCAGCCATACCGCTCGCTGCTGGCCTCCGACTCAACTTTTTGGGCTGAGCGTACATTTCAGCGATTTTTGGAGACTAAAAAGCCCATTGAAAGCCCATGGGAGACTATGATGACCCACTCTTCCCTGAAGAAGCATCCGTGAAGAAGCCTTGCCTAAAAAAACCTTGCGTGACCGCGCCGCCGCCAGCCGCTGCGACCTGCGCCTTCTGTCTCCCCATAAAACGGTTTCCACTTCCTCTCTATCTTCTTCAATCTCCATCAAATCCCACTATTATTTTGCAATAGAAACGGTTCCTTTTCCCTCATTAAATCCCACTACTCTGGCGATTCAATTGCTCCTCCCATCTGATATTTCTTTTCGGTCGTGCGCGAGGCAACGAGCGATGGTGAGAGGTCCCTCTCCGGCCGTCCCCGCTATGCCTCCGGCTTCCCGGCCGTAGGCGCACCCCGCACTAGAAGCAGAGCACCTTGCAGAGGATGCAGCCGCGCCGAGATCGGCCCGACTATTACCTTGCGGAGGCGCGCCGGCGGCCTCGGCAGAAGGCCGGGAAGACTCCCTGTGGCGGCAGTGAACCATGCTCGGTGCCGACGCATCTCGTGTGTCCTCTGCTCACCTTCCCGACCACGCGACAGGGCCGCAGGGCCAGTATAGTGTCGACTGTGGTTCATTAGCCCAAGTTTATGAGCGTGTAAATCATCGTCTTGAACACCAACCCTGACGACGTTCAGCCGGATGTGTACATCACGGGCTGTATAAGACTTCCGCATGGGCCTGGCGTCGAGGGGAGATCACGCGTGCAAGATAGCTGCTGATAGTCTCATCCTCGAGCATCACGACGACCTTGGAATTGATTAGGTGCATCAGCAGGATGCTTGACGACCTCCACTTGCACATCCATGTCCAGGTACTACAAGATATACATGAGTCGACATATTTTCCCTTTGTTTTCAGATTTTGCTGAACCCACCTATTGATTTGAATCCTGAACCAAGAATCAACCTCACGTCATCCATTTGCCAAAGCTGGAGACCGTGGCATCTGACAGTACATGCACTTGCGTCAGAATTACAATACATGTTGGTTTCATCTATTTAAGTGATGTGTTATAGTCTATGACAACAAATTTATGACCATTGTTGATTCAAGATACTTAGGTTGCTAGAAAGATGTTTGATGACGTGACTCTTCTACTATCTACCAAATTAAAGAGGATTGAGAAGGTAAGAATGTTTAGCGTTCTTTCTGTTAAGATTTACTCCGTTTGTATCGATCGAATAAATTTCTGGTGCCGATAAAATAAACGATTCAATCAGATTAACCCTATGTCTATCCAATATACTTCTGTCAACTAGACAATGCAATATGGTTCAGTCAGATTCATGAAATCCTTTATTTGCCTCAAGTATAGCATGCATAGTTTAGCAGTAGTAATATTCTTTTGTCAATTTTTCCAAACACATATATGCAGCAACCAAAAGATGAATTAAAGGAGACACAAACATCAACAGAAGGAAATATGGGAGAAAGCTTTTCACAAATACTATGTTCGTAATGTTTAAATTTTTGCTTGATATATAAAACTCTGACAACCACCCTCTCATATTTATTGCACTGTTTAGACAAGAAATTTGGAGAAAGCGAAAACATAGAGAAAAGGAATGATGGTAAAAGAAGGTTCTTAATTGAAGAAAAATATTATTTCACTATAAATAAAGATATGCGCTTAATCTGAATGATAATGTTCTTTCTTTTTCAATAATCTTTTTGTTATAGTTTTTACGGTTTTATTCTTAAAGTAAATTTTTTTGCTCAATTTCCCGCCGCAACGCGTGGGATATCTACTAGTTTACTATATTTTGTCAGACACATACAAGGCTTACAGTGTCGTGATAAATATTTCAACTTTGTGTTCGCTATGTCTATAATGCGTTCATTAATTAGACATAATCAGCCACCTACCATCGACGAATCAATTAAAAAATCGAATTATGGGGCAACAAAAGTGGAAATGTGCTGGCAGGAAAAAAAGGGAAATGTGGAAAAGGAAAGGAGACATCAGTCCCCAATATCTTCTCTAGGGTTTATAGAATCATGGAAAAGGGCCATAAACAATACCCAAGGGAAACCCCACCCCTCCCGTCTCTCTCCCCTTCCCTGTCTGTCTGTCTGTCTGTCTCCATCTCTCCCCTCCTCCGTCCCCGCTCCCCTGCGCCTCCTCCCAACCCCACCCGGCCACCACCCCGCCCCACCCTGCGTGCCCGGCACGTGCTCCTCTCCCTCTTCAACCCTAACTCCGGTGACTACCCGAACGCGTGCGCGCGGACCACCGGGCAGGCCAAAGGAGCCGCCTTTTCATTTCTTCCTTCTCGGGAGGAAGGGAGGGAGGGTTCTTGGGGACGCGCATGGACCATGGCGGCGGCAGCGGTGGGGGTGGAAGTGGAGGCGGGGGCGGGGGCGGAGCGCCGTCGAGCAGCAACAGCGGCGGGGGAAGCGCCGGGGGCACGAGCGGAAGCCGTGGCGGCGGCAGCGACCATCATCCGCACCACCCATTCTACTACGCAGGCCCAGCGGAGCCCAACAACGTGCAGCAGCAGGCGCAGCCGCAGCAGTTCATTGGGTCGCTCGCCATAACCCCCGTCGTCACCGACCAGGCCCCGGCTTCCTCGGCGGAGAAGAAGGCGGTCGCGCCAGTGACTCCATCGGCCGGCGCACTGGCGAAGCGGCCATCCAAGGACCGGCACACCAAGGTGGATGGCCGGGGAAGGAGGATACGGATGCCGGCTCTGTGCGCGGCTCGGGTTTTCCAGCTTACGCGGGAGCTCGGCCACAAGTCCGACGGCGAGACCATCGAGTGGCTGCTGCAGCAGGCGGAGCCAGCCATCCTCGCCGCCACCGGCACCGGCACCATCCCGGCCAACTTCTCCTCCCTCAACATCAGTCGCGCGGCCTCCGGCACCAGCCGCCCCGCGCCATTCCCCGCCCTCGCGCTCCACCCCCACCACCCCCACCACCAGTCGCCGCACCCGCAGCACGACATGTCCACCATGCTGGGTTACCACCACCTGCTCCCGCCGCCGCAGGAGCCGCCCCAGGACGCAAATAGCCCCGGTTCCTTCATGAGGAAGCGGTACCGAGAGGACCTGTTCAAGGAGGACGATGAGCGGCAAGATCCTAACGCGCCCAAGGCGCGCGAGCAGCAGGCGGCGCCGCCCGCCGCAATGTGGGCCGTGGCGCCGAACAGCGCGGCCCCTGGAGGCGCGTTCTGGATGTTGCCCGTGTCCGCGAGCCAGGCTGCCGCGGTTCGGCCGACCGAGCAGCCTATGTGGTCTTTCGGCGGCGGCGGGGGGAGCAGCACCGTGCAGGCGCCGCTGCAGTTCATGTCAACAAGGGTGAACTATCCCGGCAGCGCCGGTGCGATGGGCGGCATGCCCGACACCAACATCGGCATGCTTGCTGGGCTCAATGCTTACGACCGCGGCGGTGGGGGCGGTGGAGGTACGGAAGAAGAGCAGCAGCAGCAGCAGCAGGAGCAAGACCAGCAACAAGAAATGGAGCAGCAGCGCGACGGCAGCGGCGGGGGCAACGAAGGCGAAGAGGACGGCGACGACGACAGCGGCGGAGAAGAGGAAGGCCATGGCGACAACAGCTCACAGTAAGCAAGCTCGCATGATGAAAAACTCTGAATCCACCATGATCATATCGCAATCGTGCTAGTGGGGTGGGCTAGAATCGAATCCTGGGATTGGCCGAGGCCATCATTGGACTGCTCACTGCTGGGTTAAGAAGAAGATTGCAGAAATGGATGATGGAAAGGAAGAAAGCAACTGAATGCAAGAACAAGACTTGTTGCTAGTCCTTAGGCCTCGTTATTTTTGGTGGTATTTTTTTGTCTGTTTATTTTATTTTCCTTGTTGGATGGATTGATCCGTGATGAATGATTGGCATGTTTAGATGGGTGCGATGATTGGTAGTGTTAGTGGGTCCCGACTCAGGAGGGTCCAGGAGGAAGAAACCAGTTTTATTTGTACAGTTGATCATCTTGATTTGTGCTGCAACTTCGGTTCTTGTTTTATCTTTCACCATTGTTTTCATGTGCTGTAGTTGCACTAGCACAATTTTATTCCAGGTATTTTTGTGTGCTTGTGTCTCTTGCTGTTTCCTTGTACGAGGGGCAATGATCCTGCTTTTGTGCATGCGCTTGCCAAGTCAATCTGCGGCTCCAATTGTAGCAGGTGCAGCTAACAGGAGAAACATATTTCCTCTCATTTGTAGTAGTAAATGTTAACAGCATATGTAGCCATCTGCTGGTCACTTTCTAAATAGAATTAAAACACGTGAAACCAGAATTCAGAAGTGGATTATATCACAACCATAGCACCATTTGTAGCAAATTCGTGCGTTTGATGCAGACCCTTCAAATTCTTATTTTTAAACACAATACAAATCGCAGATGCTCATATACATATACAATCACCCTTATGAATATACACCCTCCTCTATGAGTACCTCCGAGATACTGGGCGGCATAATATTTTGAGATTGATGAAGTCATCATAGATGTCTCGTAGTTGATGAAACATCTCCTTCAAAGATCACCACCAGAAAATTTGAAATAAATGTAGAAAAATGCGAGCCATGTGAGTTTCGCAAACCCTTCAAAATCTAGAAGGGCATTTGTGAGCATCCCCCCCCCCCCCCCCCCCCGGCGCGCGCACGAACAAAAAGGCTTTGCTAGTTTAGGGCTTTACTAACAAGGTGGGGGGCGGAAGTGTTGGGAGACCATTTGAAACCTTATAGACAACCCAAAGATATGCAAAAGCCCACTACCTCATTCTGAACTTTGTACATGAGAAAACGGGGATGGTTTACCCTTCATCCAACAACCACCACCATGAGTGACGAAAATCAGATCATCCTCCATTGGAGAAGAAGAGAGAAAACCAAGAGAGAAAGGAAAAGAGAGAAAGATTGGAAGAATAAACAAAGGAAGCTTCTTCCCAGGGTTGTGATGGTCCAGATCCACTACCTTGTCTTCTCCACCATCTTTGATGAGATTGTTCCAATCCCTAACTCTTGAGCCCTAAATCTTTTTTTAGAATATGCACGAGTGTGCATATCACATATTGATTGAAGAAAAAGGATGAAGAGCCCTCCACCAAGGTTTACATAAAGTTACAAAGTTGCATCGGGCAGCAACCACCTCTCATCTAGCCTAGGGAACTACTCGCCACTCTCCACGTAGTGAGGTCATCGATGAAGAAATCAAGATCCCCTCGTAGAAGGCTAGCCGCTTTCCATGTCCCCCCCCCCGCTCAATATTGGTGATGGCCTTTAACAAGGATGGAGTAGCACCATCAAATACCACATTGTTGCAGTGCTTTCACAACTCTTAGAGAGTTAGAGTAAAGATCGTCTTCAGATCCTTCTTTGAGCATCCCTCGCAACTCCTCGTAGTGCACCACCCTATGGCCTCGTCATTCACGGTTGGCACCTGATTGGGTCTACCCAAGGCATTCCAGACCCAAACCAAATTGTCCTAGCGAAGACACACGTGAGTAGGATATGTCCAATTGCCTCATGTTGATCACAAAGAGGGCAGGCCGCTGATGAGGACATCAATACCATTGTTACACCCACAGCCCCTACTGTTACATATACTGGACCAATTACTAGAGCTCGCGCACGCTAATTAAATTACCAGGTACTTTCGTTTCTTGGTAATGATTCTAATGTTCATGAGATTATGATGCTGTCTAAATTGGATACATTTGTTTTGCTTACAAATGAAGGGCCTAGCTTGGAGAAGGATGAACATTGGAGCAAGAACACGCATGGAGTTGATGGCATGCGCAAGGGGATCAAGAACGGAGTTACAAGTGATGATTTCAGGACTTTGAAGCCGCCATAAGGAGTGCATGAAGCCTTGGACGAAATATACAAGATGCCACTTCATAATATTCGTCCATAGGCTATTCTAGGTGCTGCGTCACCTTATTAATGGGCCAGGCCCATGTAATTTCGAAACACTTAAGTATAGGCTATTTTTAGAGTCCGTATGTGTGGGGAAACAAGAGTTAGGGTTGGTTTCGGACCCCACCCTCAATGGCCACGAAATTCCCCCCTCTTCCTCCATATATACAGCCCTTAGGGCGTCGTTTAGACTTTGGGTTTTGTTTAGATTAAAAGTTCGCCATAGCTGCAACTTCGCGTACTTCGTTTGTGTCCAACGACCAGACCAAAACGTCACAGAACCCCACCTTGATCAATAAATCTTTCATCTTATATTCGCAATATCTCGATTGCAATCTCAGTTTCTTGCTTGTTCTTCGTTTGTTCGCAGGAAACAGACCCTCGTGGTCAGGTTGATCGTGCTCCGGCGTGGTCAATAACCCTCGGAAGTTGGTTTAGCGATTGCTAAGGCGCGACGTCTCGCACGTTCGTAGTCGGATCGTCAAGGTCGTCTCGCACGTTTAGCGATTGCATCTCTGAATTGATTATTGCTGACCCTTTTTGCTACCATACTATAAGTCTTCCCAGCTCCACATACATCTACGTCGTGCGTTTGACTCTCCTTGGCAATCGCTCTATCCAAGCTTTTGAGAGTTTTGACTACAACGGTTGCCGATCACCGCCTGCTGCTGGGTAAGAACTGGTAAGAATTTGAGATTTGCTTGACGGATTTGTGACACCCGCCACCACCACCACTTGTTAGTAGTCTATAGGATCATATTCTTGTGTGTTTCTATTGCTGCTGACCATGCCAGGATCACAAGTCGATGAGACTGACTGGGAGAACTTGACGAACAAGGAGCTTCATGATACGTTTCAGCAAATTATGAGTGGACAGGTGCAAGATGTGATAAACAGATTTGAAGAGGCCATGGAGAAGATAGATGGCATGGAGAAGACGTTTGAAACAAAGCTCGATAACAAGTTTGCTGAATTGCTTTCGTGTTTTCCACCACCACCACCGGCTGCTCCTGCCGCACCTCTGCAACAACAGCAACAACATCGACTACCTCCACGTCGGGAAACAGCCCTCCGCCGAGCGAGCCGTGTCCCTCTTCAGTCGGGCCAAACTGCTGGTGCTGCTGTTGATACTTCTGTGGCTCCTACTGCTGATGTGGAGGAGGATGATTATGTGGGAGATTATGAGGATGAGGTTGATCAAAATCAGAACTACGTGCCACCACCAGCACAGCAACCACCAGGTCGTCCACATGCAAATAATGGCAATGGTAGGGCTCACCCTCAGGTACGAGATCATGACCATCTCCCTAAACTAAAATTGAATATTCCACCATTTGAGGGTAGATATGTTCCTGATATATATCTTACTTGGGAGTTAGAAACTGAACTACGATTTACATGTTTACAATATCCCGAGGAGAGACGTGTTCCTGTTGCTGTTTGAGCATTCACTAGTTTTGCATGTGTTTGGTGGTCTGAGCATTGTAGATTATATCCTATTCCGGCTACTTGGGCTGCTTTGAAAACTGCTATGGGTACTCGTTGGGTTCCACCATATTATCAACGTGAATTACTTCAAAAATTGCAGCGCTTAAGACAGGGAAAACATTCTGTAGAAGAATATTATCAGGAATTACAAACTGGCATGATTAGATGTGGTATTGTTGAGGAGAATGAAGCTATGCTTGCACGTTTTATGGGTGGATTAAATAGAGAGATTCAGAGGATTCTAGAGTATAAGGAGTATACTAATATCACTCGTTTATTCCATCTTACTTGTAAAGCTGAACGTGAAGTGCAGGATCGACAGGCATTGGCGCGGACTAACTTTTCTGCAGGTCGACCTTCATCATGGACACCACGTGCATCATCTACTTCCACACGTTTTGCTACACCGGCGCCTCCGTCGGCTGCCACCTCCAACCGTGATACAATAAAGCAGGCACAATCACCACTATCTGCCAAGAGCACACCTTCTGGGCCTGCAAAGAGCTCTTCTTCATCCATGGCATCAACAGGGCAAACACATGATATTATTTGTCGACGTTGCAAGGGTGGAGGTCATTATGCGAGAGAATGCCCATCTAAGCGTGTGATGATTGTTACTGAGGATGGTGGGTATGAGTCCGCTAGTGACTATGATGAGGAGACTTTGGCTCTTATTACACGTGAAGAACACGGTGGAGACGATTCTGATCATGAGACGCAATACATGGCTCCTGAAGATGCTGACAGGTATGAATGTTTAGTTGCTCAACGTGTTTTGAGTGTGCAGGTTACACAAGCTGAGCAAAATCAGAGGCATAATTTGTTCCATACAAAGGGAGTTGTGAAGGAACGTTCTGTTCGCGTGATCATAGATGGAGGGAGCTGCAATAACTTGGCTAGCATGGAGATGGTGGAGAAGCTATCTCTCACCACAAGACCACATCCACATCCTTACTACATCCAATGGTTCAACAACAGCGGCAAGGTTAAGGTAACACGTACTGTTCGTGTGCATTTTAGTATCTCTACATATGCTGATTATGTTGATTGTGATGTGGTACCTATGCAAGCATGTTCCTTATTACTTGGTAGACCATGGCAATTTGATAAAAATTCTGTACACCATGGTAGAAACAATCAGTATACTCTTGTTCATAACGATAAAAATATTACTTTGCTTCCTATGACTCCTGATTCCATTTTGAAAGATGATATTAATAGAGCTAATAAAGCAAAACAGGAGACAAATAAGAGTGAAAATCAGATTGTGGCAAAAGAATTTGAGCACCAAATGAAGCCTAATAATAAACCATCTACTGTTGTTTCTGAAATTAAATTGAAAAGTGCATGTTTACTTGCCACCAAATCTGATATTGATGAGCTAGATTTTAGCAAATCTCTTTGCTATGCTTTTGTGTGCAAAGAGGCATTATTTTCATTCGAGGACGTGCCTTCCTCTTTGCCCCCCGCTGTCACTAACATTTTGCAGGAGTTCGCTGACGTCTTTGCACAAGATGTGCCACCGGGATTACCACCTATTCGAGGGATTGAGCATCAAATTGACTTAATTCCCGGTGCTTCGCTACCCAACCGTGCACCATACCGTACCAATCCAGAGGAGACGAAGGAGATTATGCGTCAAGTATAAGAATTGCTCGACAAAGGTTATATACGCGAATCCCTTAGTCCTTGTGCTGTTCCTATCATTTTAGTGCCGAAAAAGGATGGTACGTCGCGTATGTGCGTTGATTATAAAGGCATTAATAAGATTACTATTCGTTATCGTCATCCTATTCCTAGGCTAGATGATATGCTTGATGAATTGAGTGGCTCTACAATATTCTCCAAAGTTGATTTGCGTAGTGGATACCATCAAATTCGTATGAAATTGGGTGATGAATGGAAAACAGCATTTAAAACTAAGTTTGGATTATATGAGTGGTTAGTCATGCCTTTTGGGTTAACTAATGCACCTAGTACTTTCATGAGGTTAATGAACAAAGTTTTACGTGCTTTCATTGGACGATTTGTGGTAGTTTACTTTGATGACATATTGATTTATAGCAAATCTTTGGAGGAACATTTGGAACATTTACGTGCTGTTTTTATTGCTCTACGTGATGCACGTTTGTTTGGAAACTTTGGAAAGTGCACCTTTTGCACCGACCGAGTATCTTTTCTTGGCTATGTTGTTACTCCACAGGGAATTGAAATTGATAAAGCCAAGATTGAAGCTATTGAGAGTTGGCCGCTGCCCAAAACGGTCACACAAGTGAGGAGTTTCCTTGGCCTCGCTGGTTTCTATAGGCGTTTTGTGAGAGATTTCAGCACCATTGCTGCACCTCTCAACGAGCTTACAAAGAAGGATGTGCCTTTTGTTTGGGGTACCGCACAGGAAGAAGCCTTCACGGTATTGAAAGATAAGTTGACACATGCTCCTTTACTCCAACTTCCTAATTTCAATAAGACTTTTGAGCTTGAATGTGATGCTAGTGGAATTGGATTAGGAGGTGTGTTATTACAAGATGGAAAACCTGTTGCATACTTTTTTGAAAAATTGAGTGGGCCTAGTCTGAACTATTCTACTTATGATAAAGAATTATATGCTCTTGTTCGGACCTTAGAAACATGGCAACATTATTTATGGCCCAAGGAATTTGTTATACATTCTGATCATGAATCTTTGAAACACATTAAAAGTCAAGCAAAACTGAACCGTAGACATGCTAAATGGGTTGAATTCATTGAGACTTTCCCTTATGTCATTAAACACAAGAAGGGTAAAGAAAATATTATTGCTGATGCCTTGTCTCGTCGTTATACTATGCTTTCACAACTTGACTTTAAAATATTTGGTTTGGAGACCATCAAAGATCAATATGTTCATGATGCTGAATTTAAAGATGTATTGCAGAATTGTAAGGAAGGGAGAACTTGGAACAAGTTCGTTCTTAACGATGGATTTGTGTTTCGTGCTAACAAGCTATGCATTCCAGCTAGCTCCGTTCGTCTTTTGTTGTTGCAGGAGGCGCATGGAGGAGGATTAATGGGACACTTTGGCGTCAAGAAGACGGAGGATATACTTGCTACACATTTCTTTTGGCCAAGGATGAGACGGGATGTTGAGCGTTTTGTTGCTCGCTGCACTACATGTCAAAGAGCTAAGTCACGACTCAATCCTCATGGTTTATATATTCCTTTGCCTGTACCTAGTGTTCCTTGGGAGGATATATCTATGGACTTTGTTTTAGGTTTACCTCGAACAAAGAAGGGGAGGGATAGCATATTTGTTGTCGTGGATAGGTTCTTGAAAATGGCACACTTTATACCATGTCATAAAAGTGATGATGCTGTTAATGTTGCTGATTTGTTCTTTCGTGAAATTATTCGCTTACATGGTATGCCAAATACTATTGTTTCAGATCGTGATACTAAATTTCTTAGCCACTTTTGGAGATGTTTATGGGCTAAGTTGGGGACTAAGCTGCTTTTTAGTACTACTTGTCACCCCCGAACTGATGGACAAACTGGAGTAGTCAATAGAACATTGTCTACTGTTCTTAGGGTTGTTTTGAAGAATAATAACAAAATGTGGGAAGAATGCTTGCCTCATATTGAATTTGCTTATAATCGTTCATTGCATTCTACTACTAAGATGTGCCCTTTTGAAATTGTATTTGGTTTCCTACCTCGTGCACCTATTGATTTGTTGCCTCTTCCATCTTCGGAGAAGGTTAATTTTGATGCTAAAGAACATGCTGAATTGATTTTAAAAATGCATGAATTGACTAAGGAAAACGTTGAGTGTATGAATGCTAAATATAAACTTGCTGGAGATATGGGTAGAAAACATGTTGTGTTTGCACCTAGAGATCTTGTTTGGTTACATTTGCATAAGGATAGATTTCCTAATTTGCGCAAATCAAAGCTAATGCCACGTGCTGATGGTCCTTTTAAGGTGTTAGAGAAAATAAATGAAAATGCATATAAACTTGAGCTGCCTGCAGATTTTCGGGTTAGTCCCACTTTTAACATTGCAGATTTAAAGCCTTATTTAGGTGAGGAAGATGAGCTTCCGTCGAGGACGGCTTCATTTCAAGAAGGGGGGGGGATGATGAGGACATCAATACCATTGTTACACCGACAATCCCTACTGTTACATATACTGGACCAATTACTAGAGCTCGCGCACGCCAATTAAATTACCAGGTACTTTCGTTTCTTGGTAAT
This sequence comes from Triticum urartu, assembly GCF_056163025.1. Taxonomy (NCBI): domain Eukaryota; kingdom Viridiplantae; phylum Streptophyta; class Magnoliopsida; order Poales; family Poaceae; genus Triticum; species Triticum urartu. Next base: position 263,330,669 of record NC_141877.1, read on the forward strand.
GATTCTAATGTTCATGAGATTATGATGCTGTCTAAATTGGATACATTTGTTTTGCTTACAAATGAAGGGCCTAGCTTGGAGAAGGATGAACATTGGAGCAAGAACACGCATGGAGTTGATGGCATGCGCAAGGGGATCAAGAACGGAGTTACAAGTGATGATTTCAGGACTTTGAAGCCGCCATAAGGAGTGCATGAAGCCTTGGACGAAATATACAAGATGCCACTTCATAATATTCGTCCATAGGCTATTCTAGGTGCTGCGTCACCTTATTAATGGGCCAGGTCCATGTAATTTCGAAATACTTAAGTATAGGCTATTTTTAGAGTCCGTATGTGTGGGGAAACAAGAGTTAGGGTTGGTTTCGGACCCCACCCTCAAGGGCCATGAAATTCCCCCCCTCTTCCTCCATATATACAGCCCTTAGGACGTCGTTTAGACTTTGGGTTTTGTTTAGATTAAAAGTTCGCCATAGCTGCAACTTCGCGTACTTCGTTTGTGTCCAATGAACAGACCAAGACGTCACAGAACTCCACCTTGATCAATAAAGCTTTCATCTTATATTCGCAATATCCCGATTGCAATCTCAGTTTCTTGCTTGTTTTTCGTTTGTTCGCAGGAAACAAACCCTCGTGGTCAGGTTGATCGTGCTCCGGCGTGGTCAATAACCCTCGGAAGTTGGTTTAGCGATTGTTAAGGCGCGACGTCTCTCACATTCGTAGTCGGATCGTCAAGGTCGACTCCCACAGAAAACGATAGCCACCATCTCATCGAAACATCGGGACACCTTAGCCTCTATCAACCGCGGCGTGCGAGTTTGTCGGACGTCCAACAACGATTCCGCACCGCAATCGAGGTGAAGAAACGGCATTGCTGCGGCGCCTTGCGTCTCCAAACAAAATCCAAGTATGGAGCAACCTCCCTCCCGACAAACTTGGCTACGTATGCTGATTTGACAGAAAACATACCCGATGGCTCCCAAGCCCAAGTGATATCGATGTCACTCCCATTAAGCTAAACTTGTGCAATTCTTGGCCATAAGTGCAGATATTCCTCCATAGTCTGTAGGGTTAGATTCCGCCCAATGTCATGTGCCCACATGTTGCCATGCAGGGCCTGCAAAACCGTTCGCGAGCCTTTGATCCTAGGTGCAACCATCTCGTAAATAGCCGGTGCCAAGTCCTGAATACGGTAACCATGCAACCATCGGTCCTCCCAAAATAAGATGTCGTTTCCATTGCTCGGGTGAGCGATCGTGTCCGTCTGGTATATCTGCTTTGCTTTCTTGGACGCGCATATGTCAAATTCTCTCCATGGTCTCCACTCGTACGTGCGTTGTAACTCTTGTCGTATTCATCCAAAATTATGAAATCTTGATGTATGAGATTCTACATTTGATAATAGTGAAAGAGGATTTAGGTGGCTTCAACTCGTGATTTTCCACGGAAAAATCTAGTAAACCCTGGAAGAGCTCTAAAATTCTGTAGAAATCGCTAGCTTAGTAGGTATAGTATAGTTATTATAGTTATATATGTCTTTTTTTCTGCGAGGAAGTGTAGTTATATATGTGTTGGACACATTTTGCTGTATCCGTTCATGCACGATCAAAGCAGATCCCTCAAGTTGGCACGAGTATTCTCGAGCTGGTCATTTCTCATCAAGATAAATCCAAAAAGAACCCAACATCTGGGAAAGAGCTCAGCATAGCTGCAAGGATAATAACATTCTCCAGAGGCGCGACAAAAATGGTATCAGACTGAGAGACGTCGTCTTCGTGGGTGAGATCAGATGGGATTAATTAAGCATATTTAAATAATTAATCAATAAACGAACCCGTCGCTATTACCCTGGACGGGTGGTGCCTGGTGACAGAGGTTGGATTATATCTACTTAATTAATATTGCCCGCCGCGTCATCTTTCTCTTCTTTCTTCCCGCTCCTGCTGCGCGCGTGGATCTCGAGGCGCGGCGGGTGTGTTGTGTTCGGCCCAGATATTTTGTTCGGCTCCGACTCCTCGTCACCGCGCGCGCGGCTCTAGGTCATGCTTGCTCTCCGTCCACGCTGTCGTCGTCGACAACAACCGACTGATTATCAAACACGAAAATAAGGTCTCTTTCGAAGTCACTGTGCCATGGCCACGAGTGGGTCGTACATAATTCTCTTCTTTTGGAATTTTCAGTGACCGAATTCTATATGCCTAAACTATGTGTTTTGTTAGAGCATTTTTAAGAGCATGTACAATGATGCATATGAATACAGATGCCCCGTAAAAAAAGTAAATTGAGACATCTATATTGATTTTTTCTATCCAATGCAAGCTACCACTAGTGAGTCTCATCAAATAATAGAAAACAAAGACTCTAACACACATGCATATCTAGTTTTCACTCTAACTTTTTCATCTTTTTACACGGACCATACTTTTTGTCTTCAATCATCTGCCTCCTACAGAGAAATCCCACTTCCTCATCCGAACCTATTTTTCCCGGCATCCGATTCTACATGGCATACGAGGCATCACCCTGGAGCTATTCATTGGCCATGCCCTAATTGGACCAGGCAAATTTGACTTTTCATGGTTCGCGGAAACGTTCCAACAGAGTCCAGGTGTATCCACTTTGAATTCTTAGCTCTCGATGCACACAATCATGTCTTTGAAAATACATAGTCACTACATATGATTAGTGGGTGGAGAGAAGAAAAAAAGAAAAGAAGAAGAAGAGGAAATAGATAAAGTGGTTCGGGTGCCAGTCCACATATGTGTTTGGTTTGAGAATTTGCGGACAATCCGAATATATGAAGACGATTTGAGAGGTCTGGTTGCATAGCCTTTTTTTTCTTATCTCTTGCTTGGGCACTGTTAAGATTGTCCGTCTGAACATATAAAGACAAAGTGAGATCTGGTTGAAGATGCTCTTATCTGATATGTATTTCGGACGTACATCAACCGTTTAGTTACTAGGAGTACCATGGTGCCGATGATGATTTCTCTAGTTACATTTGAGAGCGGACATTAAAGAAAATTCATTTACTAAAAAAAGAAAAGGCATACTCTCTCTAGCGAGGGTTACAAAGTCAACACGGATTTTTAGGTCCTTCATTTGGCCCACGAAACATGTGGTATATATTAACAAAAGCATATCATGGGATCAACATTCAAATAAAGTTTGGTGGCATATAACACATATTTTCAGGAACATTCAACATCGTATGTATGATGCTCATAAGAAGAAGGAATCCCACCGCCGCCAGATCCAGATGATGAGGGCCTTGAACCTTGATATTGCGAGTAGGTCTGAGAAGGATATCACTCCAGAGGACGGGTGAATCTCATAGCACAACAAGTGGACTGATGATGACGAGGTACCCGAGACCTCCACTGCTCACCGCCATCGTTCTCCACAGTATGATGATGAGAGCTCCACTGAGGCCAAGGCATCAGAGAAGGACGAGGAGGAGGAGGACAAGGATCGATCCCGTGGGGCGTTTAGCATCGCTCTTTCCATTTTTGGCATCTTGATGCCAAAGGGGGAGAGAGTTCTATTTGGTTGTGTCGGGATTTGCATGGGTTTAAGTCACAAGCTTGCACTTTATTTATTATTTCTTCATGCTTGTGAACTTATCTTATCTTAGTTCACCTTAATTTGCTTTTGTTGAGAACTCGGTTTTTGTTGGAGACTTTGTCTAGTGTGGTGTAAAACATGAAATCATGTTACCTTTCATGTTTGTGAGCCCTATTTTATTATCTTGCCCTTATATGTTACTCCATCACATGTGTTTGGAAAAGCATGCTTAATGTTAGATTCTTTATCTTTTGCAAAGTTGTGTTGGTCTATAAAATCTAGCGGGGCGTTGATCCTATTGTGTGTGCATTTTGCATTCCAAAAGCAAACTTAAAGTAGTGCACCTCTAGGGGAGCCCGTCTATATTTTCTGGACCATGGTTGTGCTTTATCATAGTATCTTGCAAATCATTGTGTTGTCGTCAATCACCAAAAGGGGGAGATTGAAAGGGCATTTTCCTCCCTAAGTGATTTTGGTGTTGATGACAACTCAATTTGCAATCTAACTGTGTGCTTGAGCTACACACGTATATTCAGAAGTGGCACAAGAAAGTTAGGTTCCCTCTTAATAAAAAAGAGCGAAGATGGTGTTCCCGCGATTATCTTAAATTGGGGTCGTAGGAAAACCGTTCTATTAACAGGGTCAGCGTTGGAAGGTATGGGTGGAATCAAACACGTATATGAAAGTATATTTGCACCCACGTATCAGTCCCATCTTTCGAGGAGAACCTCAATCAAATTCTAAAGTTACCGTTTTTCACTTCCCAGTAGTACCGTAGTAGCAAGCAGTAGTACCGCTCCCTTGGGGGAGAGGCACTACCGAACCAAGTGTCGGACCTACTATCGCAGTGGGGTTGAATCCCCACTATTTTGGCGACCACATCATTAGCCCCTGAATCATTTGGGATTTCATAGGACAAACAAACCCGCCTTCGTTGAATTCGAGCGCCGCAGAGGCATTCGAAATATGTTTCCGAATCGTGGTTTGTTGTTCCTTGGACGAAAAACGAAACGGATTCTGGACTGTAGGTTTACCTAGATGATCGGGTGTTGTTGATCATTGAGAAAAAACCTGATGGCATTCATTTTGTCTCTCGGGGGAGATAGACTAGGGGACCGAGTGAGGGCATGTCATTACAACCCGAGTGGCGACGTCGGCGTGTGGACTGACTCTCCGAAGAGACGCCACTCCTTATCCCAGGGGAACGCCAGTGCAGGCCTTCGACGAGTTCAGGTATATGAGTCATGCGCCTTGGAGCCTACTGAGAGGGCCAAGTGAACCCACAGAGGGGCGTCAAGCTCGTCACATAAAAATCCCGAAGAAGACTTCAGTCGGGTTTTTAATGTGGTCAAGTACACAGTTCCCTGCGGAGGGTGGTTAGTTGGACTGACATGCGTCCTTTAGGAAAGGGATCATGGGTAATCAATCGGATTGATTTGTCCCGGAAATCTCGGGATTTGAATTTGTGTGTTCGCGCGCACAAGCAGTGACGTCGTACGCTAGTGGGGAAAGTGGGGGCGTGGCTCCTTGATTTCCACGCATGGTATCCATCACATGCCGTGCTTGTTCTGTGCTTAGCCCTATCGCGCGGGCCATCGATCAAGAGATCTGCGGGGGGAGATCCGCCTGAAGATTCTCCTGGCGATATAAAAGATTTCGAGACAGGGGCAGGAGCCTCAGATCCCCTTCATCTCGCCCTGACTCCCTCGCTTCTCCTCTCCACTCAAGCACGCGACGATGGCGAGGGACTCCATGGCCAAGGCCGAAAAGGCGAAGAAGGTGAGGAAGGCTACTTCCTCCGGCTCTGGTGCGGTAGCCGGTGGCGCGGGGGGGGGGGGACTGGATCCCGTCGCGCATTATAGCTCGGTGGTTGGAGGAGCTCGCAGAAGAGGGGCTGATCTCGCATGACGGGTGGCATTGCCCGGGCGCGGGGGAGGCCTAGCCGGCGCCTTAGGGGGACGAGCGCGTCCTGCTCATCACCCACGTCGAGCGGGGCTTCTCGATGCCTCCCCACCCTTTTTCCGAGCGTTCCTAGACTACTTCGGCATGCAACTCCACCATCTCCCCCCAATGTTGTCATTTATCTTTCGGCCTTCATCTCTCTCTGTGAAAACTTCTTGGGTTGCCATCCCCACCGGGACCTCTTCAAATACATCTTCACCTACCGGTCGATGACCGTCAAGAAGGACTCACCGACTGGTGAGAAGACCAACGTCACCCAGCTATGTGGGGGTCTGGGCATCTAGGTTCGTGGGGGGAGATCCTTCCCGAATATGAGCTTCCCTGACTCTATCAAGGGGTGGCAACGAACCTGGTTCTACTACAGGGACCTACCCGGTGCCAACAATCAGTCAAGCCTTTCGCCATACTCATCTGAGAGAGTAAGAGCCCCTGCGTCCCTTTCTGTGGTGAAGGAGGAGAAGGCGGGTGTTGATATCTTATCGAGTGCATTGATCGGAGTTGTAGATGCCGGAATGAACGACATGGATTTGCTGGAGAATTTCTTCACTCAACGCATCCAGCCGCCACAAGCCAGGGCTCACCCTATGTGGCTGTACAAGCGGCAGAGTGACCCCACCTGGGTGCACCCTGAGGAGCTCACCGAGAAGGAGGTGGGGGCCAAGATCAAGGCCATCACCTATGCTCAGGACAACTTGTGTGGGGCTCAGTTGGTGCCAGCCTTCCACAAGGACTTGCCGCCCATTGAGGTAATCGTTTGCCGTTCAGTCGGTTTGATCACCTGTTGCCTCTTGTGTAGCTGATCCTGAAGGAAATATGCCCTAGAGGCAATAATAAAGTTGGTATTTATATTTCCTTATATCATGATAAAGGTTTATCATTCATGCTAGAATTGTATTAACCAGAAACTTAGTACATGTGTGAATGCATAGACAAACAGAGTGTCCCTAGTATGCCCCTACTTGACTAGCTCGTTAATCAAAGATGGTTAAGTTTCCTAGCCATGGACATGTGTTGTCATTTGATGAACATGATCACATCATTAGAGAATGATGTGATGGACAAGACCCATCCGTTAGCTTGGCATAATGATCGTTCAGTTTTATTACTACTGCTTTCTTCATGACTTATACATGTTCCTCCGACTATGAGATTATGCAACTCCCGAATACCGGAGGATCACCTTGTGTGCTATCAAACGTAACAACGTAACTGGGTGATTATAAAGATGCTCTACAGGCATCTCCGATGGTGTTTATTGAGTTGGCATAGATCAAGATTAGGATTTGTCACTCCGTCTATCGGAGAGGTATCTCTGGGCCCTCTCAGTAATGTACATCACTATGAGCCTTGCAAGCAATGTGACTAATGAGTAAGTTGTGGGATGATGCATTACGGAACGAGTAAAGATACTTGCCGGTAACGAGATTGAACTAGGTATGATGATACCAACGATCGAATCTCGGGCAAGTAACATACCGATGACAAAGGGAACAACGTATGTTGTTATGCGGTTTGACCGATAAAGATCTTCATAGAATATGTAGGATCCAATATGAGCATCCAGGTTCCGCTATTGATTATTGACCGGAGATGTGTCTCGGTCATGTCTACATAGTTCTCGAACCCATAGGGTCCGCACGCTTAACGTTCGATGACAATTTGTACTATGAGTTATGTGATTTGATGTACCGAAAGTTGTTCGGAGTCCCGGATGATATCACAGACATGACGATGAGTCTTGAAATGGTCGAGACGTAAAGATCGATATATTGGAAGGCTATATTCGGACATCGGAAAGGTTCTGAGTGATTCGAGTATTTTTCGAAGTACTGGAGAGTTACAAGAATTCGCCGGGGAAGTAATGGGCCATACGGGAAAGGAGAGAAGGGCCTCAAGGGGTGGCTACACGCCCCCATGGGCTGGTCCAAATTGGACTAGGGAGGGGGCAGCGCCCCCCTCTTTCCTTCTCTCCCTCTTCCCCTTCCTTCTTCTCCTTCTTCAACTAGGGAAGGGGGGAAACCTACTCCTACTAGGAGTAGGAATCCCCCTTGGGGCGTGCCATAGAGAGGGCTGGCCCTCCCCTCCTCCACTCCTTTATATATGGGGGAGGGGGGCACCCCATAGACACACACGTTGATTGTTCCAAGCCGTGTGCGGTGCCCCCCTCCACCATAATCCACCTCAGTCATATCGTAGCGGTGCTTAGGCGAAGCCCTGTTCCGGTAGCAATATCATCACCGTCATCACGCCGTCGTGCTGACGAAGCTCTACTGAATCGTGAGTTCGCGAGACGTCACCGAGCCGAACATGTGTAGATCACGGAGGTGTCATACCTTCGGTGCTGGGATCGGTCGATCGTGAAGACGTACGACTACATCAACCGCGTTGTCATAATGCTTCCGCTTACGGTTTACGAGGGTACGTAGGCAACACTCTTCCCTCTCGTTGCTATGCATCACCATGATCTTGAGTGTGCATAGGATTTTTTTTTGAAATTACTACGTTCCCCAACAGTGGCATCCGAGCCAGGTCTATGCGTAGATGTTATATGCACGAGTAGAACACAAAGGAGTTGTGGGCATGGGTATATACATATTGCTTGCCGTCACTAGTTGATTCTTGATTTGGCGGTATTGTTGGATGAAGCGGCTCAGACCGGCATTACGCGTACGCTTACGCGAGACTGGTTCTACCGACATGATTCGCACACAGGTGGCTAGTGGGTGTCTGTTTCTCCAACTTTAGTTGAATCGGTTTCAATGAACATGGTTCTTTCTGAAGATCAAAAAGCAATCACTATACTACGTTGTGGTTTTGATGCATAGGTAAGAACGGTTCTTGCTAGAAGCCCGTAGCAGCCACGTAAAACTTGCAACAACAAAGTAGAGGACGTCTAACTTGTTTTTGCAGGGCATGGTGTGATGTGATATGGTCAAGACATGATGCTAAATTTTATTGTATGAGATGATCATGTTTTGTTAAAGTTATCGGCAATAGGCAGGAGCCTTATGATTGTCTCTTATTGCATAAGATGCAAGCGCCATATAATTGCTTTACTTTATCGCTGTGCGATAGCAATAGTTGCAAAATCAATAGTTCGCGAGACGACCATGTGACGACATGTTGATAGAGATCAAGATGATGGAGATCATGGTGTCATGCCGGTGACGATAGAGATCATGATGGTGTTTTGGAGATGGAGATCAAAGGCAGAAGATGATGATGGCCATATCATGTCACATATTTTGGTTGCATGTGATGTTTATCCTTTATGTATCTTATTTTGCTTAGTTCGGCGGTAGCATTATAAGATGATCTCTCACTAAATTTCAAGGTATAAGTGTTCTCCCTAAGTATGCACCGTTGCTTCGTCGTGCCGAGACACCACGTGATGATCGATTGTGATAAGCTCTACGTTCACATACAACGGGTGCAAGCCAGTTTTGCACATGCATAATACACGGGTTAAAGTTGACGAGCCTAGCATATGCAGATATGGCCTCGGAACACTGAGACCGAAAGGTCGAGCGTGAATCATATAGTAGATATGATCAACATAGTGATGTTCACCATTGAAAACTACTCCATCTCACGTGATGATCGTACATGGTTTAGTTGATATGGATCACGTGATCACTTAGATTATTAGAGGGATGTCTATCTAAGTGGGAGTTCTTAAGTAATATGATTAATTGAACTTTAATTTATCATGAAATTAGTCCTGATAGTATTTGCATAACTATTGTAGATCAATAGCTCGCGATGTAGCTCCCCGTTTATTTTTGATATGTTCCTAGAGAAAAATAAGTTGAAAGATGATAGTAGCAATGATGCGGACTAGGTCCGTGATCTGAGGTTTATCCTCATTGTTGCACAGAAGAATTATGTCCTTGATGCGCCGCTAGGTGACGGACCTATTGTAGGAGCAGATGCAGACGTTATGAATGTTTGGCAAAGCTTGGTATGATGACTACTTGATAGTTTAGTGCACCATGCTTTACGGCTTAGAACCGGGACTTCAAAAATGTTTTGAAATGTCACGGAGCATATGAGACGTTCTAAGAGCTGAAATTGGTATTTCATACTCATGCCCGAGTTAAGAGGTATGAGACCTTTGACGAGTACTTTTCTACAAGATGGACGAGAATAGGTCAACCAGTGAGCATGTGCTCAGAATGTCTGAGTACTACAATCGCTTGAATCAAGTGGGAGTTAATCTTCTAGATAAGATAGTAATTGATAGAGTTCTCTAGTCACTATCACCAAGTTACTGGAACTTCGTGATGAACTATAACATGCAAGGGATGACGAAAACGATTCCCCGAGCTCTTCGTGATGCTGAAATCGGCGAAGGTAGAAATCAAGAAAAGCAGAAAGTGTTGATGGTTGACAAGACCACTAGTTTCAAGTAAAAGGGCAAAGGAAAGAAAGGTAACTTCAAGAAGAATGGCAAGCAAAGTTGACACTCCCATGAAGAATCCCAAAGCTAGACCCAAGCCTGAAACTGAGTGCTTCTACTGCAAAGGAAATGGTCACTGGAAGTGGAACTGCCCTAGATACTTGGCGGACAAGAAGGATGGCATAGTGAACAAAGGTATATTTGATATATATGTTATTGATGTGTACTTTACAAGTGTTTATAGCAAACCCCTCGGTATTTGATACTAGTTCAGTTGCTAAGAGTAGTAACTCGAAACGGGAGTTGCAAAATAAACAAAGACTAGTTAAGGGCGAGGTGATGATGTGTGTTGGAAGTGATTCCAAGGTTGATAAGATCACAATCGCACACTCCCTTTACCTTCGGGGTTAGTGTTGAACCTAAAATAAATGTTATTTGGTGTTTGCGTTGAGCATGAATATGATTGGATCATGTATATTACAATACAATTATTCATTTAAGTCAAAGAATAATTTTTTTCTATTTAAATGAATAAAACCTTCTATGGTCATACACTCAATATAAATGGTTTATTGAATCTCGATCATAGTGATACACATATTCATAATATTGAAGCCAAAAGATTCAAAGTTAATAATGATAGTGCAACTTATTTGCGGCATTGCCGTTTAGGTCATATTGGTGTAAAGCGCATGAAGAAACTCCATGCTGATGGGCTTTTGGAACCACTTGATTATGAATCACTTGATGCTTGCGAACCATGCCTCATGGGCAAGATGACTAAGACTCTGTTCTCTGGAACAATGGAGCGAGCAACTGACTTATTGGAAATAATACATGCTGATATATGCGGCCCGATGAGTGTTGAGGCTCGCGGCGGGTATCGTTATTTTCTGACATTCACATATGATTTATCTACTTGATGAAACATAAGTCTGAAATATTTGAAAAGTTCAAAGAACTTTAGAGTGAAGTGGAAAATCATCGTAACAAGAAAAAGTTTCTATGATCTGATCGCGGAGACGAATATTTGAGTTACGAGTTTGGTCTTCATTTGAAACAATGCGGAATAGTTTTGCAACTCACGCCACCCGGAACACCACAACGTAATGGTGTGTCCGAACGTCGTAATTGTATTTTATTAGATATGTTGCGATCTATGATGTCTCTTACTGATTTACCGCTATAGTTTTGGGGTTATGCATTAGAGACAGCTGGATTCACGTTAAAAAGGGCACCATCTAAATCCGTTGAGATGACACCGTATGAACTATGGTTTGGCAAGAAACCAAAGCTGTCGTTTCTTAATGTTTGGGGTTGCGATGCTTATGTGAAAAAGTTTCAAATTGATAAGTGGAGTAGTGCATCTTCATAGGATACCCAAAAGAAGTTGTTGGGTACACCTTCTATCACAGATCCGGAGGCAAGATATTTTATTGCTAAGAACGGATCCTTTCTAGAGAAGGAGTTTCTCTCGAAAGAAGTGAGTGGGAGGAAAGTAGAACTTGATGAGGTAATTGTACCTTCTCCCGAATTGGAAAGTAGTTCATCACAGAAATCAGTTCCAGTGATGCCTACACTGATTAGTGAGGAAGTTAATGATGATGATCATGAAACTTTAGATCAAGTTACTATCAAACCTCGTAGGTCAACTAGAGTACGGTCCGCACCAGAGTGGTACGGTAATCCTGTTCTGGAAGTCATGTTACTAGACCATGACGAACCTACGAACTATGAGGAAGCGATGATGAGCCCAGATTCTGCAAAATGGCTTGAGGCCATGAAATCTTAGATGGGATTCATGTATGAGAACAAAGTATGGACTTTGATTGACTTGCCCGATGATCGGCGAGCCATTGAGAATAAATGGATCTTCAAGAGGAAGACGGACGTTGATAGTAGTGTTATTATCTACAAAGCTCGAATTGTTGCAAAAGGTTTTCGACAAGTTTAAGGAGTTGACTACGATGAGATTTTCTCACTCATAGCGATGCTTAAGTCTGTCCGAATCATGTTAGCAATTGCTGCATTTTTATGAAATCTGGCAAATGGATGTCTAAACTGCATTCCTTAATGGATTCTTTAAAGAAGAGCTGTATATGATGCAACCGAAAGGTTTTGTCTATTCTAAATGTGCTAACAAAGTGAGCAAGCTCCAGCGATCCATCTATGGACTGGTGCAAGCTTCTCGAGTTGGAATATATGCTTTGGTAAAGTGATCAAAGCATATGGTTTTATATAGACTTGCGGTGAAGCCTGTATTTACAAGAAAGTGAGTGGGAGCACTACAACATTTCTGATAAGTATACGGGAATGACATATTGTTGATCGAAAATAATGTAGAATTTTCTGAAATGCATAAAGGAGTGTTTGAAAGGAGTTTTTCAAAGAAAGACCTCGGTGAAGCTACTTACATATTGAGCATCAAGATCTATAGAGATAGATCAAGACGCTTGATATATTTTCAATGAGTACATACCTTGACAAGATTTTGAAGTAGTTCAAAATGGAATAGTCAAAGAAGGAGCTCTTGCCCGTGTTGCAAGGTGTGAAGTTGAGTAAACACTCAAAACCCGACCACAACAGAAAATAGAAAGAGAATGAAAAGTCATTCCCTATGCCTCAGTCATAGGTTCTATAAAGTATGCTATGCTGTGTATCAGACCTATTGTGTACCTCACTGTAAGTTTGGGAAGAGGGTACAATAGTAATCCAGGAGTGGATCACTGGACAACGGTCAAAAATATCCTTAGTGGAATTAGGAAATATTTCTCGGTTATGGAGGTGACAAAGAGTTTGTCGTAAAGAGTTACGTTGATGCAAGCTTTGACGCTGATCTGGATGACTCTAAGTCTCTATCTAGATACATATTGAAAGTGGGAGCAATTAGATAGAGTAGCTTCGTGCAAAGCATTGTAGACATAGAAAATTTGCAAAATACATACGGCTCTGAATGTGGTAGACCCGTTGACTAAATTTCTCTCACAAGCAAAACATGATCACTCTTTGGGTGTTAATAACATAGCGGTGTGAACTAGATTATTGACTCTAGTAAACCCTTTGGGTGTTAGTCAGATGGAGATGTGAACTAATCACATAAAGATGTGAACTATTGGTGTTAAATCACATGACGATGTGAACTAGATTATTAACTCTAGTGCAAGTGGGAGACTGAAGGAAATATGCCCTAGAGGTAATAATAAAGTTGTTATTTATATTTTCTTATATCATGATAAATGTTTATCATTCATGCTAGAATTGTGTTAACCGGAAACTTAGTACATGTGTGAATACATAGACAAACAGAGTGTCCCTAGTATGCCTCTACTTGACTAGCTCGTTAATCAAAGATGGTTAAGTTTCCTAGCCATGGACATGTGTTGTCACCCATCCGTTAGATTAGCATAATGATTGTTCAGTTTTATTGCTACTACTTTCTTCATGACTTATACATGTTCCTCTGACTATGAGATTATGCAACTCCCGAATACCGGAGGAACACCTTGTGTTCTATCAAACGCCACAACGTAACTGGGTGATTATAAAGATGCTCTATAGGTGTCTCTGATGGTGTTTGTTGAGTTGGGATAGATCAAGATTAGGATTTGTCACTTCGTCTATCAGAGAGGTGTCTCTGGGCCCTCTCGGTAATGTACATCACTATGAGCCTTGCAAGCAATGTGACTAATGAGTAAGTTGTGGGATGATGCATTACGGAACGAGTAAAGAGACTTGCCGGTAACGAGATTGAACTAGGTATTTTGATACCGACGATCGAATCTCGGGCAAGTAACATACCGATGACAAAGGGAACAACGTATGTTGTTATGCGGTTTGACCGATAAAGATCTTCGTAGAATATGTAGGAGCCAATATGAGCATCCAGGTTCCGGTATTGGCTATTGACCGGAGATGTGTCTCGGTCATGTCTACATAGTTCTCGAACCCGTAGGGTCCGCACGCTTAATGTTCGATGACGATTTGTACTATGAGTTATGTGATTTGATGTACCGAAAGTTGTTCGGAGTCCCGGATGAGATCACGGACATGACGAGGAGTCTCTAAATGGTCGAGACGTAAAGATCGATATATTTGAAGGCTATATTCGGACACCATAAAGGTTCCGAGCGATTCGGGTATTTTTCGGAGTACCGGAGTGTTACGGGAATTCGCTGGGGAAGTAATGGACCTTAATGGGCCATACGGGATAGGAGAGAAGGGCCTCAAGGGGTGGCTGCGCCCCCCATGGGCTGGTACGAATTGGACTAGGGGAGGGGGCGGCGCCCCCCTCTTTCCTTCTCTCCCTCTTCCCCTTCCTTCTTCTCCTACTCCAATTAGGGAAGGGGGGAACCTACTCCTACTAGGAGTAGGAATCCCCCTTGGGGCGCGCCATAGAGAGGGCCGGCCCTCCCCTCCTCCACTCCTTTATATACGGGGGAGGGGGCACCCCATAGACACACAAGTTGATTGTTCCAAGCCTTGTGCGGTGCCCCCCTCCACCATAATCCACCTCAGTCATATCGTAGCGGTGCTTAGGCGAAGTCCTGTTCCGGTAGCAACATCATCACCGTCATCACGCCGTCGTGCCGACGAAGCTCTCCCTCGAAGCTCTACTGGATCGTGAGTTCGCGGGACGTCACCGAGCCGAACATGTGTAGATCGCAGAGGTGCCGTACCTTCGGTGCTGGGATCGGTCGATCGTGAAGACGTACGACTACATCAAGCGCGTTGTCATAACGCTTCTGCTTACGGTCTACGAGGGTACGTAGACAATACTCTTCCCTCTCGTTGCTATGCATCACCATGATCTTGAGTGTGCGTAGGATTTTTTTTGAAATTACCATGTTCCCCAACAGATCCTTGTGTTGTTATGTGTTTGCCTTTCAGGACTTTCAGAATTTGATTTCTAGGATCCCGGTGGTGGACTAGTCGCCCGAAAAGATGATGAGTGACATCGAGCAGCAGTACTCGGAGGAATCCGACGATGACGAGAGTGATGATGAGGAGGAGAGTGACGAGGAGGAGAGCTCTGAGGAGGGGGAGGAGGTGGAGTCCCCTTCGTCTTATGAAGCTCCCAAGGAACCCTGCTCCATGGCGCTACATGATCCAAAGAGAAGGGGGGGTGGGACTCAATAGCCGATTACCTCTGGTCCGGCGACTCAGAGCTCCAAGCGTGCTCGTGCCAAGGCTGAGAACTCAGTAGAGAAGCAACCCAAGTTGCCCAAGTAGATCTCCTCCAAGCCCCGGAAGGTTGCAGTTCCTCGAATCAAGGTGCCAGTGCCTGTGGCCTCGACGTGAGTGCTCTCGATGATCTCTTGTTTGTTTTTACATTGATTCGGTTGTTGACCAAGTGTTGTTTGACCCTTGTATTAATGATACCTTGACAACTTCGGCGGACCTGCATGCCCGCAAGCCAGGTCCGAATGATGCTGATGTGGCGGATGCCGCCACCTCCAAAGGTACGTTGCGCCGACCGATTTGGATGGTCACACAATAAAAAAAAGACACACCCGTGACATTTTGGGCCGAATGAATTTTTTCTGTCATGCTTATGACACTTCTATGACGATAATTGTGACAAAACCCGGTATCATCAAAGATGTGGTGGGCTCCTACTTCTATGACAAAAAATCATGATAGAAAATGGGCTTTTTGTCCTAGGCGGGCCGGAGACGCAGCTGCATGACATTCTTTGGGCCGTGCATGATGGAAAAAACATGGTAGAAGCGAGAGCGAGGAAAATATCAGGGAGTTCCCGGTTACGGTGGGTGGTCGGGGCCGAGCGATGCACGGAGGTTTGCACGTTTCTCTCGTACACATATGCGCGTGTGTGCGAGGCGTTGAGCTCTAACTGAACCCGAGCGAGGCGTTGGGCTCTAACGGAATCCGAGCGATTGCACTAGCTACGTTACTGAACCCCGATCGATCCCTTGCTGTTAACTGAACCCGAGTGATTCCTTCGCTACTGCTGCTAACTGAAGCCGATCGATGCTGCCTCTTGATGAACAATGAGCGTTGTTTGGGGGGGGGGGGGTTGGATGAACAGTTCCTGGTGGGGGGTTGGATGAACAGGACCCCGTGGTAGTAGAGGCCGTTGCCGCTGGATGAACAAGATCCCGATCGAGCCAGTTGAGGTGGATGAACAGGACCCGATGGAGAGCTGGATGAATAGCAGCCAGTGGAGGGCTGGTTGAATAGTAGCCGGTGGAGGGCTGGATGAACAGTAGCCCATGGAGGGGTGGTTGAACAGGACCCAGTGGAGAGGGCTGGTTGAACAGTAGCCGATGGAGGCGCGGTGAAGGCTGGATGAATAGGAGCCCGTGGATGAACAGTCGCAGGTGGAAGCTGGAGGAGGTCGATGGTGGATGAACAGTAGCCCGTGGAGGCTGGAGGAGGTCGACGGCGGAGATGAACAGTACCCCGTGGAGTCCCGTTTTGCGGTACGCCACACCCCTCCCGATGAATAGGACCCCCGTTTTGATCGTAGCGCTCCAACACAAGTCTGTTTCCATCGTTTTGCGGTACACCACACCCCTCCCGATCAACAAGACCCCGTTTAAACCATAGGAGGTCCAAGAGAAGTCTGTTTCCTCCGTTTTGCGGTACGCCAGACCCCTCCCGATGAACAGGATCCCGTTTCGACCATGGACGGTCGAACACATGGCCGTTTCCTCCGTTCTGCGGTGCGCCAAGCCTCGTTTCGATCGGCTGTTCCGTCCAATCCGGTTGGCTCCCGATGAACATGATGATGCAGTTTCTCCGTTCCAACCCAGCCATGTACACAAGCCCTGGCTGTATGTATGCGCGAGTAGGCGTTCGAGACCTGCCTGTTGTAGGCATGTATTCCGAATATAGTCATACGTGCTTATGGAAAAGAACTTGCATGACATCTTTTGTCCTACCCTCCCATGGCAGCGGGGTCCTTACGGAAACTAAGGGATATTAAGGCCTCCTTTTAATAGAGAACCGGAACAAAGCATTAACACATAGTGAATACATGAACTTCTAAACTACGGTCATCACCGGTAAGTATCCCGATTATTGTCACTTCGGGGTTAACGGATCATAACACATAATAGGTGACTATAGACTTGCAAGATAGGATCAAGAACACTCATATATTGATGAAAACATAATAGGTTTAGATCTGAAATCATGGCACTCGGGCCCTAGTGACAAGCATTAAGCATAGCAAAGTCATAGCAACATCAATCTCAGAACATAGTGGACACTAGGGATCAAACCCTAACAAAACTAACTCGATTATATGATAGATCCCATTCAACCCATCACCGTCCAGCAAGCTTACGATAGAATTACTCACGCACGGCGGTGAGCATCATGAAATTGGTGATGGAGGATGGTTGATGATGATGATGGCGACGAATTCCCCTCTCCGGAGCCCCGAACGGACTCCAGATCAGCCCTTCCGAGAGGTTTTAGGGCTTGGCGACGGCTCTGTATCGTAAAACACGATGATTTCTTCTCCCTGATTTTTTTCTCCCCAAAACTCAAAATATGGAGGTGGAGTTGGAGTGGGAGAGGCAACAGGGGGCCCACGAGGTAGGGGGCGCGCCCTAGGGGGCCAGGCGCGCCCCCACCCTCGTGGCAAGGTGGTGGCCCCCCTGGCCTTCATCTTTGGCAGGTATTTTTCTTATTTTCTGAAAAGTGTCTTCGTGAAGTTTCAGGTCATTCCGAGAACGTTTGCTCCTACACATAAATAACACCATGGTAATTCTGCTGAAAACGGCGTCAGTCCGGGTTAGTTCCATTCAAATCATGCAAGTTAGAGTCCAAAACAAGGGCAAAAGTGTTTGGAAAAGTAGATACGTTGGGGACATATCAACTCCCCCAAGCTTAAACCTTTGCTTGTCCTCAAGAAATTCAGTTGACAAACTGAAAGTGATAAAGAAAACTTTTACAAACTCTGTTTGCTCTTGTTGTTGTAAATATGTAAAGCCAGCATTCAAGTTTTCAGCAAAGATTATAATTAACCACATTTGCAATAATGCATAGGTCTCAAGTTTACTCATATCAATAGCATAATCAACTAGCGAGCCATAATAATAAAACTCGGATGACAACACTTTCTCAAAACAATCATAATATGATATAACAAGGTGGTATCTCGCTAGCCCTTTCTAAGACCGCAAAATATAAATGCAGAGCACCTTTAAAGACCAAGGACTGACTAGACATTGTAATTCATGGTAAAAGAGACCCAGTCAAGTCATACTCAATGTAAACTAACAATAATGAATGAAAATGACAGAAGTGCTCTCCAACTAGTGCTTTTTAATAAGAGGATGATGACTCAGCATAAAAGTAAATAGATAGGCCCTTCACAGAGGGAAGCAGGGATTTGTAGAGGTGCCAGAGCTCGGTTTTGAAACAGAGGTGAATAATATTTTGAGCGGTATACTTTCATTGTCAACATAACAACCAAGAGATGGCGATATCTTCCATGCTACACACATTATAGGCGGTTCCCAAACAGAACGGTAAAGTTTATACTCCCCCTTCCACCAACAAGCATCAATCCATGGCTTGCTCGAAACAACGAGTGCCTCCAACTAACAAGAGTCCCAGGGGGAGTTTTGTTTGCAATTATTTTGATTTAGTTTGCATGAAGCATGGGACTGGGCATCCCGGTGACCAGCCATTTATCTCGTGAGTGAGGAGCGGAGTCCACTCCTCTTGAGAATAACCCGCCTAACATGGAAGATACAGACATCCCTAGTTGATACATGAGCTATTTGAGCATACAAAACAGGATATTTATTTGAAGGTTTAGAGTTTGGCACATACAAATTTACTTGGAACGGCAGGTAGATACCGTATATACGTAGGTATAGTGGACTCATGTGGAATAACTTTGGGGTTTAAGGGATTTGGATGCACAAGCAGTATTCCCGCTTAGTACAGGTGAAGGCTAGCAAAAGACTGGGAAGCGACCAGCTAGAGAGCGACAACAGTCATGAACATGCATTAAAATTAATCAACACTGAATGCAAGCATGAGTAGGATATAATCCACCATGAACATAAATATCATGAAGGCTATGTTGATTTTGTTTCAACTACATGCATGAACATGTGCCAAGTCAAGTCACTTAAATCATTCAGAGGAGGATACCACCCTATCATACCACATCATAACCATTTTAATAGCATGTTGGCACGCAAGGTAAACCATTATAACTCATAGCTAATCAAGCATGTCACAAGATACTATGATCTCTAGTTGTCATTGCAAACATGTTTATTCATAATAGGCTAAATCAGGAACGATGAACTAATCATATTTACAAAAACAAAAGAGGTCGACTTCATACCAGCTTTTCTCATCTCAGCCATTACATCATATAACATCATAATTGCCTTTCACTTGCACGACCGAACGATGTGAATAATAATAATAGTGCACGTGCATTGGACTAAGCTGGAATCTGCAGGCATTCAATAAACAGGAGAAGACAAGGCAATATGGGCTCTTTTGTCAGATCAACAATAATGCATATAGGAGCCACTTCAACAATTTAATTATGGTCTTCTCCTATCGACCCCCAAAGAAAAGAAAAGAAATAAAACTATTTACACGGGAAAGCTCCCAACAAGCAAAAGAAGAATAGGAAATCTTTTTGGGTTTCTTTTTAATTACTACTACAAGCATGGAAAGTAAACTAATTAAAAGCTACAACTATTTTTTGGTTTTTCTTAAGGTTTATTAAACACACAAGAAGAAGACATAAAAAGGAAAATAAACTAGCATGGATGATACAATGAAAAAGTATGAGCACCGACATCTAGCAATGAGTGTGTGAGCATAAATGTAATGTCGGTGAGAAATACGTAGTCCCCCAAGCTTAGACTTTTGGCCTAAGTTGGTCTATGGCCACGGCTGGCCTGGCTGATATCCATAATAGTAGCTGGGATTGTACTGTGGTGCAGACGAGGAAGACTCCGATTGCCACTGGCTGACAATCATCTCCGGACCCCACTGGTAATTAGACTGTCGTGAAGGATCAAATTGTGGTTCCGGCTCTGGTTCCTCGGCTGGTGCAGGGTTCCGGTAGGCGTGGATAGCCGTCAACGGAACAAGGTACGTGCCTACAGTCAAATCAAACAAAGAAGGAGCAGGCAAGGTAATAGTCTCAGGATGATGTTTATTAAAGAACAATTGATATTTCAGCTCTCCTTCCCTATTCTTAACAATAAAAGCATGCGCCACCATACTTTTATAATCTAGATAAACACGAGGCAACACTTTTTCTTCCTTCTCAGCATGCCTAATAGGGTTAAAATGTGCAACTAGGCGTGCAGCATAGATGCCTCCAAAGATGGGGCCCTTGGTACGGTTCAGACTTAACCGCTTGGCAATAATGCCGCCCATACTAAAAGAGTTATCACCGTATAGACCGTGGTGCAAAATAATAATATAAGGGATACTTAGGTTTCCACAGTTTCCGCGACCAATTAAGCAACGACTAGCAAATAATGCAAAGTAACGTAAAACAGGAAAGTGTATGCTAGTGATTCGTGCATCGGAAACCTTCCTTGTTTCCCCTATAGTGATAGTGTCAATAAATCCCTCCACATCATCACGATGTGGTTCTTGTGTGTTGCCCTCAAAAGGGACTAAACAAATCCGACAGAAATCATAAAGTGACATCTCCTTATGCTCATCATATAAATGAAACTCCACCGTAGGTGGTGAGTTCCTAGAATGAAAATGGAAGTTTTGCACAAAGGTATTTGTGAGCAAGAGATACTGATCGCATTGGTCGTGGAGGAAAGCGGTAAGGCCTGCAGTCTGAGCCAATTCATGAAAATCTTCATAAATCCCCGCTACTCTTAAGAAATCCTCGGAAGGCCATTCACACGCCCGAACCTCCGCGGTGCGAGGCAGATTATACTTAGGCTTTGGTGCCTTTTCCTTCGAGCTTTGGCTCGATGAGCCCCTCAAAAGTCTCCTCATCATTTTCTGAAAAATTCTGAAATTTTTAGTAACTTCAAAATAAAAGTAAAACAAACTCAATAATATTGATAGTAACTACTCCTACAAGTGCCTAGGGCCTATATCATGCATCAAAACTACTTGGAACCATATAAATTTGACATGCAAGCTCAAGAACAAGGTCACCTAAGCATCAAAAATTTGCAATGAATAAAGCACTAGAACAAAAACTAATTGGACCAATGGAGGAGTCACATACCAAGGAACAATCTCCCCAAGCAGTTTTGTGAGAGGTGCTTTGAGCAAGGAGATCGAAGATGGCAGCAAAACGAGCTTGGACTCGGGTTTGAGCTGGTTATTCGTGTTTGGGGGAGGAAGGAGTGTATGGGTGAAAGGATAAGTGGAGGAGGGCCACCGTGGGCCGACAAGGCAGGGGCGCGCCCTAGAGGGGTGGAAGCGCCCTCCACCCTCGTGGGCAGGTGGTTGCCCCCCCTGGTGTGTTCTCCGTTCCATAAATCCTCAAATATTCTAGAATAAAATCATATTTAATTTTCAGGGCATTTTGAGAACTTTTATTTTCGAGGTATTTTTATATTGCACGGATAATCAGATAATAGACAGAAAAATATTTATTTTTATTTTATTTAAATAACAAAAAGTAAAATTGGGGTACATAAAGTTGTGCCTTCTAGTTTCATCCATCTCATGATCATCAAAAGGAATCCACTAACAAGGTTGATCAAGTCTTGTTAACGAACTCATTCCGAATAACATGGAACCGAAGAAATTTCGAATAACACTATGTTACCTCAACGGGGATATGCACATCCCCAATAATAAGAATATCATATTTCTTCTTGACAGTAGGAAGAGGAAATTCAAAACCTCCAAATATAATCGATGGAATTTTCCAATAGAGTTGATACTATGAACTTGAGGTTGTTTCCTCGGAAAGTGTACCGTGTGCACATTACCATTAACATGAAAAGTGACATTGCCTTTAGTGCAATCAATAACAGCCCCTGCAGTATTCAAAAAGGGTCTTCCAAGAATAATAGACATACTATCATCCTCGGGAATATCAAGAATAATAAAGTCCGTTAAAATAGTAACATTTGCAACTACAACAGGCACATCCTCACAAATACCGACAGGTATAGCAGTTGATTTATCAGCCATTTGCAAAGATATTTCAGTAGGTGTCAACTTATTCAAATCAAGTCTACGATATAAAGAGAGTGGCATAACACTAACACCGGCTCTAAGATCACATAAAGCAGTTTTAACATAGTTTCTTTTAATAGAGCATGGTATAGTGGGTACTCCAGGATCTCCAAGTTTCTTTGATATTCCACCCTTAAAAGTATAATTAGCAAGCATGGTGGAAATTTCAGCTTCCGGTATCTTTATTTTATTTGTAATAATATCTTTCATGTACTTAGCCTAAGGATTAGTTTTGAGCATATCAGTTAATCGCATACGCAAAAAGATAGGTCTAATCATTTCAGCAAAGCGCTCAAAATCCTCATCATCCTTTTTCTTGGATGGTTTGGGAGGAAAAGGCATGGGTTTCTGAACCCAAGGCTCTCTTTCTTTACCATGTTTCCTAGCAACAAAGTCTTTCTTATCATAACGTTGATTCTTTGATTGTGGGTTATCAAGATCAACAGCAGGTTCAATTTCTATATCATTATCATTACTAGGTTGAGCATCTTCATGAACATTATCATTAACATTATTACTAGTTTCACGTTCATTACCAGGTTGTGTTTCAGCATCAGAAATAGAAATATCATTTGGATTCTCAGGTGTTTCAATAATAGGATCACTAGGAGCATGCAAAGTCCTATCATTTTTCTTTTTCTTCCTTTTATAAGGACTAGGTGCATCTATATTATTTCTCTGAGAATCTTGCTCAATCCTCTTAGGATGGCCTTCAGGATACAAAGGATCCTGAGTCATTCTACCAGTTCTAGTAGCCACTCTAACAACATTATCATTATTTTTACTATTCAATTCATTGAGCAAATCATTTTGAGCTTTAAGTACTTGTTTTACTTGAGTGGTAACCATAGAAGCATGTTTACTAATAAGTTTAAGTTCACCTTTAACATTAGCCATATAATCACCCAAGTGTCCAAGCATATTTGAATTATATTTTAATTGTGTACCAAAATAAGCATTAAAATCTTCTTGCTTAGCCATAAATTTATCAAACTCATCTAAGCATGGGCTAGCAATTTTAGTAAATGGGATTACAACTTTATCATATCTATAGAGAGAATTTACCTTTACTACCTGTGTCGGGTTATTAAGACCATGAGTTTCTTCAATAGGTAAAGGATTTAGATTATATGTTTCTTCAACAGGCGGTAAATTAAGACCATGTATTTCTTCAATAGGAGGTAAATTCTTAACATCTTCAGCTTTAATACCTTTTTCTTTCATAGATTTCTTTGCCTCTTGCATATCTTCAGGACTGAGAAATAGAATACCCCTCTTCTTCGGAGTTGGTTTAGGAATAGGCTCAGGAATTGGCTCCGGAGGTGTCCAATTATTTTCATTTGTCAACATATTATTCAATAGAATTTCAGCTTCATCCGGTGTTCTTTCCCTGAAAACAGAACCAGCACAACTATCGAGGTAATCTCTGGAGGCATCGGTTAGTCCATTATAAAAGATATCGAGTATTTCATTTTCTTAAGAGGATGATCAGGCAAAGCATTAAGTAATTGGAGAAGCCTCCCCCAAGCTTGTGGGAGACTCTCTTCTTCAATTTGCACAAAATTATATATATCCCTTAAAGCAGCTTGTTTCTTATGAGCAGGGAAATATTTAGCAGAGAAGTAATAAATCATATCCTGGGGACTACGCACACAACCAGGATCAAGAGAATTAAACCATATCTTAGCATCACCCTTTAATGAGAATGAAAATATTTCAAGGATGTAAATGTAACGAGGTCTCTCTTCTTTAGTGAACAGGGTAGCTATATCATTCAATTTAGTAAGATGTGCCACAACAGTTCCAGATTCATAACCATGAAAAGGATCAGATTCAACCAAAGTAATTATACAGGATCAACAGAGAATTCATAATCCTTATCAGTAACAAAGATAGGTGAAGTAGCAAAAGCAGGGTCAGGTTTCATTCTAGCATTTAGAGATTGCTTACTCCATTTAGCTAATAATTTTTTAAGTTCAGTTCTATTTCTGCAAGCTAAAATGGCTAAAGAAGCATCTTGATCAAAAACATAACCCTTCGGAATAGCAAGTGGTTCTTCATCATCACTTTCATCAGTATCATCATCAGATTCAATATTTTCAATTTCTCTAGCCCTAGCAAGTTGTTCATCAAGAAAAGCACTAAGTGGCATAGTAGTATCAGGCATAGAGGTAGTTTCATCATAAGTATCATGCATAGCAGAAGTGGCATCATCAACAACATGTGACATATCAGAACGAATAGCAGAAGCAGGTGTAGGTGTCGCAAGCTTACTCAAAACAGAAGGTGAATCAAGTGCAGAGCTAGATGGCAGTTCCTTACCTCCCCTCGTAGTTGAGGGTTAGATCTTGGTTTTTGGATCTCTCAAGTTCTTCATAATGATAAGTAGATAAATATATCCCAAGTGACTCAAAGAATAGAGCTATGCTCCCCGGCAACGGCGCCAGAAAATAGTCTTGATAACCCACAAGTATAGAGGATCGCAACAATTTTCGAGGGTAGAGTATTCAACCCAAATTCATTGATTCGACACAAGGGGAGCCAAAGAATATTCTCAAGTATTAGCAGCTGAGTTGTCAATTCAACCTCACCTGGAAACTTAATATTTGCAGCAAAGTATTTGGTAGCAAAGTAATATGATAGTAGTGATAATGGTAACAAAAGGTAACGGTAGTAAAAGCAATGTTTTTGGTATTTTGTAGTGATGATAGCAATAGCAACGGGAAAGTAAATAAGCGAAGAACAATATATGGAAAGCTCGTAGGCAATGGATCGGTGATGGAGAATTATGCCGGATGCGGTTCATCATGTAACAATCATAACCTAGGGTGACACAGAACTAGCTCCAGTTCATTGATATAATGTAGGCATGTATTTCGAATATAGTCATACGTGCTTATGGAAAAGAACTTGCATGACATCTTTTTTCCTACCCTCCCGTGGCAGCGGGGTCCTTACGGAAACTAAGGGATATTAAGGCCTCCTTTCAATAGAGAACTGGAACAAAGCGTTAACACATAGTGAATACATGAACTCCTCAAACTACGGTCATCACTGGTAAGTATCCCGATTATTGTCACTTCGGGGTTAACGGATCATAACACATAATAGGTGACTATAGACTTGCAAGATAGGATCAAGAACACTCATATATTGATGAAAACATAATAGGTTCAGATCTGAAATCATGGCACTCGGGCCCTAGTGACAAGCATTAAGCATAGCAAAGTCATAGCAACATCAATCTCAGAACATAGTGGACACTAGGGATCAAACCCTAACAAAACTAACTCGATTACATGATAGATCCCATCCAACCCATCACCGTCCAGCAAGCCTACGATGGAATTACTCACGCACGGCGGTGAGCATCATGAAATTGGTGATGGAGGATGGTTGATGATGACGATGGCGACGGATTCCCCTCTCCGGAGCCCCGAACGGACTCCAGATCAGCCCTCCCGAGAGGTTTTAGGGCTTGGCGGTGGCTCCGTATCGTAGAACGCGATGATTTCTTCTCCCTGATTTTTCTCTCCCCGAAACTCAATATATGGAGGTGGAGTTGCAGTCGGAGAGGCAACAGGGGGCCCACGAGGTAGGGGGGCGCACCCTAGGGGGGCAGGCGCGCCCCCCACCCTCGTGGCAAGGTGGTGGCCCCCCTGGCCTTCATCTTTGGCAGGTATTTTTCTTATTTTCTGAAAAGTGTCTCCGTGAAGTTTCAGGTCATTCCGAGAACGTTTGCTCCTGCACATAAATAACACCATGGTAATTATGCTCAAAACAGCGTCAGTCCAGGTTAGTTCCATTCAAAGCATGCAAGTTAGAGTCCAAAACAAGGGCAAAAGTGTTTGGAAAAGTAGATACGTTGGAGATGTATCACCCGTATGTACGTACGTGGCCGTATTTACTTTCTTGCACCCTGGCTATACATACATGTACATGCTACGAGCGCGCCTCTACTATGACATGTGTGCGCCTATACTACGACATGTGCCCTTCCTTACACGACCACGGTCATCGCTGTAGCCTGCAGACAGACCGATCGTATGTATGTACACGTTCGCGACCAGAATGACAACGCTACGTACGCTTCGACCAGGTGGGTCCCGACTATTAGGGATGATAAGGAGGCACTTCCTTGCGTGCGAAGAAGTAGCTGGTGGGTCTCAACAGTTAGGGGGGAAGCATTTTTTTGTGAAATACGGTGGCCCGTCTGGTGAGTCCCTGCTGTCAGGTGGAGGAATCATTATTTTCCGCGTAATAAGGAGGCACTTCCTTGCTACGGCTGTGGACCCAGCTGTCAGCCTCTCCACGTACAGTACTCTTCAGATGAAAGTCGTTCGTTGGTCACATTGACCACGCCGCGTCGAGAGCACCAAGGCGGTGGACGACGGCGAGGCCTAGGAAGGGGACGACGTGGAGGCGGGGAAGACGCGGCAGTGGATGCCCACGCGAAGATGAGTACGAGGGTTCACTGGTTCGGCTGCGGTGTGAGGCTGCCATCGCCGCAGAACAACAGGGGGTGTGGGTGAGTAGAGGGATGGCCTGGCCAACGGTGGGAGTAGTAGGGGGCGGTGAGGCCTCCGCGGCATCACAGCCGGCCACGGGAGGCAGGAGCTCGCGGCAGGACCGACGCTGGTTTGGGCGGCTGGAGCAAGCAGACCAGAGGTTGAAGAAGCTCTACGGCCATTGGATGGACATCGTACGGTCACTAGAGTTAGAATCGTTCATATTGACTAAGTTGACAGATCCCTCCGTCCCCGTCAACTTAGTAGGCCCACAAGACAGCCTCCCACTATGGTGGGTCCCAGTGTGACGCCCGGATAATTAGGCTACAGTAATCCCATGTTAATGATGCCACGTCATCACGGTTACTGTTGTTAATCTCGTGTTAGTTCGAAACCGGTTCGAGCCCAAGTTAAAAATCAAACAAACAAATGAACGTTTTCAAACATTAAAACTAAAATGTTCTAACTGTGACAAATAAATTATGAGTAATAATGTTGGAGAAACCAACATTTCTTATAATATTTAGATGCACTAAAACAACCAAAACAGAGGGCAAGATAATTAATTTAATGCCTTTTATAAAGTTATAATAATATAACTAATTTAATAGTGTGCCAAAATAATTGTGGCAGTGGCCTAATTAGTAATACAAATTTAGGTGCTCATTTGGTATTTTATGAAACTAAAAGAAAAGAAACTTTAAATGAAAACAGTAAAGAAATAAAATAATAAAAACAGAAAACAAAACAATACAAAAAAAGGAAAAAGGAAAAGGAGAGAACCCCTCCCTGCTAGGCCGTGGCCCAGCTGACCTCCAGGCCGCCCGACCGGCCAACCAGGCCGGCGACCGACCCACCCTTGCTTTCCCTTATCCCACGTAACCCTAACCCACCAAACCGCAGCACCTCCCAGTTCCCCCCCACGATCCCCACGCTCCTCTACTCCTACCCCCGATCCAGATCGGGATCGGGGCCCTCGCCCCCGCCGCCGCCGCCGCTTCCCAATGCCTCCGGCCACCCCCCTCGCCGGCGCCCGCCTCCCCATCTTCCCCCGCATGGCGCCCGCCCCACCTCGACCCGAGCTAGATCGGATCGATCCCGCTGCTCGATGCCCTCCGCCGCCACGCTGCTCGACGCCGGAGCCTCCTCGCCGGACTGCCTCCCCATCGCGCGCCGTCCACGTCTTCCTCCCCGAGCCCCACTGCCCGTGCCCTACTGCTCCCCTGTGAGCTCCCCTCCCTCCTCTCTCTGCCGTGGCCGCGCCCTCCCCCTCTCACGCTCGGCTCCATCCCGCGCCGCCTCGGAGCCGCCAACGCCAACCGCTACCGAGCTCCACTGCCGCCGTCGCCGTTGCTCCGCTCACCGGCCGTGAGCGCTGCCCCGGGAGCCGCCTACACCCGGCCACCATCGCCTCCGTCCCGCGGCGCCTGGCCGCGCCCACCAGGGCCGCCGTCGTCTGGGCCCGCCCCTACTCCGGCGCCATACTCTGCACCGCGGCTCGCCGCTCGCGCCCCCCCGCCTGACTCTTCGCTGCCTGCGCCGCGCCGCCTCATCCCTGCTGCGCATGTAGGTCGCGCGCGCGCCCGTGCTTGCCCACGCCCCGCGGCCTCCTCGTGCCGTGCCCCTCTGCCGCCGTGCTCGGCCTGCTGCTGTGGCCTCGGGCACGAGCGCCCGCACCCAGCGCCCGCCCCGTTAGCCACCGCCCAAACTCGCTAATGCCCTCTGGGCCACAGACACATGGGACCCCCTAGAACGTTTTTTTGTTAAAAAAGAATTAAAAATAAATAAATAAATAAATAAATAATTAAAATATTAATTTAATCAGTTAATTAATTAATCAACTTAAATAATCTGGATTAGATTAACCTAATCATTTAGTTAAAACTAACTAACCTTGTTGAATTATTATGAGACTATGACAAGCGGGACCCACTAGTTAGTTTGACCAGTCAACAGTCAATGCTGACTGGGCTGTTGACTTTGACCGGCCCCATCAGTCAGCCTCTGCTGACTGGGCAGTTGACCAAGTCAACTGGGCCTGCTGGTCAGCCACCCAAGCCCATCTATGGGTACACTTCTAAGTACCCATAGCAATTTAACATTTAATTTTTGAATTAAAATTAATTTAGGAAATGATTTAAAACTTTAAAATTAATATAAAATAAACCGTAGCTCGGATGGAAAAACTTTGTACATGAAAGTTGATCAGAACGACGAGACGAACCCGGTTACGCAGCCCGTTCGTCCGCCACGCATCCCTAACATATCCAACTCGCAACTTCCCCCCTCCGGCGCCTCTGCCCGAAAACGCGAAACACCGGGGATAATTTCCCGGATGTTCCGCCCCTTTCACCGATACCACCTCGTACCGCGTTAGGGCACACCTAGCATCACGCTTTGTCATGTCATGCATCGTTATGCATCTGTTTGCATTATATTCATTGTTTCTTCCCCCTCTTCTCTCCGGTAGACTACGAGACCGACGCCGCTGCTGGTGCCCCGACCGACTACGCTGTTGACGACCCCTCTCTCTTGCCAGAGCAACCAGGCAAGCCCCCCCCTTTGATCACCAGATATCGCCTACTCTTTTCTCTATACTCCTTGCATTAGAGTAGTGTAGCATGTTACTGCTTTCCGTTATTCCTATCCTGATACATAGCCTGTCCTTGCTACTACTGTTGTTACCATTACCTGCTATCCTACTGCTTAGTATAGGATGCTAGTGTTCCATCAGTGGCCCTACACTCTTGTCCGTCTGCCTTGCTATACTACTGGGCCGTGATCACTTCGGGAGGAGATCACGGGCATATACGATATACTTTACACAGTTACATTACCTGTGATACTGTTCGAAGATGGGGGCTGAAGGGGCAGGTGGCTCCATCCCGGTAGAGGTGGGCCTGGGTTCCCGACGGCCCCCGACTGTTACTTTGTGGCGGAGCGACAAGGCAGGTTGAGACCACCTAGGAGAGAGGTGGGCCTGGCCCTGGTTGGCGTTCGCAGATACTTAACACGTTTAACGAGATCTTGGTATTTGATCTGAGTCTGGCTACTGGCCTATACGCACTAACCATCTACGCGGGGACAGTTATGGGCACTCGACGTCGTGGTATCAGCCGAAGCCTTCGTGACGTCAGCGACTGAGTGGCGCGCGCCGGATTGGACCGTAAGCCTGCTCTTGTATTAAGGGGGCTAGTTCTGCTTCCGGCCGCGTTCGCAACGTGCAGGTGTGCAAAGGGCGATGGGCCCAGACCCCTGCGCCATAGGATTTAGACCGGCGTGCTGACCTCTCTGTTGTGCCTAGGTAGGGCTGCGACGTGTTGATCTTCCGAGGCCGGGCATGGCCCAGGAAAGTGTGTCCGGCCAAATGGGATCGAGCGTGTTGGGTTATGTGGTGCACCCCTGCAGGGAAGTCAATCTATTCGAATAGCCGTGATCTTCGGTAACAGGACGACTTGGAGCTGTACCTTGACCTTATGACAACTAGAACCAGATACTTAATAAAACACACCCTTCCAAGTGCCAGATACAACCGGTGATCGCTCTCTCACAGGGCGACGAGGGGAGGATCATCGGTTAGGATTATGCTACGTGATGATACTTGGAGGACTTCAGTCTACTCTCTTCTACATGCTGCAAGACAGAGGCTGCCAGAAGCGTAGTCTTCGAAAGGACTAGCTATCCCCCTCTTATTCCGGCATTTTGCAGTTCAGTCCACATATGATAGCCTTATTCTAGTTGATACCAATGCATACATATGTAGTGTAGCTCCTTGCTTGCGAGTACTTTGGATGAGTACTCACGGTTGCTTTCTCCCTCTTTTCCCCCTATCCCTTCTACCTGGTTGTCGCAACCAGATGTTGGAGCCCAGGAGCCAGACGCCACCTTCGACGACGACTCCTACTACACCGGAGGTGCCTACTACTACGTGCTGCCCACTGACGACGACCAGGAGTAGTTAGGAGGATCCCAGGCAGGAGGCCTGCGCCTCTTTCGATCCGTATCCCAGTTTATGTTAGCCTTCTTAAGGCAAACTTGTTTAAATTATGTCTGTACTCAGATATTGTTGCTTCCGCTGACTCGTCTATGACCGAGCTCTTGTATTCGAGCCTTCGAGGCCCCTGGCTTGTAATATGATGCTTGTATGACTTATTTTATTTGTAGAGTTGTGTTGTGATATCTTCCCGTGAGTCCCTGATCTTGATCGTACACGTTTGCGTGTATGATTAGTGTACGGTCAAATCGGGGGCGTCACAAGTTGGTATCAGAGCCGACTGCGTGTAGGAATCCCCCTTCCAACTCCTTGGCCGAAGTTGAGTCTAGTCGATGAAAAATGTTTTACTAACATGGCTGTGCGGCCCATGGGCCCACGTCGCCATTGGGTGGTAGTAGGGTCTTTTGTTTCCCGACCTATACTCTGGGACTCTGACATCTCTCCTATTCGGGTTAAATGAATTTTGCTAAATCTAACATTAGGATCTCGTTATCGCTTTGACCCAGAGAGCCCCTTATTACTGATGATCGTCTGCTGCACGTGAAGACCCTGAAGATACTCTCCGCTGTTAACCCGAGAACTTATGTTCATCGCGTTTGCAATTCCCCTTCCACCGTCAACCCTTATGGATAACTACATGCAGTTGTTATTCTTACATTCATCCCCAGTTGGTCTTGTTATTACAAGATACCCTGAAATACTCGTCGTTGTTCGATAATCCTTTGAGCTTACTGCCTTGCTGTTCTTTGTCTCCTGAATACCCCTACGGATAATTCTCGCACTTATCGAGTATCCGCTCATCCCCCAGTTGTTCATGTGTTTCACAATGGTCTTCGAAATACTATTCGATCCTCCAAAAATCCTTAGTAGCTTATTGCTCTGCAATGCTTGTCTGCTTGCATTATGGATGCTTTCCATATGTCTGACAATATTCGTTAGTATCCTTAGGCACCGTCATTTTGATCCTATTGATTCAACATGAGTGCGAATGCACGCAATCATCAGTTGGTCCTTTTAAATTATCTTTCTGGCTCAGATGTCATTTTAAACATGAGCTAGTTCTCAACCAATCCAATTGCCGTCGATTGTACCCCTAAGGTTATTCAACTTATCCATCCCTAATCAGAACATTGCTTCTGATCCCTTGATTTGAAAATCATAATTCCTTTGCATTTGAGCTCTGGATTAGTCAGTTGTTTCTATAATCCAATGCCTTTGCATTGTTACTTCCTCTGGTTGTGTGCCGATGCTCACATCAGCTCTGTTATGGACCGACAGATCCCTTAATGGATTTTATACGACAGCGTCCTTCATATTCAATAACCTTGTGAGCCTTCCACGGATATATAAAGCCTTGGGTAAATTGTATCCTCTGTTTTCACAACCATGCTCTGCTCTCGAGCTGGTGGTATTTACTATTAAAGCTTGTGGTATATGTTTCCACGATGCCCCGATGGGTTGAACCTATGCCTTCCCTAATCTGTGCAAACTCGAAAGATTTCACAGGTCCTACTTATCTGGTATTTCACCAGGTAAAACTTTCAACACTAATTCCATTATCAAAACGAGAAGTGAATGTAAGGTTCTGCTTTGGAGAAGTGGGAGTCGACCTTGAACTTTGTGTTCATGCCCATGGGCCCAATGTGGAGTCTATCAAGGAAGCTTCCTGTATTAATAATGGTCCCCTTGTTATAAGTTCATCTTGTATCTATGCTGGTCCTTTGCAACCGTGTTTCCGACCATGATTGATCATCTTTGATTCTTTTCTCAGACAAGTCCTCTGCAGAACAATGCACCCGTCCAGCCTTTATTATGATCTACTTTCGAGTATTACCCCGTGGTATCTCGATACTAGCACAGAACCATATTACTTCTTATGAGTTCTTCAAGTATTATTTCCCACCGATTCCAATTTTTCCCCGGTTTCTGAGTTGTTAGACACTCAAGGACACTGATAAGTGAATCAATTTCATACTCCGATTCAATAACTCTAAGTAATCTCCGTTGCTTATGAGTTTAATAATCCTTCAAGTCATTCCTAGCCTTATCGGTTATATCATCATCGTGCAGACTTTTAACTGTGCTACCTGGTCCTTTTTCCCGGAGCAAAACTTTCGACGATGAGCTAAGCTTATGTCAATCTTCCTTGTCTTGTCGTTTCACCCCGAACGGCAAGCTTGATCCCTAGTTGGTGTTGTATCCGTAGTTCCAATAGTCTTTTGCTGCATCAGTTCTTCTGCTTGAGCAGTCGTTGTTCGATTGCTTCTTTGTGGAGCCTCTCGACAAAATTGTCGTGATTATCATCAACATATTGAGCTCTTCTAGGATATCAATCAAATTCAGAATGTGTAACACCATCCTTGCCCCCTTAATGATTTGTATTAACATCGACAACATTCCCGCATTCCCTCCGACACAAAACTTGTTCATGTTTCGTGTAGTTTCCTTTCTATCCAACTTATATTATGATTCTATCTTGGAGTATTACCATCTGTTACGTCAAGAATGTTAAGGGAATTACCTCCACTATTAATTCTTGATATAGTAATACTTCTCACCATCACCATTCTTTCTTGGTCCCCGTGTTGGTTCTAACCGGGATACCAACAGGTGAACGGTGCTGTTTGGATTCTGCCCTTCTAGCAACCCTATTGCTTTGAAGTTAATGGTCGAACGTTCATTCTTAGACTATTGATCACTGAATCACCATTCTAACATTTGATCATGCTACCTAAGGCCATACTTCGGGTGCACCTTTCAACCAATGTGTAATTGTGTATGTTTTCCTCGAGCATACATCTTTATATCATTTGATCCGACTAATTATATCTCCTTGTTCACATAACTGTGGAAAACCACCTTGTTGGAACTCTCGATGAAGTGTCGCTGAGACCATCAGCCACCTCCCCATCCTCTCCTTGGTTTAATGATGAACTCTTGTTTTGGACCCTCTCCCATAGTTCATTTCTCGAGAATCTTACATTGTCATCTCGTCAATTTGTGTTGCACCTTTTCTTCTCTGGCATCCTAAGTCAGAGGTATCCTGACACCAATCGGATCTGAACCTCGGTCAGATATGATGGTTGGGACATATTTTCAAGAGTTATAACATTGGTCCTTATATGACTCGGTAAGGTGATGTCATGCCTAGCACACCCGACCGGAGGACCTATTGTTATAATTTCCTTTTTAGCAAGGTTAGCCATTCTTCCATGAGGAAATTGTAAGACTTATTCTATAAGTTGTTCCTGATGGATCCTGTTGTTTCCAAAGTCTGATCTTCACCTGTAGACCATGTCAATGCTATCTCGAAGCATGTCGGTGGTGCTCCGATTTTCAACAAGAACATTTGAAGCCCAATGCTAAATGTTACTTGCTCAATTATCCAAACACCGTTGCATTGGTAATGTCATGAAATTTCTCTCCCCTTTCCTAAAAGAGTTTTCTACATTATATCCTGCCAAGGATATCATGCTCTGCTTGTCCTTGGGAAGGATATACCCCTGATATATGTGTTAAAACACATTTTCCTTTCCATTAATTGGTTTAACCTTTCTTGTGATCTATATGATCTAAGCAGTAATATTCTCCTGCTTATGTATATACCACGGTGTATAATTCTGTCAGCAAGACCCTGTTACTATTGTTGATGACATTTCGGTAGCCACCGATTGACGAGAACCTTGCCTACTAGCCCGCCTCGTTTCAACGAGCAGGAAAGTGGTTCTCTTCGTCCCTCGCCCTTGGTACCGATGTTGTTGCCAACATAACTAACATGCTATCCCCTGACATGCCTTGCTTACATGATCGTGCAAGACGTCACCGCCCTTCCTACTTTTACCCCACATGGTGGGCCCATAACCCAAGTTCCACAGAATCGAAACCTGACTCTCTTGTACACCCATGTTGCCAAAGTTATTCCTAGAGGTTGACTTCGTATGTAGTTCACGGGCCACCTGCCTAGTGATCTATTCTGGTATCAGATGCAATAATTATTCCCATTGCTTTGAACCCCTTTCACATTCCTTTTCAGGCATCGAACGATTGTCTATCCGCTTGGAACTCCTTGTTGTACCTACTTACCTTGCTCTCGATTTGTGCAACTCGAGAGATACTCATCTGTTCATTCACGGGAAAACCCCAGACGATTACCCTTTATAGCATTCTACCGTTGATGAGCTGTCCATTGCCTATCCGTAAGAATGATGGAGATCCTGGAGAAAGGATGCCAGCTTCATCGTGATGACCTGAAACAGAGAAATTAAGACATCAACGTAATGGATCGATCTCTTCGAGAAGAGCAGCCAATATCGAGAAGACCCGCTATATTCGTAACCAAAACCTTTCCCCCTTTCACTACCTCTTAAATCTCGGGACGAGATTTCTTGTAGTGGAGGAGAATTGTGACGCCCGGATAATTAGGCTACAGTAATCCCATGTTAATGATGCCACGTCATCACGGTTACTGTTGTTAATCTCGCGTTAGTTCGAAACCGGTTCGAGTCCAAGTTAAAAATCAAACAAACAAATGAACGTTTTCAAACATTAAAACTAAAATGTTCTAACTGTGACAAATAAATTATGAGTAATAATGTTGGAGAAACCAACATTTCTTATAATATTTAGATGCACTAAAACAACCAAAACAGAGGGCAAGATAATTAATTTAATGGCTTTTATAAAGTTATAATAATATAACTAATTTAATAGTGTGCCAAAATAATTGTGGTAGTGGCCTAATTAGTAATACAAATTTAGGTGCTCATTTGGTATTTTATGAAACTAAAAGAAAAGAAACTTCAAATGAAAACAGTAAAGAAATAAAATAATAAAAACAGAAAACAAAACAATACAAAAAAAGGAAAAAGGAAAAGGAGAGAACCCCTCCCTGCTGGGCCGTGGCCCAGCTGGCCTCCAGGCCGCCCGGCCGGCCAACCAGGCCAGCGACCGACCCACCCTCGCTTGCCCTTATCCCCCGTAACCCTAACCCACCAAACCGCAGCACCTCCCAGTTCCCCCCCCACGATCCCCATGCTCCTCGCCTCCTACCCCCGATCCAGATCGGGATAGGGGCCTTCGCCCCCGACGCCGCCGCCGCTGCCCAGTGCCTCCGGCCACCCCCCTCGCCGACGCCCGCCTCCCCATCTTCCCCCACATGGCGCCCACCCCACCTCGACCTGAGCTAGATCGGATCGATCCCGCTGCTCGATGCCCGACGCCGCCCCGCTGCTCGACGCCGGAGCCTCCTCGCCGGACTGCCTCCCCATCGCGCGTCGTCCATGTCTTCCACCCCGAGCCCCACTGCCCGTGCCCTACTGCTCCCGTGTGAGCTCCCCTTCCTCCTCTCTCTGCCGTGGCCGCGCCCCCCTCATGCTCGGCTCCATCCCGCGCCGCCTCGGAGCCGCCAACGCCAACCGCTACCGAGCTCCACTGCCGCCGTCGCCGTTGCTCCGCTCACCGGCCGCGAGCGTTGCCCCGGGAGCCGCCTACGCCCGACCACCATCGCCTCCGTCCCGCGGCGCCTGGCCGCGCCCACCAGGGCCGCCGTCGTCTGGGCCCGCCCCTACTCCGGCGCCATACTCGCCCGGCCGTGCCACCGCGCCCGCTCTGCACCGCGGCTCGCCGCTCGCGCCCCCCCGCCTGACTCTTCGCTGCCTGCGCCGCGCCGCCTCATCCCTGCTGCGCATGTAGGTCGCGCGCGCGCGCCCGTGCTTGCCCACACCCCGCGGCCTCCTCGCGCCGTGCCCCTCTGCCGCCGTGCTCGGCCTGCTGCTGTGGCCTCGGGCACGAGCGCCCGCACCCAGCGCCCGCCCCGTTAGCCGCCGCCCAAACTCGCTAATGCCCTCTGGGCCACAGACACATGGGACCCCCCTAGAATGTTTTTTTGTTAAAAAAGAATTAAAAATAAATAAATAAATAAATAAGAATTAAAATATTAATTTAATCAGTTAATTAATTAATCAACTTAAATAATCTGGATTAGATTAACCTAATCATTTAGTTAAAACTAACTAACCTTGTTGAATTATTATGAGACTATGACAAGCGGGACCCACTAGTTAGTTTGACCAGTCAACAGTCAATGCTGACTGGGCTATTGACTTTGACCGGCCCCATCAGTCAGCCTCTGCTGACTGGGCAGTTGACCAAGTTAACTGGGCCTGCTGGTCAGCCACCCAAGCCCATCTATGGGTACACTTCTAAGTACCCATAGCAATTTAACATTTAATTTTTGAATTAAAATTAATTTAGGAAATGATTTAAAACTTTAAAATTAATATAAAATAAACCGTAGCTCGGATGGAAAAACTTTGTACATGAAAGTTGATCAGAACGACGAGACGAACCCGGTTACGCAGCCCGCTCGTCCGCCACGCATCCCTAACATATCCAACTCGCAACTTCCCCCCTCCGGCGCCTCTGCCCGAAAACGCGAAACACCGGGGATAATTTCCCGGATGTTCCGCCCCTTTCACCGGTACCACCTCGTACCGCGTTAGGGCACACCTAGCATCACGCTTTGTCATGTCATGCATCGTTATGCATCTGTTTGCATTATATTCATTGTTTCTTCCCCCTCTTCTCTCCAGTAGACTACGAGACCGACGCCGCTGCTGGTGCCCCGACCGACTATGCTGTTGACGACCCCTCTCTCTTGCCAGAGCAACCAGGCAAGCCCCCCCTTTGATCACCAGATATCGCCTACTCTTTTCTCTATACTCCTTGCATTAGAGTAGTGTAGCATGTTACTGCTTTCCGTTATTCCTATCCTGATACATAGCCTGTCCTTGCTACTACTGTTGTTACCATTACCTGCTATCCTACTGCTTAGTATAGGATGCTAGTGTTCCATCAGTGGCCCTACACTCTTGTCCGTCTGCCTTGCTATACTACTGGGCCGTGATCACTTCGGCAGGAGATCACGGGCATATATGATATACTTTACACAGTTACATTACCTGTGATACTGTTCGGAGATGGGGGCTGAAGGGGCAGGTGGCTCCATCCCGGTAGAGGTGGGCCTGGGTTCCCGACGGCCCCCGACTGTTACTTTGTGGCGGAGCGACAGGGCAGGTTGAGACCACCTAGGAGAGAGGTGGGCCTGGCCCTGGTTGGCGTTCGCAGATACTTAACACGTTTAACGAGATCTTGGTATTTGATCTGAGTCTGGCTACTGGCCTATACGCACTAACCATCTACACGGGGACAGTTATGGGCACTCGACGTCGTGGTATCAGCCGAAGCCTTCGTGACGTCAGCGACTGAGTGGCGCGCGCCGGATTGGACCGTAAGCCTGCTCTTGTATTAAGGGGGCTAGTTCTGCTTCCGGCCGCGTTCGCAACGTGCAGGTGTGAAAAGGGCGATGGGCCCAGACCCCTGCGCCATAGGATTTAGACCGGCGTGCTGACCTCTCTGTTGTGCCTAGGTAGGGCTGCGACGTGTTGATCTTCCGAGGCCGGGCATGGCCCAGGAAAGTGTGTCCGGCCAAATGGGATCGAGCGTGTTGGGTTATGTGGTGCACCCCTGCAGGGAAGTCAATCTATTCGAATAGCCGTGATCTTCGGTAACAGGACGACTTGGAGCTGTACCTTGACCTTATGACAACTAGAACCAGATACTTAATAAAACACACCCTTCCAAGTGCCAGATACAACCGGTGATCGCTCTCTCACAGGGCGACGAGGGGAGGATCATCGGTTAGGATTATGCTACGTGATGATACTTGGAGGACTTCAGTCTACTCTCTTCTACATGCTGCAAGACAGAGGCTGCCAGAAGCGTAGTCTTCGAAAGGACTAGCTATCCCCCTCTTATTCCGGCATTCTGCAGTTCAGTCCACATATGATAGCCTTATTCCAGTTCATACCAATGCATACATATGTAGTGTAGCTCCTTGCTTGCGAGTACTATGGATGAGTACTCACGGTTGCTTTCTCCCTCTTTTCCCCCTATCCCTTCTACCTGGTTGTCGCAACCAGATGTTGGAGCCCAGGAGCCAGACGCCACCTTCGACGACGACTCCTACTACACCGGAGGTGCCTACTACTACGTGCTTGTTGGGGAACGTAGTAATTTCAAAAATTTTCCTACGCACACGCAAGATC
Organism: Triticum urartu; assembly: GCF_056163025.1. Taxonomy (NCBI): domain Eukaryota; kingdom Viridiplantae; phylum Streptophyta; class Magnoliopsida; order Poales; family Poaceae; genus Triticum; species Triticum urartu. The sequence continues at coordinate 263,369,380 of NC_141877.1, forward strand.
ATGTGATGCATAGCAACGAGACAGGAGAGTGTTGTCTACGTACCCAACGCAGACCGACTGCGGAGGCGCTGACACGACGTAGAGGAAGTAGTCGTACGTCTTCACGATCCAACCGATCAAGCACCGAAACGACGGCACCTCCGAGTTCGAGCACACGTTCAGCTCGATGACGATCCCCGGACTCCGATCCAGCAAAGTGTCGGGGAAGAGTTCCGTCAGCACGACGGCGTGGTGACGATCTTGATGTACTACTGCAGCAGGGCTTCGCCTAAACTCCGCTACAGTATTATCGAGGTGTATGGTGGAAGGGGGCACCGCACACGGCTAAGGAATAGATCACGTGGATCAACTTGTGTGTCTAGAGGTGTCCCCTGCCTCCGTATATAAAGGAGTATAGGGAGGAGGCTGGCCGGCCAAGGAGGAGGGCGCAGGAGAGTCCTACTCCCTCTGGGAGTAGGATTCCCCCCCCAATCCTAGTTGGAATAGGATTCGCGGAGGGGGAAAAGAGGAGGAGGGGGCCGGCCACCTCTCCTAGTCCTAATAGGACTAGGGGAAGGGGGAGGCGCGCAGCCCATCTAGGGCAGCCCCTTCTCTTTTCCACCAAGGCCCACTATGGCCCATATAGCTCCCGGGGGGTTCCGGTAACCCTCCCGGTATTCCGGTAAAATCCCGATTTCACCTGGAACACTTCTGATATCCAAACATAGGCTTCCAATATATCAATCTTTACGTCTCGAACATTTCGAGACTCCTCGTCATGTCCGTGATCACATCCGGGACTCCGAGCAACCTTCGGTACATCAAAATGCATAAACTCATAATATAACTATCATCGTAACCTTAAGCGTGCGGACCCTACGGGTTCGAGAACAATGTAGACATGACCGAGACATGTCTCCGGTCAATAACCAATAGCGGGACCTGGATGCCCATATTGGCTCCTACATATTCTACGAAGATCTTTATCGGTCAGACCGCATAACAACATATGTTGTTCCCTTTGTCATCGGTATGTTACTTGCCCGAGATTCGATCGTCGGTATCCAATACCTAGTTCAATCTCGTTACCGGCAAGTCTCTTTACTCATTCCGTAATACATCATATCACAACTAACATATTAGTTGTAATGCTTGCAAGGCTTATGTGATGTGTATTACCGAGAGGGCCCAGAGATACCTCTCCGACAATCGGAGTGACAAATCCTAATCTCGAAATACGCCAACCCAACATCTACCTTTGGAGACACCTGTAATGCTCCTTTATAATCACCCAGTTACGTTGTGACGTTTGGTAGCACCGAAAGTGTTCCTCCGGCAAACGGGAGTTGCATAATCTCATAGTCATAGGAACATGTATAAGTCATGAAGAAAAGCAATAGCAACATACTAAACGATCGGGTGCTAAGCTAATGGAATGGGTCATGTCAATCAGATCATTCAACTAATGATGTGACCTCGTTAATCAAATAACAACTCATTGTTCATGGTTAGGAAACATAACCATCTTTGATTAACGAGCTAGTCAAGTAGAGGCATACTAGTGACACTTTGTTTGTCTATGTATTCACACATGTATTATGTTTCCGGTTAATACAATTCTAGCATGAATAATAAACATTTATCATGATTATAAGGAAATAAATAATAACTTTATTATTGCCTCTGGGGCATATTTCCTTCAGTCTCCCACTTGCACTATAGTCAATAATCTAGATTACACTGTAATGATTCTAACACCCATGGAGCCTTGGTGCTGATCATGTTTTGCTCGTGGAAGAGGCTTAGTCAACGGGTCTGCCACATTCAGATCCGCATGTATTTTGCAAAATTCTATGTCTACAATGCTCTGCACGGAGCTACTCTAGCTAATTGCTCCCACTTTCAATATGTATCTAGATCGAGACTTAGAGTCATCCAGATCAGTGTCAAAACTTGCATCGACGTAACCTTTTACGACGAACCTTTTTGTCACGTCCATAATTGAGAAACATATCCTTATTTCATTAAGGATAATTTTGACCGCTGTCCAGTCATCTACTCTTAGATCACTATTGTACTCCCTTGCTTAACACAATGTAGGGTATACAATAGATCTGGTACACAGCATGGCATACTTTATAGAATCTATGACTGAGGCATAGGGAATGACTTTCATTCTCTTTCTATCTTCTGCCATGGTTGGGCTTTGAGTCTTACTCAACTTCACACCTTGTAACACAGGCAAGAAACTTTTCTTTGACTGTTCCATTTTGAACTACTTCAAAATCTTGTCAAGGTATGTACTCATTGAAAAAACTTATCAAGCGTCTTGATCTATCTCTATAGATCTTGAAGCTCAATATGTAAGCAGCTTCACCAAAGTCTTTCTTTGAAAAACTCCTTTCAAACACTCCTTTATGCTTTGCAGAATAATTCTACATTATTTCCGATCAACAATATGTCATTCACATATACTTATCAGAAATGTTGTAGTGCTCCCACTCACTTTCTTGTAAATACAGGCTTCACCGCAAGTCTGTATAAAACTATATGCTTTGATCAACTTATCAAAGCGTATATTCCAACTCCGAGATTCTTGCACCAGTCCATAGATGGATCGCTAGAGCTTGCATATTTAGTTAACACCTTTAGGATCGACAAAACCTTCTAGTTGCATCGTATACAACTCTTCTTTGGTAAATCCATTAAGGAATGAAGTTTTGTTTATCCATTTGCCAGATTTCATAAAATGCGGCAATTGCTAACATGATTCGGACAGACTTAAGCATAGATACGAGTGAGAAAATCTCATCGTAATCAACACCTTGAACTTGTCGAAAACCTTTTGCGACAATTCTAGCTTTGTAGATAGTAACACTACTATCAGCGTCCGTCTTCCTGTTGAAGATCCATTTATTTTCTATGGCTTGCCGATCATCGGGCAAATCCATCAAAGTCCATACTTTGTTCTCATACATGGATCATATCTCAGATTTCATGGCCTCAAACCATTTCGCGGAATCTGGGCTCATCATCGCTTCCTCATAGTTCGCAAGTTCGTCATGGTCTAGTAACATGACTTCCAGAATAGGATTACCGTACCACTCTGGTGTTGATCTCACTCTGGTTTACCTACGAGATTCGGTAGTAACTTGATCTGAAGTTACATGATCATCATCATTAGCTTCCTCACTAATTGGTGTAGTAGTCACAAGAACAGATTTTTGTGATGAACTACTTTCCAATAAGGGAGAAGGTACAATTACCTTATCAAGTTTTCTACTTTCCTTCCACTCACTTCTTTCGAGAGAATCTCCTTCTCTAGAAAGTATCCATTCTCAGCAACTAATGTCTTGCCTTTGGATCTGTGATAGAAGGTGTACCCAACTGTTTCCTTTGGGTATCCTATGAAGACGCACTTCTCCGATTTGGGTTTTGAGCTTATCAGGTTGAAACTTTTCACATAAGCATTGCAACCTCAAACTTTTAAGAAACGACAACTTTGGTTTCTTGCCAAACCATAGTTCATAAGACGTCGTCTCAACGGATTTAGATGGTGCCCTATTTAATGTGAATGCAGCTGTCTCTAATGCATAACCCCAAAACGGTAGTGGTAGATCGGTAAGATACATCATAGATTGCATTATATCCAATAAAGTACGGTTATGACGTTCGGACACACCATTACATTGTGGTGTTCCAGGTGGCATGAGTAGTGAAACTATTTCACATTGTTTTTAACTGAAGGCCAAACTCGTAACTCAAATACTCTTCTCTACGATCAGATCGTAGAAACTTTATTTTCTTGTTACGATGATTTTTTCACTTCACTCTGAAATTCTTTGAACTCTTCAAATGTTTCAGACTTATGTTTCATCAAGTAGATATACTCATATCTGCTCAAATCATCTGTGAAGATCAGAAAATAATGATACTTGTCGCGAGCCTCAATATTCATCGGACCACATACATCAGTATGTATGATTTCCAACAAATTTGTTGCTCGCTCCATTGTTCCGAAGAACAGAGTCTTAGTCATCTTGCCCATGAGGCATGGTTCACAAGCATCAACTGATTCATAATCAAGTGATTCCAAAAGCCCATCATCATGGAGTTTCTTCATGCGCTTTACACCAATATGACCTAAACGGCAGTGCTACAAATAAGTTGCACTATCATTATTAACTTCGCATCTTTTGGTTTCAATATTATGAATATGTGTATCACTATGATCGAGATCCAATGAACTTGTTTCATTGGGTGTATGACCATCGAAGGTTTTATTCATGTAAATAGAACAACAATTATTCTCTGACTTTAATGAATAACCGTATTGCAATAAACATGATCAAATCATATTCATGCTCAATGCAAAAACCAAATAACACTTATTTATGTTCAACACTAATCCCGAAAGTATAGGGGAGTGTGCGATGATGATCATATCAATCTTGGAACCACTTCCAACACACATCGTCACTTCACCCTTAACTAGTCTCTGTTTATTCTGCAACTCCCGTTTCGAGTTACTAATCTTAGCAACTGAACTAGCATCAAATACTGAGGGGTTGCTATAAACACTAGTAAAGTATACATCAATAACATGTATATCAAATATACTTATGTTCACTTTGCCATCCTTCTTATCTGCCAATCACTTGGGGTAGTTCTGCTTCCAGTGACTAGTCCCTTTGCAGTAGAAACACTTAGTCTCAGGCTTAGGACCAGACTTGGGCTTCTTCACTTGAGCAGCAACTTGTTTGCCGTTCTTCTTGAAGTTCCCCTTCTTCCCTCTGCCCTTTTCTTGAAACTAGTGATCTTGTCAACCATCAATACTTGATGTTTTTCTTGATTTCTACCTTCGTTGATTTCAGCATCACGAAGAGCTTGGGAGTTGTTACTGTTATCCCTTGCATATCATAGTTCATCACAAAGTTCTACTAACTTGGTGATGGTGACTAGAGAATTCTGTCAATCACTATCTTATCTGGAAGATTAACTCCCACTTGATTCAATCGATTGTTGTACTCAGACAATCTGGGCACATGCTCACTAGTTGAGCGATTCTCCTCCATCTTTTAGCTATAGAACTTGTTGGAGACTTCATATCTCTCAACTCGGGTATTTGCTCGAAATATTAACTTCAACTCCTGGAACATCTCATATGCTCCATGACGTTCAAAAAAACGTCTTTGAAGTCCCGATTCTAAGCCATTAAGCATGGTGCACTAAACTATCAAGTAGCCATCACATTGAGCTAGCCAAACGTTCATAACGTCTGCATCTGCTCCTGCAATAGGTCCGTCACCTAGCGGTGCATCAAGGACATAATTCTTCTATGCAGCAATGAGGATAAACCTCAGATCACGGATCCAATCCGCATCATTGCTACCAACATCTTTCAACACAATTTTCTCTAGGAACATATCAAAATAAACACAGGGAAGCAACAACGCGAGCTATTGATCTACAACATGACTTGCAAAATACTACCAGGACTAAGTTCATGATAAATTTAAGTTCAATTTAATCATATTACTTAAGAACTCCCACTTAGATAGACATCCCTCTAATCCTCTAAGTGATCACGTGATCCAAATCAACTAATCCATGTCCGATCATCACGTGAGATGGAGTAGTTTCATTGGTGAACATCACTATGTTGATCATATCTACTATATGATTCACACTCGACCTTTCGGTCTCCGTGTTCCGAGGCCATATCTGTATATGCTTGGCTCGTCAAGTATAACCTGAGTATTCCGCGTGTGCAACTGTTTTGCACCCGTTGTATTTGAACGTAGAACCTATCACACCCAATCATCACATGGTGTCTCAGCACGAAGAACTTTCGCAACGGTGCATACTCAGGGAGAACACTTCTTGATAATTAGTGAGAGATCATCTTAAAATGCTACCGTCAAACTAAGCAAAATAAGATGTATAAAATATAAACATCATATGCAATCAAAATATGTGACATGATATGGCCATCATCATCTTGCGCCTTTGATCTCCATCTCCAAAGTACTGTCATGATCTCTATCGTCACTGGCATGACACCATGATCTCCATCATCTTGATCTATATCAATGTGTTGTCACACGGTCGTCTCGCCAACTATTGCTCTTGCAACTATTGCTATCGCATAGCGATAAAGTAAAGCAATTATTGGACGCTTGCATCTCATGCAATAGAGAGACGACCATAAGGCGTTTGCCAGTTGCCGATAACTTCCACAAAACATGATCATCTCATACAACAACTTATATCTCATCACGTCTTGACCATATCACATCACAACATGCCCTGCAAAAACAAGTTAGACGTCCTCTACTTTGTTGTTGCAAGTTTTACGTGGCTGCTACGGGCTTAAGAAAGAACCAATCTCACCTACGCATCAAAACCACAATGATAGTTTGTCAAATAGACTCCGTTTTAACCTTCGCAAGGACCGGGCGTAGCCACACTTGGTTCAACTAAAGTTGGAGAGACAGTCGCCCGCAAGCCATCTATGTGCAAAGCACGTCGAGGGAACCGGTCTCGCGTAAGCGTATGCGTAAGGTTGGTCCGGGTCGTCTTGTCCAACAATACCGCCGAACCAAAGTATGACATGCTGGTAGGCAGTATGACTTGTATCGTCCACAACTCACTTGTGTTCTACTCGTGCATATAACACCAACATAAATAACCTAGGCTCGGATGCCACTGTTGGGGAACGTAGTAATTTCAAAAAATTTCCTACGCACACGCAAGATCATGTGATGCATAGCAACGAGACAGGAGAGTGTTGTCTACGTACCCAACGCAGACCGACTGCGGAAGCGCTGACACGACGTAAAGGAAGTAGTCGTACGTCTTCACGATCCAACCGATCAAGCACCGAAACTACGGCACCTCCGAGTTCGAGCACACGTTCAGCTCGATGACGATCCCCGGACTCCGATCCAGCAAAGTGTCGGGGAAGAGTTCCGTCAGCACGACGGCGTGGTGACGATCTTGATGTACTACTGCAGCAGGGCTTCGCCTAAACTCCGCTACAGTATTATCAAGGTGTATGGTGGAAGGGGGCACCGCACACGGCTAAGGAATAGATCACGTGGATCAACTTGTGTGTCTAGAGGTGTCCCCTGCCTCCGTATATAAAGGAGTATAGGGGGGGAGGCTGGCCGGCCAAGGAGGAGGGCGCAGGAGAGTCCTACTCCCTCTGGGAGTAGGATTCCCCCCCCCCCCCCAATCCTAGTTGGAATAGGATTCGCGGAGGGGGAAAAGAGGAGGAGGGGGCCGGCCACCTCTCCTAGTCCTAATAGGACTAGGGGAAGGGGGAGGCGCGCAGCCCATCTAGGGCAGCCCCTTCTCTTTTCCACCAAGGCCCACTATGGCCCATATAGCTCCCGGGGGGTTCCGGTAACCCTCCCGGTATTCCGGTAAAATCCCGATTTCACCTGGAACACTTCCGATATCCAAACATAGGCTTCCAATATATCAATCTTTACGTCTCGAACATTTCGAGACTCCTCGTCATGTCCGTGATCACATCCGGGACTCCAAACAACCTTCGGTACATCAAAATGCATAAACTCATAATATAACTATCATCGTAACCTTAAGCGTGCGGACCCTACGGGTTCGAGAACAATGTAGACATGACCGAGACATGTCTTCGGTCAATAACCAATAGCGGGACCTGGATGCCCATATTGGCTCCTACATATTCTACGAAGATCTTTATCGGTCAGACCGCATAACAACATACGTTGTTCCCTTTGTCATCGGTATGTTACTTGCCCGAGATTCGATCGTCGGTATCCAATACCTAGTTCAATCTCGTTACCGGCAAGTCTCTTTACTCGTTCCGTAATACATCATATCACAACTAACATATTAGTTGTAATGCTTGCAAGGCTTATGTGATGTGTATTACCGAGAGGGCCCAGAGATACCTCTCCGACAATCGGAGTGACAAATCCTAATCTTGAAATACGCCAACCCAACATCTACCTTTGGAGACACCTGTAATGCTCCTTTATAATCACCCAGTTACGTTGTGACGTTTGGTAGCACCGAAAGTGTTCCTCCGGCAAACGGGAGTTGCATAATCTCATAGTCATAGGAACATGTATAAGTCATGAAGAAAAGTAATAGCAACATACTAAACGATCGGGTGCTAAGCTAATGGAATGGGTCATGTCAATCAGATCATTCAACTAATGATGTGACATCGTTAATCAAATAACAACTCATTGTTCATGGTTAGGAAACATAACCATCTTTGATTAACGAGCTAGTCAAGTAGAGGCATACTAGTGACACTTTGTTTGTCTATGTATTCACACATGTATTATGTTTCCGGTTAATACAATTCTAGCATGACTAATAAACATTTATCATGATTATAAGGAAATAAATAATAACTTTATTATTGCCTCTAGGGCATATTTCCTTCAGTGCTGCCCGCTGACGACGACCAGGAGTAGTTAGGAGGATCGCAGGCAGGAGGCCTGCGCCTCTTTCGATCCGTATCCCAGTTTGTATTAGCCTTCTTAAGGCAAACTTGTTTAACTTATGTCTGTACTCAGATATTATTGCTTCCGCTGACTCGTCTATGACCGAGCTCTTGTATTCGAGCCTTCGAGGCCCCTGGCTTGTAATATGATGCTTGTATGACTTATTTTATTTGTAGAGTTGTGTTGTGATATCTTCCCGTGAGTCCCTGATCTTGATCGTACACGTTTGCGTGTATGATTAGTGTACGGTCAAATCGGGGGCGTCACACCCAGCTAGCAGGGGGTATTCATTTTTTTGCATAATAAGGAGGCACATTCTTGTGTGTGAAGATATAACTGGTGGGTCCGAGTTGTTAGCGGGGAGAACATTTTTTCGCAAAATACAGAGGCCCTTTCAATGGGTCCCAGCTGTTAGGTGGAGGAATCATTATTTTGTGTGTAATAAGGAGGCATTTCCTTGCATGCGGCCGTGGACCCAGCTGTCAGCCTCTCCACGTACAGTCCACTTCCGATGGATGTCGTTCGTTGACCATGTTGACCACGCCGTGCCAAGAGCACCAGGGCGGTGGACGACGGCGAGGCCTAGGAAGGGAACGACACTGAGCCAGGGAAGACTCGGCAGTTGTTCCCCACGCAGAGGGGAGTACGAGGGTTCACTGGTTTGTTTACCATCGCTGGAGAATAACAACAAGTGTGGGTGAGTAGAGGGATGGCCAGGCCAGCGATGGGAGTTGGGTGGGGCGGTGAGGCCTGTGCGGCAGCATGATACGTCTCTGTCGTATCTATAATTTTTGATTGTTCCATGCCAATATTCTACAACTTCCATATACTTTTTGGCAACTTTTTATACTATTTTTGGGACTAACATATTGATCCAGTGCCCAGTGCCAGTTCCTGTCTGTTGCATGTTTTTGGTTTCGCAGAATATCCATATCAAACGGAGTCCAAACGGGATAAAAACGGATGGAGATACTTTTCGGAATATTTGGAAAATCTGGAAGAAAAATCAACGCGAACCAGTGGCCGAGGTGGCACGAGGTAGGGGGCACACCCCCCTAGGGCACGCCCCTGACCCTCGTGACCCACCTGTAAGGCGGTTGACGCCCTTCTTCGGCCACAAGAAATCTAATTTTCAAAAAAAAAATCACGACGAAGGTTTCGTTCCAATCAGAGTTGCGGATCTTCGGATATAAAAGAAACGGTGAAAGGGCAGCCGAAAAGAAGGCAGAAACAAAGAGAGAGGGAGAGATAAATCCAATCTCGGAGGGGCTCTCGCCCCTCCCACGCCATGGAGGCCAAGGGCCAGAGGGGAAACCCTTCTCCCACCTAGGGAGGATGCCAAGGAAGAAGAAGAAGAAGGGGGGCCCTCTCCCCCTTGCTTCCGGTGGCATCAGAGTGCCACCGGGGGCCATCATCATCACCGTCATCTTCACCAACAACTTCACCGCCTTCACCACCAACTCTTCCCCCCTCTATGCAGCGGTGTAACCTCTCTCTTACCCGCTGTAATATCTACTTAAACATGGTGCTCAACGCTATATATTATTTCCCTATGATGTATGGCTATCCTATGATGTTTGAGTAGATCCATTTTGTCCTAATGGCTATTTGATGATCAAGATTGGTTTGAGTTGCATGTTTTATTATTGGTGCTGTCCTATGGTGCTCTCCGTGTCGTGCAAGCATGAGGGATTCCCGCTGTAGGGTGTTGCAATATGTTTATGATTTGCTTATGGTGGGTGGCGTGAGTGAACAGGAGCACAGACCCGAGTAATTAGGTTGTTTGCGTATGGGATAAAGAGGACTTGATGCTTTAATTCTATGGTTGGGTTTTACCTTAATGATCTTTAGTAGTTGCGTATGCTTGCTAGAATTCCAATCATAAGTGCATATGATCCAAGTAGAGAAAGTATGTTAGCTTATGCCTCTCCCTCAAATAAAACTATAATAATGATTACCGGTCTAGTTATCGATTGCCTTGGGACAAATAACTTTCTCATAACAAAAAGATCTTTACTAAAATTAACTTAGTTGTGTCTTTATCTAAACAGCCCCTACTTTTTATTTATTTTCTCTTTATTATCTTGCAAACTTATCCAACAACACCTACAAAGTACTTCTAGTTTCATACTTGTTCTAGGTAAAGCGAGCATCAAGCATGCGTAGAGTTGTATCAGTGGTCGATAGAACTTGAGGGAATATTTGTTCTGCCTTTAGTCCTCGTTGGGTTCGACACTCTTACTTATTGAAAGAGGCTACAATTGATCCCCTATACTTGTGGGTTATCAAGACCTTTTTCTGGCGCCGTTGCCGGGGAGCAATAGTGTGTGGTGAATATTCTCGTGTGTGCTTGTTTGCTTTATCACTAAGTAATTTTTATTTGCTGTTCTTAGTTGTTCTTTATCTTTAGTTATGGATATGGAACACTAAATACCAAAAAAAATAGGTGTAATTTCTGCTCATGGAGATGGGGAACCTCCTAAAACCCTCGATGCTGGTTATGTGAAAGATATTATGTACTACTTTAATAATCCTGAGAAAACCCCATTTAATTATGTAATGGGAGTAACGTTAGATCAACGTGAATACTTTAGGGATTATCACTTGACACAAAAAGGGAAACTATTATGGGATCAAATTCATATATTGAAGTGGTATGCTTGGCAATTATGCGTGATTTATGATTATACTTGTTGCTCTAGGATGAAGGCTCCACACCTTCCCTTTTCATGCAAATTCAATGATAATAAAACCTTAGCTTCTTATGCTAATGGTATATATGATTACTATGATGTAGAACAAATAGAAGAATTTGTTGCTTTTATGGGTGCTTATGAAATTGAATCTATGTGTAAAGAGTTTGAAGATTTTGATGATGCTATTTATAGATCTGAAAATTTAGCTATCCTCAAATATTGCTATGAGAATTATGAATACAATTCCGAAATTAATGCACTTATTGAGAAAGTCTCCGCTGTCCGAGAAGAGACTAATATTTTGCAGGAGTCTATGGAAGAAGAAATTGATGAAACTGTGAGCTTATTGGATGAAAAATATGAGGAAGAGAGCGAAGAACAAAAGGAGGAAGAGCGGATTGATCACCCGTGCCCACCTTCTAATGAGAGTAACTCTTCAACTCATACATTGTTTAATTCCCCTTCGTGCTTACCTAAGGATGATTGCTATGATGACTGTTATGATCCTGTTGATTCTTTTGAATTATCCCTTTTTGATGATGCTTGCTATGCTTGTGGCCAAGATGCCAATATGAATTATGCTTATGGAGATGAACTTGCTATAGTTCCTTATGTTAAACATGAAATTGTTGCTATTGCACCCACGCATGATAGTCCTATTATCTTTTTGAATTCTCCCAATTACACTATATCGGAGAAGTTTGCTTTTATTAAGGATTATATTGATGGGTTGCCTTTTACCATTGCACAAGATGTTTTTGATAGATATAATATGCATGTGCTTGCTGCTCCTACTTTCAATTATTATGAGAGAGGAACTATATCTCCACCTCTCTATGTTTCCAACACAAAAAAATTGCAAGAAACTTTTTATACTATGCATTGGCCTTTACTATGTGTGCATTAATTGTTCTTTTATGACATGCCGATGCATAGGAAGAGAGTTAGACTTCGTCATTGCTTGATATATGTTACTTTGTGCTCACTACTAAATTACAAATCATTGTTGATTCAAATGGGCTTTGATATACCTTGGGATCCGGGTGGATTCACTACTTGAGCACTATATGCCTAGCTTAATGGCTTTAAAGAAAGCGCTGCCAGGGAGACAACCCGGAAGTTTTAGAGAGTCATTTATTTCTGTTGAGTGCTTTCATATAGTTTAGAAACAACAAAAATAAAGAGGGGAACCCAAAACTTTTTATAAAAGAAAAGTGAAAGTGAGAGTGACGAGCATTGTGAAAGTGGGGGACGTCCTTGAACTTTGTTCATGCCCATGGGAACTTTGTGAATATTAATTACAGAAACCTTTAAATAAAAATAATTATCCCCTTGTACAATTCCATTGTATTATAAAAATAATGTGCCAAGGTTTGCCTTTAGGATGTTTACATTTGCTTGATGGTTTGTATGGTGCAGGACAGAAACTTTGGCTGTAGTGTGTGATTTTACATTTTTGCTGGAACATCAAATGGTTCTGATTCTTTTTGCACTGTCTTCCTATACAAATTTTTTATTTTTCCTAATTTTTTTCAGAATTTTTCAAGTATCAGAAGTATGGTGAATGTTCAGATTTCTACAGACTGTTCTGTTTTTGACAGATTCTGTTTTTTATGCATAGTTTGCTTGTTTTGATGAAACTATCAATTTATATCAGTGGATTAAGCCATGAAAAAGTTATATTACAGTAGACACAATGCAAAAACAAAATATGAATTGGTTTGCAACAGTACTTAGAGTAGTGATTTGCTTTATTATATTAACGGATCTTACCGAGTTTTCTGTTGAAGTTTTGTGTGGATGAAGTGTTCGATGATCGAGAAGGTTTCGATGTGAGAAGAAGGAAGAGAGGAAAGAGCTCAAGCTTGGGGATTCCCAAGGAACCCCAAGTAAATATTCAAGGATACTCAAGTGTCTAAGCTTGGGGATGCTGGGAAGGCATCCCCTCTTTCTTCAACAAGTATCGGTATGTTTTCGGATTCGTTTCGTTCATGCGATATGTGCAATCTTGGAGCGTCTTTTGCATTTAGTTTTCATTTTTCTTTTATGCACGATGCTGGTATGAGATAGTCCTTGGTTGATTTATAGAATTCTCATTGCACTTCACTTATATCTTTTGAGTATGACTTTATAGAATGCTTCATGTGCTTCACTTATATCATTTGAAGTTTGGATTGCCTCTTTCTCTTTACATAGACAACCGCCATTTGTAGAATGCTCTTTTGCTTCACTTATATTTGTTAGAGCCTGGGCATATCTTTTGTAGAAAGAATTAAACTCTCTTGCTTCACTTATATCTATTTAGAGAGATGACAGGAACTGGTCATTCACATGGTTAGTCATAAAATCCTACATAAAACTTGTAGATCACTGAATATGATATGTTTGATTCCTTGCAATAGTTTTGCGATATAAAGATGGTGATATTAGAGTCATGCTAGTGGGTAGTTGTGGATTGTAGAAATACTTGTGTTGAAGTTTGTGATTCCCGTAGCATGCACGTATGGTGAACCGTTATGTGATGAAGCCGGAGCATGATATTGATTGTCTTCCTTATGAGTGGCGGTCGGGGACGAGCGATGGTCTTTTCCTACCAATCTATCCCCCTGGGAGCATGCGTGTAGTACTTTGGTTCGATGACTAATAGATTTTTGCAATAAGTATGTGAGTTCTTTATGACTAATGTTGAGTCCATGGATTATACACACTCTCACCCTTCCACCATTGCTAGCCTCTCTAGTACCGCGCAACTTTCGCCGGTACCATAAATCCACCATATACCTTCCTCAAAACAGCCACCATACCTACCTATTATGGCATTTCCATAGCCATTCCGAGATATATTGCCATGCAACTTCCATCATCATCATATACATGACTTGAGCATTCATTGTCATATTGCTTTGCATGATCGTAAGATAGCTAGCATGATGTTTTCATGGCTTGTCCGTTTTTTTGATGTCATTGCTACGCTAGATCATTGCACATCCCAGTACACCGCCGGAGGCATTCATATAGAGTCATATCTTTGTTCTAGATATCGAGTTGTAATATTGAGTTGTAAGTAAATAAAAGTGTGATGATCATCATTATTAGAGCATTGCCCCAGTGAGGAAAGGATGATGGAGACCATGATTCCCCCATAAGTAGGGATGAGACTCCGGACTTTACAAAAAAAATAAAAGAGGCCAAAGAAGCCCAAATAAAAAAAGAGGCCAAAGAAGCCCACCAAAAAATATATAAAAAATGAGAAAAAGAGAGAAGGGGCAATGTTACTATCCTTTTACCACACTTGTGCTTCAGAGTAGCACCATGTTCTTCATATAGAGAGTCTCTTGAGTTATCACTTTCATACACTAGTGGGAATTTTCATTATAGAACTTGGCTTGTATATTCCGATGATGGGCTTCCTCAAATGCCCGAGGTCTTGCAAGCAAGTTGGATGCACACCCACTTAGTTTCAATTTGAGCTTTCATACACTTATAGCTCTAGTGCATCCGTTGCATGGCAATCCCTACTCACTCACATTGATATCTATTGATGGGCATCTCCATAGCCCGTTGATACGCCTAGTTGATGTGAGACTATCTTCTCCTTTTTGTCTTCTCCACCGGCATATTCTATTCCACCTATAGTGCTATGTCCATGGCTCACGCTCATGTATTGCGTGAAAGTTGAAAAGGTTTGAGAATGTCAAAAGTATGAAACAATTGCTTGGCTTGTCATCGGGGTTGTGCATGATTTGAATATTTTGTGTGGTGAAGATGGAGCATAGCTAGACTATATGATTTTGTAGATAACTTTCTTTGGCCATGTTATTTTGAAAAGACATGATTACTTTATTAGTAGGCTTGAAGTATTATTGTTTTTATGTCAAATGATAGACTATTGCTTTGAATCACTCGTATCTTAATATTCATGCCATGATTAGATATGTGATCAAGATTATGCTAGGTAGCATTCCACATCAAAAATGATCTTTTTTATCATTTACCTACTCGAGGACAAGCAGGAATTAAGCTTGGGGATGCTGATACGTCTCCGTCGTATCTATAATTTTTGATTGTTCCATGCCAATATTCTACAACTTCCATATACTTTTTGGCAACTTTTTATACTATTTTTGGGACTAACATATTGATCCAGTGCCCAGTGTCAGTTCCTGTCAGTTGCATGTTTTTGGTTTCACAGAATATCCATATCAAATGGAGTCCAAACGGGATAAAAACGGACGGAGATACTTTTCGGAATATTTGGAAAATCTGGAAGAAAAATCATCGCGAACCAGTGTCCAAGGTGGGCACGAGGTAGGGGCGCCCCCCCAGGGCGCGCCCCTGACCCTCATGACCCACCTGTAAGGCGGTTGACGCCCTTCTTCGGCCGCAAGAAAGCTAATTTTCGAAAAAAAATCATGGCGAAGGTTTCGTTCCAGTCGGAGTTACGGATCTCCGGATATAAAAGAAACACTGAAAGGGCAGCAAAAAAGAAGGCAGAAACAGAGAGAGACGGAGAGACAGATCCAATCTCGGAGGGGCTCTCGCCCCTCCCACGCCATGGAGGCCAAGGACCAGAGGGGAAACCCTTCTCCCACCTAGGGAGGAGGCCAAGGAAGAAGAAGAAGAAGAAGGGGGCCCTCTCCCCCTTGCTTTCGGTGGCGCCGGAGTGCCACCGGGGGCCATCATCATCACCATCATCTTCACCAACAACTTCACCGCCTTCACCACCAACTCTTCCCCCCTCTATGCAGCGGTGTAACCTCTCTCTTACCCACTATAATCTCTACTTATCCATGGTGCTCAACGCCATATATATTATTTCCCTATGATGTATGGCTATCCTATGATGTTTGAGTAGATCCGTTTTGTCCTAATGGCTATTTGATGATCAAGATTGGTTTGAGTTGCATGTTTTATTATTGGTGCTGTCCTATGGTGCCCTCCGTGTCACACAAGCGTGAGGGACTCCCGATGTAGGGTGTTGCAATATGTTTATGATTTTCTTATGGTGGGTGGCGTGAGTGAACAGAAGCACAGACCTGAGTAAGTAGGTTGTTTGCGTATGGGATAAAGAGGACTTGATGCTTTAATGCTATGGTTGGGTTTTACCTTAATGATCTTTAGTAGTTGCGGATGCTTGCTAGAGTTCCAATCATAAGTGCATATGATCCAAGTGGAGAAACTATGTTAGCTTATGCCTCTCCCTCAAATAAAACTATAATAATGATTACCGGTCTAGTTATCGATTTCCTAGGGACAAATAACTTTCTCGTAACAAAAAGCTCTTTACTAAAATTAACTTAGTTGTGTCTTTATCTAAACGGCCCCTACTTTTTATTTATTTGCTCTTTATTATCTTGCAAACTTATCCAACAACACCTACAAAGTACTTCTAGTTTCATACTTGTTTTAGGTAAAGCGAGCATCAAGCGTGCGTAGAGTTGTATCGGTGGTCGATAGAACTTGAGGGAATATTTGTTCTGCCTTTAGCTCCTCGTTGGGTTCGACACTCTTACTTATCGAAAGAGGCTACAATTGATCCCCTATACTTGTGGGTTATCACAACACAGCCGGCCACGGGAGGAGGGAGCAGGCAGTCCCGCCGGTGCTTGTTTGAGCGGCTGGAGGAGGAAGAGTAGAGATTGAAGAAGCACGACGGCCGTTGGATGGACATCCAACAGTCACTGCTCTCGTGTGTTGACTAAGTTGACACGGCGTTGCGTGTGCGTCAAACTTTTTTTAGGAAAGCCTCAAATGTGTGGAAAACGACATACAACCCATCTGCCATTTTTTCTAATAATTTATAGCCCATTTGCTAATTCTTCAGGTTTTTTGGAGCCCATATTATTTTTGTTAGCATTACAGTCCATATTGTGGCCACGGTTAAAAAATTATATGAAATTTTGCATATTTCGGTGCGGTCCAAACTGTTTCTAATCTCAAAATTTCGAGTCACATTCAAACTGATTTTAAAAATAAATGTATATCAATATAAAATCCAACAAATTGTCCACACATAAAAATGAATGAAATTTAAAATCTCGAAATGAAAAAAAGAAATTTGAAACTAATTGCCGGTTTGATGTGTTTTAAAAATGTACAACCCATTTCTCATTATTAATAGGCCATTTTCTGGGCCAGCCGAATAAAACTCTCCTCATATTGAAAGATTTGCAGCCCAACAAGCCTAACAAAGCGACTTACTTGACAAATTACAAAAAAACCGGGCTAGCCATTTTCAGAAAGAAAAAAAACTACTGGGCTGTTCTTGTGGTAAACATAAAATAAAAGGCTGTCTAGACAGGCTAGAGTGCCCCGCACAACCCAGTTGACACCCTGCTTCCCCCTCAAAAACAAATTAGATAAATGCCACTCCAATTATGGTGATTCATAAAAATGCCACTGCAATTTCCAAACTTTGAAAAATGCCACTGCAATTTTTGGAAACTTTAAAAAACGCCACTCCAGACTTCAAAAAATGCCACTGGAAATGGCATTTTTCAAAGTTTGGAAATTGCAATGGCATTTCTCGGAATCACCAGATTTGGAGTGGCATTTATCAAATTAACCCAAACCAAAAATAACTGGGCAAGCTGCTGGGTCCCTGGTGTCAGCTGCTCGTTGTGCAATTCTCTCGTTTATTGACTACATTGACAATGGCATGGGACCCAGATGTCAAAAATCCATTAGGAGGAGCCATTTTTTTATTGGCTTGAAATAAGGAGGCACTTGCTTGCGTACTGCCAGGACCTTGGTGGGTCCCTGCTGTCATCCTCTCCACGTACAATCATTCTCTGATTGTGTACGCGTCAACCTGGTAGGCCCACAAGTCAGCCTCTAAACCCGTGGCGGACAAATACAACCCATTTAAAAAAATAACAGCCCATTCCATACGTTCAAATGGAAAGTTCAACATTCAGAGCAAAGTAACAGGTCTGATCCAGATATAGAGTACTGAACTTCCACGTTGACAACCATCATAGCCAAGGTAACTATCTACTCTCACTAATACTCTACTAGTGTACAAGTACTAACTTACTCTTAGCTAACTAGACGATGCCGACCGCCATCTGCGGTACACGCTAAATGCCGGCACCGACGTCCTCCGCCTCGCCTCGGACTTGCCAGAGGTGCGATAGGGCACGTTGCTCGCGTGCGTTGGCACTTTCCATGCCAACGTGGTGCACCGAAGCTTCAGCTTCTAAGCGAGAAACCCACTTGACAAGTTGGTAGTAAAATTCGGCGTCACGAAAGCGTGCGTGCCCCACAGCCTCCAGGGCTATTTGCCAGGCGCTGGCCTCCACGTAGTCGGCCCAGTTACGGGTGCTCTGCTCGCGACTCAGAGCGTCGGTGCGCTGCTGCTCCATGCCCCGCTAGCAGCGCAAATCGGCGATATGCTACTCCTCCGCCAGGTGGTCGCGCTCCAACAAGTCCTCATACTCCGCATTGCCATCTAAAGACCGATATAATGCCTCCTCCCTCCATCCGCCTTCCGGTGAAAAACCGAACACTAGTTCCGGCGGTGTTCGCCTCTGGCATCACTGAGGGAGTCCGGGATTAGGGGGTCCTCGGGCGTCCGGGCTATGTGACGTGGGCCGGACTGATGGGCTGTGAAGATACAAGACATAAGACTTCCTCCCGTGTCCGGATGGGACTCTCCGTTGCGTGGAAGGCAAGCTTGGCGTTCGGATATGAAGATTCCTTCCTCTGTAAACCAACTCTGTACAACCCTAGACCCCTCCATGTCTATATAAACGGGAGGGGTTAGTCCGTAGAGGCAATCACAATCATACATGCTTGACATCTAGGTTTTAGCCATTATGATATCGTGGTAGATCAACTCTTGTAATCCTCATATTCATCAAGATCAATCAAGCAGGAAGTAGGGTATTACCTCCATCAAGAGGGCCCGAACCTGGGTAAACATCGTGTCCCCCGTCTCCTGTTACCATCAACCTTAGACGCACAGTTCGGGACCCCCTACCCGAGATCCGCCGGTTTTGACATCGACATTGGTGCTTTCATTGAGAGTTCCGCCATGTTGTCATCAGATGGTTCGATGGATCCATTAGTCATCTAAAACAATGCCGCCTTGGGGGAGGTTTTTCTCCCTGGCCAGATCTTCGTATTCGGTGGCTTCGCACCGCGGGCCAACTCGCTTGGCCATCTGGAGCAGATCGACAGCTACGCCCCAGGTCACCAAATTAGTTTTGGAAATTTGGACTATGTCGCTGATATCCGAGGAGACTTGATCTTCCAAGGGTTCACGACCGCAACCTCCACTCCGGCCTTAGATCCGGAGCACATCGCCAAGTCCGAAGAGGGGATTCTTGAGCCCGCCGGACTATCTGCAATCACTAAGCCCTGTACGGGGGAGACGGAGGAAGTAGTGTCGCTCGCAGCCATCATGAAGCTCTTCTCTGGACACTGGCTCCGAACCCTCGGAGTCAGCATCGTGTGAGTTCGGCCAAGGAGTCTCCTTCCCGCCGTACTCCACGGACTCTATTCTCCCTATCCAAACCTCACCTTTCAGCAAGGCTCTGGACTTGATGCGATCCCTCGTCATTACAGAGGAGCAATGTCCAAACTACGCCCAGCCCGGACTAGGGGCTGAGAGCGGGGAATTTTATGTCCCACCCACCGCCCACTTCATAGCTACTATCGAGGACTTAACTGATATGCTCGATTACGGCTCCAAAGACATCGACGGTATGGACAATGATGCCAGAGAAGAGCAGGCCCAAAACCCGCTGTTTACCGGACGCTGGATGGCCACCTCTTCGTATGACGTGTACATGGTGGATACACCCAAAGAGGGTATCAGCGATAACGATAAGGATCCAGTTGAGGATAAACCTCCTGAGACACAGCCAAAGCGCCGATGTTAGTGACGCCGCTCTAAATCACGCCGCGGAAAAGACATCGATATTGGCATGAGAGACAACAATACTCCGGACGATGCCAAAGACCAAGAAGACCCCGTCGAGCCAACCTCCGAACAGGACGATCGGGAAGATGGGCAAGTCAGCCCCGATGAACAGGCCGTCAACGATGACCTGGAGGACAGTAATTACCTTCCACTCTTCGAGGAAGAGGTGAGCCTCGGCGACGAAGACTTTATCGTGCCTGAGGAACCCCTCGAGCAGGAGCGCTTTAAGCGCCGGCTAATTGCCACTGCAAGAAGCCTGAAAAAGAAGCGGCAGCAGCTTCAAGCTGATCAAGACCTACTTAACGACAGGTGGACTAATGTCCTGGCAGCCGAGGAATACGGCCTTGAGCGCCCAACCAAAAGTTACCCGAAGCGTAAACTACTACCTCAATTCAACGATGAGGAAATTGGGCCCATACCATCAGCGCGTAACGCGGCTGACCGACCACCACGTGGCCATGACAAAACAGCAACTCAAGCTGAACACCAGCTTATACTACCTCGCCGTAAAGGTAGGGACACAACAGCTCAAGGATATACATATGACCTGCGACAGGACCTGGAAAAGAGAGCAGGTCAGACCAGATCAATCTACGGATCACGGGGGTGTGCCCCGACGCGCGATGACGGCTATCTAGCCGGACATGACAAGCATAACCACGTCCAGGCCGACAACCGCAGACGGGCTCCATCCGAGCTACGTCGTGACTTGGCCCGATATAGAGGCCCCGCACACCCCCTCTGCTTCACTGATGAATTAATGGAGCACGAATTCCAAAAAGGGTTTAAACCCGTGAATATCGAATCATATGATGGAACAACAGATCCCGCCGTATGGATTGAGGACTTTCTTCTCCATATTCATATGGCCCGCGGTGATGATCTTCATGCCATCAAATACCTCCCGCGAAAACTCAAGGGACCAGCTCGGCACTGGTTGAACAGCCTGCCTGAAAACTCCATTGGCAGTTGGGAGGACTTGGAAGATGCCTTCCGCGACAACTTCCAAGGTACATACTTCCGACCTCTGGATGCCGATGACTTAAGTCACATAGTTCAACAGCCCGGAGAATCAGCCAGGAAATTCTGGACTAGGTTCCTAACTAAAAAGAACCAGATTGTCGACTCTCCGGATGCCGAAGCCCTAGCGGCCTTTAAGCATGGCATCCACGACTAATGTCTCGCCCGAAACCTCGGCCAAGAAAAACCGAAGTCCATGGCAGCCCTCACGGCACTTATGACCCACTTTTGCGTGGGCGAAGATAGCTGGCTAGCCCCTAGCAATAATAATGCAAGCGAACCTGGCACCTCCGAAGCCAGAAATAGCAACAGCAAGCCCCGACGCAACAGACACAAGCGCCAAAACAACGGTGACATTACCGATGACACGGCGGTCAATGCCGGATTCAGTGGCTCCAAGTCCGGCTAGCGAAAGAAGCCATTTAAAAGTAACAATCCGGGCCCATCCAGCTTGGACTGCATACTCGATCGTCCATGTCAGATCCACGACACCCCTGATAAACCAGCCAATCATGCCAACAGAAGCTGTTGGGTCTTTAAACAGGCCGGTAAATTAAATACCAAGAACAAGGAGAAGGGGTCGCAAAGTGAGGACGACGATGTGGAGCCCCGTCCGCCAAACACAAGGGGACAGAAGAAGTTTCCCCTCAAGTTAAAACGCTGAGCATGATATATATTACCCATATCCCCAAGAGGGAGCGCAAACACGCGCTCATGGACGTTTACGCGATAGAGCTAGTCGCCCCAAAATTCAATCCATGGTCGTCCTGCCCGATAACCTTCGATCGCAGGTAGCACCCGACCAGTATCCATCCTGGCGGTTCAGCCGCACTGGTCCTCTACCCAATCATTGATGGATTCCACCTCACGCGAGTCCTCAAGGACGGCGGCAACAGTCTTAACCCGCTCTATCAGGATACAGTCCGCAAGAGGGGCATCGATCCATCAAGGATCAAGCCCACAAAAACTACCTTTAAAGAAGTAATACCAGGTGTAGAGGCCCGTTGCACGGGCTCAATCACATTGGAAGTCATCTTCGGATCTCCGGAAAACTTCCGAAGCAAAGACTTGATCTTCAATATCGTCCCATTCCGCATTGGCTACCATGCACTGCTCGGGCGGACCGCTTTTGCTTGTTTCAATGCGGTCCCAAACTACGCCTATCTAAATCTTAATATGCCCAGTCCACGCAGCACCATAATGGTCAACGGAAATACAGAACGCTCCCTCCGCACCGAGGGGCACAATGTGGCAATCATAGCCGAAGTACAAAGCGGCCTCCTTAAGCCGCATATCTCATCGGTCATTAAACCGCCGGCCTCTGCTACACAGGACCGGTCAATTTTAGAGCTGGATTAGCAGCTCCGCCTCTGTTGTTCGCCTCTTATACCCGCGGAGTTTGCACCGCGCATACATAATTATGCACTCAAAATACCTTGGTCATCGGCGGAGGCACAATACGGACAGACCTACAAAGCGGTTCGTCCATACTTTAGCCTTTCCTCTTTTTACTAACTATTTTCTTATCTTTTTGCCACCTGTGAATCAATACCTATTCGTCCTATGGTTCTGAAAGGACTCTTTATGAGCCCGGTTTTCCTACAAATAACCGGGGATTGCTCCCTTTAAGGAAGCCTTTTCGCGAAAGCACGGGCAGCGCAGAAGTGCGACAGGAGGTCCAAAAGATTTTTTGACCAAAAACCCTATTTAACACCTGTACAGAGCCTTTTCCCTCAGTCCTCGACACCTCGGCACAAAATTGCCAGGGTCTTGATACGGAAACATATGGGTTGCCAAAAAAGTCCGAACAGCTCTATAGCATACTTCGGCGTCACGAGTTTGGCATTATATGCATCAGCTCCGGATCATGTCTTTGGTCAATATTTGGGTTGCCTGGCTCCTGTGCTTGCTACCCTATGTTCCATCTTACCAGCTAGGGTAGTAAAGGGAGAACTACTACGATTGTGTTTCCAGTTCACTTGGTCAAACACCTCACTAGAGAAAGCCGAAAACTGATTGTCATGATGCGGCGAGAGCTGGTCAACCACTCGGTGACTTATCAGAATCTTTTACGATTTCTTCTGTATTACACGAAGGACCATGTTTTGATCACCTACATAACACAACCGTATTCGGACAACCGCGTGCATACCAGGGGCTACATAGTAGACCCCCGCCGTAAAAATCCTATGGCTAAGTGAAGGTGTTAAAGCCCTATAGTCCGATTGCCTAGTTCGCCGCACTAACACCTCCGTTCCAGACCAAGACGTTGGGTCAAGAGTGATCAGGTGCTATTCCGAACACCCCCGCGTTATACGCGAGGGGGCCGAAGCCGACGACTGACAAACTTTCAGGTTATAAGAAACAACTGCACAGGAGGAAATAATGGCAAAGGTATATAACACAACTTTAACGTATCATAATATTGTTTTTACAATTCTGGTACCGTTATTCAAATATAATATCCTTCAAGCACTGACCCTCTATCAAGCGGGCGCCCTCTAGGACGTCCTTCAAATAATGCTTCGGTGTGCGACGGTCCTTGCCTCTAGGCCGACCCTTGGTTGCAACATCGGTGGTCTTCATCTTTGCCCAGTACATCTTAACACGGGCGAAGGCCATCCGGGCACCTTCTATGCACACCAACCGCTTGAAAGCGTCAATACACGGCACTGCATCGACAAGCCGCTGCACCAAACCGAAATAGCTGCTCGGAATGGGTTTGGCCGGCCATAGCCGAACCACGACGTCCTTCATGGCAGCTCCGGACATCTTGTGTAGCTCGGCCCACTGGGCCATCTGTTCGTTCAGCAACACTGGGCGCCTTGCCACGTTGAATTGCAAAAAGAAAAGCCTCTCCGCAGCACGTCCTTCCTGTGCTTGGAAGAACTGCGCCGCATCGGAAGCACTCTTTGACAGATCCAAGAATGCGTCTGGAGAACTCCACATTTGGTTAAGCAGAGCATACTTTGGGGCACCGAACTTAGTCTATAAAAGAAAGGGCTTACTTCCGGTGTCAAAACCGGCGGATCTCGGGTAGGGGGTCCCGAGCTGTGCGTCTAAGGTCGATGGTAACAGGAGACAGGGGACACAATGTTTACCCAGGTTCTAGCCCTCTCTATGGAGGTAATACCCTACTTCCTGCTTGATTGATCTTGATGAATACGAGTATTACAAGAGTTGATCTACCACGAGATCATAATGGCTAAACCATAAAATTCTAGCATGTCTTACTATGATTATGAGGATATGTCTATGGACCTAGCCCTCTGATTTGTATAGACATCGGAGGGATCTAGGGTTACATAAGGTTGGTTACACAGGAAGGAATCTTCATATTTGGACGCCAAGGAGAGTCCCATCCGGACACGGGTAGAGTCGTCGGTCTTTGTATCTTCACAGCCCAACAGTCCGGCCCATGTCCAATAGGTCGGACGCTCGAGGACCCCTTAGTCCAGGACTCCCTCAGTAGCCCCTGAACCAGGCTTCAATGACGAGGTGTCCAGCGCGCAGATTGTCTTCGACATTGAAAGGCGGGTTCCCCTTTTCCGAATACTCCAAGATAGTCTTCGGACGTGACGAACGTGTTTGGATCTGCAACACAAGTACCACGCACAACCGCGGAGAGTATAATATATCACGAATCCAATCCGTTGACAACTTTTTGTAATGTGACATCACGCTTGCCTGGTCACTATTTTGAACCGTTTCTTGTCCTGCCGTTCCACGTTTCGAGGCGTGATTTTTATTGGCACGTCTTGTAGAAACATAGATCGTGTCTCCTTATTGCGGGATTCTCATTAATACGAGCATGGGTAACCCAACCGTTCCATTGGTATGACTCCTTAGGAATAGGCATGTTTCCAGGCTTAGGAGGAGGCGTTCGATACCCGTTACCTTTATACAAGAGCCAAGGGCCATCTTATTTTACGCTGACCCTTTCCTCAGCCCTTCCAACTTCGAGTTCTAGCACCCGAGGTTCGAATTCATTGCTTCAAGCTGCCCAATCATGTCCGGACCCAGCCCACAGGGCCGATGGGTGGCTTCCTCTGTTACAGAGGAGGACATTGCGAAGCTTCATGCGGCCAGATACCTGACCGCGGAGATCCCCCACAGGCTTCCTGCTCGAGGACAGGTTATTCCTACTCCCAGATCCGGCGAGAGGGTCGTATTCATCTCCCACTTCCTACGAGGGCTAGGATTCGATCTTCGTCCCTTCATCCGGGGGCTCATGTTTTACTACGGACTAGATTTTCACGATCTAGCCCCGGATTCTTTTCTTCACATCTCGACGTTCATTATCACGTTCTAGGCCTTTCTCCGTATTCCCCCACACTTCGGCTTATGGCTCAAGACCTTTAGTGTGAAGCCTAAGGTAGTCGATGGGGAACAAGCGGAGTGCGGAGGTGCTACAGTGAGTGTAGCGACCCGACCCGAATGGATCAAGTCTCTGTGCTTAAGTGTCATCCCTGGATCGGTATGCTGACACACACAGTACTCGAGGATTTATAACAGAGGTAAATCACATGTAAAAGTAACATAAATACTATTACCTCAATCCAAATAGCGGAAGTAACAAAGGTTGTGGATTCCCATCAACACCAACGGCAAAGTTGAGTGTAGAAATCGTAACCCTAACGTATCACTTACTCGTCGTAAGAAATCCTGCAACATGAGACGTTGCAGCCACAGAGGGTCAGTACATTGAATGTACTGGCAAATTCACACCATAGAGAATGATGAATAAAGGCTATCACTACATGCATATTTGGCTGGTGGAAAAGCTCTATGGTTATAAGGTTTTTGCGAAAAGCCAATTTTTCCCTACTACAAAGGAATAAATTTAATTTAACTATCATGGTGGTTGTTAATCATTGAGAATGGTTGACAGCATTCTCAATCCCAATTAAGTAACATCATTAAACCCAACAAACTTAATTTAAAGTAACATGATGAGATTCACATGATAATCCAAGTACTAGATACTCAAGATGTCCATAACCGGGGACACGGCTAATCATGATTAGTTTATACACTCTGCAGAGTTTTGCGCACTTTTCCCCACAAGACTCGATCGCCTCCGTTTGGTTTCTCGCACTGCATGGTGTTTGAGAAGACGGATGACCGAGACATAGTCTTTCAGAAGCGCTAGCACCTTACGATGGATAGACCGTTGCACCTACTTTCCCCTACATCTGCTAATCTACCCTATAAGAGTTCGCACGACTTAATCAACTATGTTAGAGCCCATAATAGCTTGTGGCTGCACACGGAAGTTTCTAGTATGAAAAATCTCATGACCCCTTTGAGCCTGGGTGGCGGTCCATAAAAAAAAACAGGCAATCCTGGTCTACCTAGGTGCCTAGACAGGCAATCCTGGAATAACCAGGTGCCTCAATCCACCCAGATGTGTGTTTAAGTTGCCACCTTAAGTAAACCATTAATTAACAATCTCACATCTGTCATGCATACTCTCAAAACCCAATCCACGTCTACGAGCATAGCATAGCAGTATAAGCATAACGTAATAGTAACTCCCAAGGTTTGAATGCAGGGTAATAGGTTCCTACCTCATCAACTACTTCCCAATACCCACAATTTACTAAGATCCTAATCATGCAATGTTTGAGGTTTGATCTAATGCAATAAAAACTGGGTATGAAAGAGGTATGATCAAAGTGTGAACTTGCCTGCAATGTTGATGAAGATGATTCGCACTCATAACTCTTGATAGGTCTACTCGTCACACTCCGGTCAATCTATCGTAAGCAAGCAATAGTAACCACACATAAGCAATCACTCAAAAGATCAGAAAGATCGAAGAAGACGATTCGGAAAACTTCAAAACCAAGCAAATAACTCTTGCAACATAAAACAATTTCTAACAGTACCAAAATTATGTGAATTTGGCCTTATCAGAAAGTTTAGGTCAAGAGCTTTGATTTGCAAAAAGAATCAACTCAAACGGAGCTACGAAACTCAAGTTATGATCAAACGAAGTTTGAATTCAAATCTGCTCTAATTCAAATTTTAAACTTTTCAAAAACATTTTTGAGTTGGATTACTGGATAGACGAGATCATAACGAAGAAGTGGGCGTTGGTTTCATTGGATTTGGACAAACGAGTAAAAAGTTATGGCTATTTGAAAAATCAGGGCCAAGCTATTTTACGGAAGAAAAAATAGCTACGGGCTAGGGTCTAATGTATAAATACGTAGACTAATTGATAATCTAATTATGTTATCATATTAGTCTAAAAATAATAAACTACGGAGGTATAAGAAGAAAAAAAACAAAGAAAGATACCTTTATAAGGCAGAGAAAAGACAACTTTGGAGAGAGGAGACAACTTTCAGAAGTCACGCCGGAGAGGAGAAATATATTTTTCTTAAATGAATCTAGTCAAACCAAAATATTGATTTAACCCGAATCGGATGGTTTTTGGAGGCTCTATGGATCTATATTTATTGGTGGAAAAAAGGCTTAGAGGTCAAAGGCTAGGCAATGTGGGACTAAACGTAGACGAAAATATACGAAACAGAGAGGAAAAGAGGCGGATGGGCCTAAAGGCATATTATATATCAAAATTTTCAGAAAAAGATTTTCTATGACATGAGCATTTTTCTAGCATTAAATAAAATACACACAAATTCTAATAATTCCAACAGTGCTCCTGCTCTAATAAGATCCAACAAAATCATTTTAAAAATACCAAAATGAAATCAAATTTATTTCTCTCCAATTTTCTGTTGTAGGGAATCATGTTACCCTATTTTCCATGTATTTTATTTTTGGAGAAAAATGATTTGAATAAAATCCAAATAACTCCAAATTGAAAAAAATAATTCCAAAAGACTTTGAATTTGATCCTTTGAAACTCCCAACTCATATTTTATATAATTTGAAGAAGTCATTTTATCTCCTCTCGTGAAAATCATTGAGTTGCATAAAGTTTCAGAATTGGAAATATTATCCAAATGAAATTCAAATATTTTCAACACCCCTTGTCATTTAAATAAATGGAAGAAGTCATGTCATCTTCTCTCCAGGTTTTCTGGTGAAAAGAATTTGAATTCACGGAGATCACGAATGAAAAATGAAAGTTTGGGAAAGTCCTTTTATTCCCTCTCATTTAACTTTCAAAAAGGTTTCGAATTTCACTTAATTTCACACAATCAATCAAATCTATCTATTTAGTATAACATTCCAAAATTTAGAATTTTGGGATGTTACAAACCTACCCCCCTTAAAATGAATCTCGTCCTCGAGATTCAGAGAGGCTAGAAAGAAATAGGTTAGGTTCGGGGTCTCTTCAAAATCCATCGATCATCACACGGGGTCTGGGGTGCTACCACCCTTAGAAGCATGGTTACGGTTCCATTAAAACTCATATACTCCATTTTTATCCTTGACAGTGCCGGTCTTCTCAGATCGCAAGGATAATTCCTTCTCCGGGCTCTTCCGGTAGTGGCATAATCTTTTCCTCAATTCTTCTGTACTTTCATCCTGGTAAGGTTATTCCGAGACTGGGTCTTCTTAGCTGACGGGTCTGGCGCCAATACTAATCAACTATCGATATCTAATGGTGGTCAACAATTTATGGTTTCTCCTGCAGGAAATGGGTCTGGGTTGATCCTCACCGTATAACCCACGGTTGGCAAAAAGCTGCCGTGTACAAGGGAAAAATTCTTATACCATTCTAAGGTTTAACAAGGTTTAATATCGTCGTCTCTCTACTATAGGCAAGTCACTCAGATTTACCATCCCATATATCAAGGCGAACAATAAGAGTAAGTCGGTATGGTGATCAATCCATCCCGCACCCAAATCATTACCTTGTATACGGTTTAGCGAATCTCGCATTCTAACACTCGGTCATCCTCACAAGCATTGCAGAATTTCTCTTGTCGACGAACCAAGTTCGGATAAATCCATAGATTCTGCAAGCCAAACAACCATCTATCGTTCCTTCACAACTCTCAGGTTTTGCGTTACTCCTATAAAATTGTGTGCCGATAAACGTCGTAACTTCTTCCAGGGTTTTTCCTTCAGCAAGAATGTGCTTGCTTCTTGGCAGGTCCTGGGGCCTGTGGGTTATGGCCCATCTCATCACTTTGTAGTCCTTGAACTTATCATCGGGCAACTGATCATTATTCCAACTTCCAACTTCCTAGTATTCTTAAATCCATCCAATTGTATTGTCTTCCTTCCTTCTATTGGCACCAAACTAGGACATGATTACTCAGACTCATCATGGAGTTTCCATTGATCCATATTTCCGACATCATACCTCCTTTATATCCAATAGTAATTTATCTCTTCATCCTCGTGGGATATCCCTCATACCGAGATAAAAACTTATACTTATGAAGTCCATATTCCACTTCGTGGAACGTCATTATCCTTTCCAGGGTCAAGCGTCCTTACAGGTGAATATTGGCCATCTCCGCATGACACTTCTTCAACTGGGAAACGTGAAACACATCATGAACTCCTGACAGTCCTTCGGGTGACTCCAACTTGTTGGCCATTCTCCCATATGCTCCAAAACTTGGTATGGTCCTACAAATCTCGGGGCTAACTTTCCTTTAACTCCAAATCGTTTAATTCATCGCAGAGGGAGCACACGAAGACATGCTCTGTCTCCAATTTCATAGACTACCTCCTTGAGTTTTTGAGTCTACATAACTCTTCTGCCTGGACTGAGCTACCTTCAGTCTATCTCGAATCAACTTAACATTCTCTTCTGACTCCTTGATCACATTTGGTCCAAACAACTGACGGTCTCCAACTTCATCCCACACACTCTTGGGGTATCACACATATTGAGACAAAACTCGTATTCATTTTGTCCGAAATCCACTCAGTGGAGTATCCTTATCTTTTCCAGGGGTCAACGGTTCTTGCAGGGTACTACCACCCTTAAAATGCACAAATCTTCCATAGACCATATTTCTCATATCCACAGAATGGCCAAAATTCTTCTTCACAGAGTAGCAACTCATAAAATCCATATCAGTACCAAGGATGCTAACTTTATTCATTCTCTAGTGATTAAAATCTCTCGCTTTTCCATTACATGTCTCAACTCAACACCTCAATATAAAAGAAAATGTTCTCACTTCTACTACTCCATTTCTTTTGTTGCAAACTCAACTATCTAGCACAAGTTTCCTTCTCCTTGGGGCATTCTCTGGCAAAGTGTCCTGCTCCATTACAACTAAAACATATTACTTCTGACAAGTATCGAGGTTTCCTTTTTGGGCAACTGTTGAGGTAGTGCCCTGACTCCTTGCACCTGTAACAGGTGATATGACTCAGGTCCTTCCTGGAATCCAATCTTCTTCTCTTCCTGGACCTTTCCATGCCAATCATATCTTCTATTTCTTGTGGGTCATATTCTACTTCCTCTCTCGGGAGTTATACTAGATCCCCCTTCAAACAATTTTGGGAGATGTGTCCTTGTTCTCCACATGAATAGCAAGACTTAGTGCAGGGTTTACTCGGGTTTTCTTTAGGCGTGTCCTCCATCTCTTCCTTCATCACAACTTCTTCTAAAATTTCCATGAGGGCTCCTTTCATTACTTCTTTCTTTTGCTGGATGGTTCGTTGTACCATGGGGTAAATGTGACACTGAGCAGGATAGTGGGTAGTCCCTTCACACAAGAAACAAGTAATCTGCCTAATTGGGCATTCTTCAACTGGGTGACTTCCTTCACAATTAGGGCATTCATCCTTGTGTTGTTTATGGGTGTGTCGTATTTCTCCACAAATCTTGCATGCACAAGGTTTCTTCATATCCTTTCCATAAGGCTTCAACTTATGGGACACAAGCCGAGACTTTGGCAGAGTCAACTTAAATTCTTTCCATGTGGTTACACCTTGCCATCCATTGGTGGTTTGGTACATCCTCCACCAAGTAGCAGCACCTCTTTCAAAGCACTGAAGAGCATGCTAGGTCATATCCTTTCCGACTATAGGGTTACTCTCCATGTGATCCTCCATGTTCTGAATCCATCGGTCTGTCTCCAACTGACTCATCAGTCCAGAAAATACAAGCTCATCTCCATTCATCCTCTATTGGGTCCAAGGGTTTTGGGGTGAGATAAGAGAGATATAGAGGGATACACAGAATACAAACAATGGTTTTGAAAAGACAGATTTTATTTGTGGCTGTCGGAAAAACATCAAACAAATGACAGCTCACAAACGTCGCATCTAGCGTAGGCATATAACAGGGGTTTGGTCTTCTAAAGGTCAATAAATCTTCAACGTCTCCAAACTCTTCCAGTTTTGTTCATATCTCCGATGGGCTTCTTCCAATCATGCTTGTCCTTCTCAAGTTCTTTTGCTAGATCATC
The DNA here is from genome assembly GCF_056163025.1 of Triticum urartu. Classification (NCBI taxonomy): domain Eukaryota; kingdom Viridiplantae; phylum Streptophyta; class Magnoliopsida; order Poales; family Poaceae; genus Triticum; species Triticum urartu. The sequence goes on from NC_141877.1 coordinate 263,400,869, forward strand.
TCTATTGACGCGAAGACTCTCATGACGTCCTTTAATATTCTGGAGTTGCGTTCCAAACTCCTGGGTTTCAACATCCTTGGCATGAGCCATGGTCCTACTGTCCTTTAGTTCCTGACAAATCTCCGGTATCTCGAGGTTGTAGCTCCTCCAGCCTGGCTACTTTCAGCTTCTGGTTCCTGAGTTCTTCACGAAATGCTTCCTTGTCTAATATGGCTTCCTGGAGCTCCATCTTAAAATTCTTGATGTACTACTCCAGATTATGGCGATACACCAGCTAAGGTTAAAACTTCATCTTACCGTTAGGTGCTCCATCAGTCTTCTACCATCCAATCCTTCTGAAGAAATGCATGCTTAGCTCAGCTCGGTGACCATAGTATTAGTGGTGATGACATCACGGATAACCGTGTTTCTGCCCTTGTCATTGCCATGAGCTATCTTCCATAGTTGATATCTCCTGCCTTAGGGTTTTCTTGACAAAACTTTGAGCTCTCAACTCTCCATGTTTCAGTCTTTCTCCGATACACCTTGATCTCAGTATTGACAGCTTCCATAGTCTGCCAAGTTCCATAAGGGTAGCCTTCCTAGGTCACACAAATCTGGAAATTCATCGGAGCCTCCAATTCTCCTAGTCTTCAGAGTCTTCAACAGTTGTAGTTTCCATTATCATAATGTATGGTAAAATCCTCTTTATTCCGAATGATCTCGGTTGTCCGATATCTTGTACTTCTTGGAGTGGTCTCACCAGTCGAATCTTCGTGTGGTCAAAAGGGGAAAGGGGTATGGTCTCACTAAAAGGGAATATTTGAATAAGCTCAGAAGAGAAGAGAGGTAAAAGATCCTTTTGAAAAGAAAGTTGTAGAGAAAATATTTCCTATGGGCTTGCCAGTTTCTAGGGGTCACGTCCTACAGTCAACATGTGCTCTGATATCATCTTGTAGCGACCCGACACGAATGGATCAAGTCTCTGTGCTTAAGTGTCATCCCTGGATCGGTATGCTGACACACACAATACTCGAGGATTTATAACAGAGGTAAATCACATGTAAAAGTAACGTAAATACTATTACCTCAATCCAAATAGCAAAAGTAACAAAGGTTGTGGATTCCCATCAACACCAACGGCAAAGTTGAGTGTAGAAATCGTAACCCTAACGTATCACTTACTCGTCGTAAGAAATCCTGCAACATGAGACGTTGCAGCCACAGAGGGTCAGTACATTGAATGTACTGGCAAATTCACACCATAGAGAATGATGAATAAAGGCTATCACTACATGCATATTTGGCTGGTGGAAAAGCTCTATGGTTATAAGGTTTTTGCGAAAAGCCAATTTCCCCCTACTACAAAGGAATAAATTTTATTTAACTATCATGGTGGTTGTTAATCATTGAGAATGGTTGACAGCATTCTCAATCCCAATTAAGTAACATCATTAAACCCAACAAACTTAATTTAAAGTAACATGATGAGATTCACATGATAATCCAAGTACTAGATACTCAAGATGTCCATAACCGGGGACACGACTAATCATGATTAGTTTATACACTCTGCAGAGTTTTGCGCACTTTTCCCCACAAGACTCGATCGCCTCCGTTTGGTTTCTCGCACTGCATGGTGTTTGAGAAGACGGATGACCGAGACATAGTCTTTCAGAAGCGCTAGCACCTTACGATGCATAGACCGTTACACCCTACTTTCCCCCACATCTGCTAGTCTACCCTGTAAGAGTTCGCACGACTTAATCAACTATGTTAGAGCCCATAATAGCTTGTGGCTGCACACGGAAGTTTCTACTATGAAAAATCTCATGACCCCTTTGAGCCTGGGTGGTGGTCCATAAAAAAAACAGGCAATCCTGGTCTACCTAGGTGCCTAGACAGGCAATCCTGGAATAACCAGGTGCCTCAATCCACCCAGATGTGTGTTTAAGTTGCCACCTTAAGTAAACCATTAATTAACAATCTCACATCTGTCATGCATACTCTCAAAACCCAATCCACGTCTACAAGCATAGCATAGCAGTATAAGCATAACGTAATAGTAACTCCCAAGTTTTGAATGCAGGGTAATAGGTTCCTACCTCATCAACTACTTCCCAATACCCACAATTTACTTAGATCCTAATCATGCAATGTTTGAGGTTTGATCTAATGCAATAAAAACTGGGTATGAAAGAGGTATGATCAAAGTGTGAACTTGCCTGCAATGTTGATGAAGATGATTCGCACTCATAACTCTTGATAGGTCTACTCGTCACACTCCGGTCAATCTATCGTAAGCAAGCAATAGTAACCACACATAAGCAATCACTCAAAAGATCAGAAAGATCGAAGAAGACGATTCGGAAAACTTCAAAACCAAGCAAATAACTCTTGCAACATAAAACAATTTCTAACAGTACCAAAATTATGTGAATTTGGCCTTATCAAAAAGTTCAGGTCAAGGGCTTCGATTTGCAAAAAGAATCAACTCAAACGGAGCTACGAAACTCAAGTTATGATCAAACGAAGTTTAAATTCAAATCTGCTCTAATTCAAATTTTAAACTTTTCAAAAACATATTTGAGTTGGATTACTGGATAGAGGAGATCATAACGAAGAAGTGGGCGTTGGTTTCGTTGGATTTGGACAAACGAGTAAAAAGTTTTGGCTATTTGAAAAATCAGGGCCAAGCTGTTTTACGGAAGAAAAAATAGCTACGGGCTAGGGTCTAATGTATAAATACGTAGACTAATTGATAATCTAATTATTTTATCATATTAGTCTAAAAATAACAAACTACGGAGTTATAAGAAGAAAAAAAAACAAAGAAAGATACCTTTATAAGGCAGAGAAAAGACAACTTTGAAGAGAGGAGACAACTTTCAGAAGTCGCGCGGGATAGGAGAAATATATTTTTCTTAAATGAATCTAGTCAAACCAAAATATTGACTTAACCCGAATCAGATGATTTTTGGAGGCTCTATGGATCTATATTTATTGGTGGAAAAGAGCCTTAGAGGTCAAAGGCTAGGCAATGTGGGACTAAACGTAGACGAAAATATACGAAATAGAGAAGAAAAGAGGCGGATGGGCCTAAAGGCCTTTGGCTGGCCGCGCGCACACTGCGGCCGCAGTTTTTTTTTTACAAAATTCGGCCTAATAAGAAAAAAAAGAAAAAAACGAAAAGGCTGGCTGGGCCTGGCCTATTTAAGAGAGAAAAAACAATGGGACGCCAGAAGCTACTATACTGCGCATGTAGGCGATAAATAAATATGAGCCGCACGTACAGTTTTTTTTTAAATAGAAATAGAAGGAAAACCGAATAACAAAAATAAAATAAAAATTTTATATAGGCATATTATATATCAAAATTTTCAGAAAAAGATTTTCTACGACATGAACATTTTTGTAGCATTAAATAAAATATACACAAATTCTAATAATTCCAACAATGCGGTACGCTCCTCCGGTGAGAACTTCATCAATGATGAAGGGACCCTCCCATTTGGGCTTGACTTTGTCCCTTTTCTTCTCCGACAAGCGTAGAACGAGTTCACCAAAGTTATAAGTCTTGGACCGTACTTCCCTGCTTTGGTATCTGCGGGCCTATTGTTGATAAAATGCAGAACGGGTTTTTGCAACGTCACGCTCCTCCTCCAGGGCGTCTAAGTTGTCCTGCCGATCGAGCTCGGCCTCTCTCTCTTCGTACATGCGCACCCGAGGTGAATCATGTATAATGTCGCAGGGTAGCACAGCCTCTGCGCCGTACACCATGAAAAAGGGTGTGTATCCAGTAGTGCGATTGGGCGTCGTCCGCAGCCCACAGAGTACGGAGTCAAGCTCCTCGACCCAGTGTGTTTCTGATTCCTTCAAAGACCTCACCAGCCTGGGTTTGATGCCGCTCATTATAAGACCGTTGGCTCGTTCTACTTGACTGTTTATCTGCGGATGATAGACAGAGGCGTAATCAAGCTTGATGCCCAGCTTAGCGCACCAGGTTTTCACCTCATCGGCTATGAAATTGGAGCCATTATCAGTGATGATGCTGTGTGGAACGCCGTAATGGTGTACAACACCGGATATGAATTCTATCACCGGCCCGGACTCGGCCATTTTAACTGGTTTGGCCTCTATCCACTCAGTGAATTTATCCACCATAACCAGCTGATATTTTTTCTTATGGCTTCCTCCTTTAAGGGGTCCAACCATATCTAGTCCCTAGACCGCAAAAGGCCAAGTGATGGGGATTGTTTGTAGGGCGGTGGGGGGCATATGGCTTTGGTTGGCATCTGACGCAACGTTGGCAAAGAGTTGATATCTGCTCGGGCCGTCGACCAATAAAACCCTGTGCGGAAGGCTTTGCTAACAAGGGCCCAAGCTGCCGCGTGGTGCCCGCCGAGACCGGCGTGAATCTTAGCCAGGACCTGCCGCCCCTCCTCCTCGGAGATACATCTTTGAAGGACTCCGATAGTGCTTTTCTTATAGAGCTCTCCGTCGTGAACCTTTTAGGCCTTCGAGCGCCGGACAATGCGGCGGGCCTCGTTCTGATCCTCAGGAAGTTCCTTCCTATTAAGGTAGGCCAAGAAGGGTTCGGTCCATGGGGCAATGACTGTCATGATGAGATGGGCCGACGGAGTTATTTCGGAGGCTGATCCTCCGATGGTATCGGTGTGTTCAGAATCTGGGGTTGTGTTCGGATCCGGACTAGTGTTGCCGCTCTCCCCCTGCCATACCACAGATGGCTTAAGAAGCCTTTCCAGGAAGATATTGGGTGGGACGGGGTCGCGCTTGGCGCTGATACGAGCAAGAATGTCCGCCGCTTGATTACTTTCTCGGGCCACATAATCAAACTCAAGCCCCTCAAATTGAGCTGACATTTTTAGGACGGCATTACGATAAGCTGCCATCTCCGGATCTTTGACGTCGAAGTCTCCATTTATTTGAGATATTGCAAGCTTTAAGTCCCCGCGCACTTCCAGGCGTTGTGTACCCATGGAGACAGCTATCCGGAGACCATGCAATAAGGCCTCGTATTCGGCTGCGTTGTTGGAGTCTGTGTATAGTATTTGGAGTACGTACTGAACAACATCTCCAGTGGGGGCATCAACATGATGCCCGCTCCTAGCCCTGCCAACATTTTGGAGCCAGTTGGAATATGTGCCATACTCTTTAGGGAGTTCGGCCTCTTTAGGGAGTTCGATCTCTTTAGGGAGTTCGGCCTCTGTCCATTCGGCGACGAAGTCAGCTAGTACTTGGGATTTAACAGCTCGACGTGGTTTGTATGTAATATCAAATGGAAGGAGCTCAATGGTTCATTTGGCAATCCCACCCGTGGCATCATGGTTGTTTATTATGTCGTTGAGTGGTACTTCCAAAGCCACCGTGATCGAACACTCCTGGAAGTAGTGTCGTAGCTTTTGGGATGCCATGAAGACCGCGTATGCTATCTTCTGATAATGGGGGTACCAGGATTTGCATGGTGTAAGGACAGTGGATACGTAGTATACTGGCTTCTGAAGCGGGAATTTATGTCCGTCCTGTTCTCGTTCAACGACGAGCACGGCGCTCACCACTTGATGTGTTGCCGATATGTATAGCAACATGGGTTCGCCGACGTTTGGTGCGGCTAGGATTGGGTTGCTTGCTAGAAGGGTTTTTATTTGTTCCAGTCCGACTGTTGCCACATCCGTCCACTCAAAGCGATCGGTTCGTCGTAGAAGGTGATAGAGTGGCAGTGCATTTTCTCCCAATCTGGAGATAAAGCGGCTTAGAGCTTCCACGCAACCCGCGAGTTTTTGGACTTGTTTAAGGTCTGTTGGTGTAGCCAATTGTGACAGAGCTCGGATTTTGGCTGGATTTGCTTCAATTCCTCTATTGGAAACAATGAAGCCCAACAGCTTTCCCGCAGGGACGCCGAAAAGACACTTTTCCAGATTGAGCTTAATGTCATATGCGCGGAGGTTGTCAAATGTTAGACGTAAAGGTCGTCTATTAGTGTTTCGACGTGCCTTGTTTTGATTACGACGTCGTCCACATAGGCTTCAACTGTCTTTCTGATCTATTTCTCCAGGCATGTTTGGATCATCCGTTGGTAAGTTGCGGAATACTGAGATCGCTTCCTCGCCGCGGCAATCTTTGATCTTGGTTTTGCCAAGAAGGAATCTGGCCCAGAAGTGGTGGACCGTTTCCTGAGACTACGGTTGTATGCTCATGAGAGCGCTTGTATTCGGGTGGGTGGATTTAAATCTGAACCCTGACCCAATTTTGGATCCGGAGTCTGAAGGTTTTCTGAACTTAACAGATCGGGCCCCGAGATATCCACCGATTTCTTAGGCCCGTCGTCTGATTCTATGTTCGGAGGGCAGGATGCATCTCCTCGCAGGTGGGTGTCCGGCTCTTCGAAACCGGAGGTCCGGACATAGTCCGTCCTTAGTATGGGGGAAGAGTTGTCGTCTCGCTCCTCGACTACCGCTATCTGGTGGGTGATCGGTGGAGATTTGATTTCTCTCTGATCGGGTTTAAGCCCAATTCGATCGTAGTCTGTAGCGATCCCCAGGGCGGCAATGCGATCTAGGAGCTCGTTTAAGGACGAAAGCTCCGCCGGATCCATCTGCTTGGAGTGTTCGGAGTCAATATGAAGGGGTTTTTTGATGACCCGAGAGGTCATCGTCGGCTTAACGACCGAACATGCGGACATGGTAAAGCCGCCCAGCCGGAGGGATTGGCCTGGAGACAATTCTCCTCCGGTGGTGATATTATCCTTGAGAACAAGGCGAGACATTGATCCTATCGTTGACGTCATAGTGGAACTCTCAGTGAAAGCACCAATGTCGGTGTCAAAACCGGCGGATCTCGGGTAGGGGGTCCTGAACCGTGTGACTAGGATCGATGGTAACAGGAGACAGGGGACACAATGTTTTACCCAGGTTCGGTCCCTCTCTATGGAGGTAATACCCTATGTCCTGCTTGATTGATATTGATGAATATGAGTATTACAAGAGTTGATCTACCACGAGATCGTAATGGCTAAACCCTAGAGGCCTAGCTTGTATGGCTATGGTAATGAATATTCCCCCTCCGGACTAAGTCCTCCGATTTATATAGACACTGGTAGGATCTAGGGTTACATAAGGTCGGTTACAAAGAAATGAATCTACATATTTGGTCGCCAAGCTTGCCTTCCACGTCAAGGAGAATCACATCCGGACACGGGTGCAGTCTTCGGTCTTCGTTCTTCATAGCCCATCAGTCTGGCCCATAGTTAACAGGCCGGACGCCTGAGGACCCCTTAGTCTAGGACTCCCTCACCGGGGGCCAATAATAAAGGCCCCGGACTGTCCGACTTACAGCCAGAGACAACTCTAGGGACGAATGAATGGATTCCTTCGAAGGGAGGTCGTGCTGCTACAGCAGCTTTCGGAGATCCAGAAGCGCCGAATACCTTGACAAACATGCTGCGACAGGCGCCCGTCTTCGAGGACCATCGTACCTTGATGGGTACAATGGTTGAAAAGGCCCTGTCCGTGAAAAGTGGATTGAATGAGGGTTGCACGAGCCTGCTAAGACGCTTCAAGGTTTGTACTGTAATGCTTTCGATTGTGTTTTACTCACAAAATACTCCTGTGTATAGATAGTAGCCCCTGAGACTCTGATTGGCTTCCAAAGGGAGGCGATCAGAGGATCAAAAATATATGTCCAGGAAATAATCTAACTACTTGGAACACAGGCTGTTACTGATGTCTACTACACAACCTTCTTCTTGTAGACGTTGTTGGGCCTCCACGTGCAGAGGTTTGTAGGACAGTAGCAAATTTCCCTCAAGTGGATGACCTAAGGTTTATCAACACATGGGAGGCGTAGGATGAAGATGGTCTCTCTCAAGCAACCCTGCAACCAAATAACGAAGAGTCTCTTGTGTCCCCAACACACCCAATACAATGGTAAATTGTATAGGTCCACTAGTACGGCGAAGAGATCGTGATACAAGTGCAATATGGATGGTAGATATAGGTTTTTGTAATATGAAAATATAAAAACAGCAAGGTAAGTAATGATAAAAGTGAGCATAAACAGTATTGCAATGCGTTGAAACAAGGCCTAGGGTTCATAATTTCACTAGTGCAAGTTCTCTCAACAATAATAACATAATTGGATCATATAACTATCCCTCAACATGCAACAAAGAGTCACTCCAAAGTCACTAATAGCGGAGAACAAGTGAAGAGATTATGGTAGGGTATGAAACCACCTCAAAGTTATCCTTTCTGATCGATCTATTCAAGAGTCAGTAGTAAAATAAGATGAAGCTATTCTTTCCGTTCGATCTATCATAGAGTTCGTACTAGAATAACACCTTAAGACACAAATCAACCAAAACCCTAATGTCACCTAGATACTCCAATGTCACCTCAAGTATCTGTGGGTATGATTATACGATATGCATCACACAATCTCAGATTCATCTATTCAACCAACACAAAGAACTTCAAAGAGTGCCCCAAAGTTTGTACCGGAGAGTCAAGACGAAAACGTGTGCCAACCCCTATGCATAAGTTCACGAGGTCACGAAACTCGCAAGTTGATCACCAAAACATACATCAAGTGGATCACATGATATCCCATTGTCACCACAGATAAGCACGTGCAAGACATACATCAAGTGTTCTCAAATCCTTAAAGACTCAATCCAATAAGATAACTTCAAAGGGAAAACTCAATTCATCACAAGAGAGTAGAGGGGGAGAAACATCATAACATCAAACTATAATAGCAAAGATCGTGATACATCAAGATCGTATCACCTCAAGAACATGAGAGAGAGAGAGATCAAACACATAGCTACTGGTACATACCCTCAGCCCCGAGGGAGAACTACTCCCTCCTCGTCATGGAGAGCACCGGGATGATGAAGATGGCCACCGGAGAGGGATTCCCCCGTCCGATAGGGTGCCAGAACGGGTCTAGATTGGTTTTCAGTGGCTACAGAGGCTTCTGGCGGCGGAACTCCCGATCTATTCTCGTCTCGGATGTTTGGGGGGTATATGGATATATAGGAGGAAGAAGTACGTCGATGGAGCAATGAGGGGCCCACGAGGGTGGAGGGCGCGCCCAGGGGGGTGGGCGCACCCCCTGCCTCTTGGCCGCCTCGTTGATTGCCTGACGTATACTCCAAGTCTCTTGGATTGCTTCCGTTCCAAAAATAACTCTCCCGAAGGTTTCATTCCGTTTGGACTCCGTTTGATATTCCTTTTCTTCGAAACACTGAAATAGGCAAGAAAACAACAATTTGGGCTGGGCCTCCGGTTAATAGGTTAGTCCCAAAAATAATATAAAAGCATTTAATAAAGCCCATAAACATCCAAAACAGATAATATAATAGCATGGAACAATAAAAAATTATAGATACATTGGAGACGTATCATTACCTCCCCGGCTACTGCCCAATCCACAGAGGTTGCAGATGTGCTGCGGAAGATTGATGAGGCGGATGATGACATCAAGCTTATCAACAGGCGGCTTGACGAGGCGCAAGGTATGTTTTTGGGGTAGTCAGTATATGTATGTATGATAATATATGCACGAAGCTAGAATTGTATACTAAAACACGCATAACTGCAGATGGTGCTGCCGCGGTGGAGGCCCTTCGGGCTGAACTTGGTTTAGCCAAGGAGCAAGCCCGGATGAGTAATTTAGCCGCCAATAAGGCTGCAGATGAATTAAAAACTGAACAGGCTGCTCGGCGCCAGTGTGAGGAGAGAATTTCTGTCATGGCGCGTGAGCTAAAGGAAAGCGCTGTTTAGTGCGAATTCCTCAAGAGGGATAACAAGGCCAAAGCGGCCAATCTCGACAAGGCCTTACAAGAGGCGAGAGAAGCACAATCCGAGTCTAGAGCGGCTCGGGAGGAGATCCGGCAAGCTGGGGAGATAGCGGCTAGTAAGCCTTTCTTGTTACAGACTAAATTCGGCGATCCGAAGTATTCCCTGCTTAATCAGATGTGGAGCCCTCCAGACGCATTCTTGGACCTGCCGAAGAGCACATCCGATGTGGCACAATTTTACCAAGCGCAGGAAGGGTGTGCCACGGAGAAGCTTTTTTGGTCACAATTCGGCGTGCCAAAGCGTCTGCTGTTACTGAACGAACAGATGGCCCAGTGGGCCGAGCTCCACAGGATATCCGATTCTGCCATGAAGGAAGTCATAGTCTGGCTGTGGCCTACTGAGCCAATTTCGAATAGTTATTTCAGTTTGGTGCAGCGGCTTGTTGATGCGGTGTCGCGTATCGACGCCATTAAGCGTTCAACGTGCATTGAAGGTGCACGGATGGCCTTTGCCCGCGTCAAGACATACTGGGCGAAGATGAAGGCCACCGACATTGCAGCGAGGAGTCCCCCCAAGGGCAAGGACCATCATGCACCAAAGCATTTTTTTCGACGACGTCTTAGAGGGTGCCCGCTTGATAGAGGGTCAATGCTCGAAAGACATGATATTCGAATGAAATGTGTTGAAATTTTAAAAGACAATGATATTATGATATTCGCTTAAAAGCTTTGGTTCCTCCTGTGCGGCCGTTTTTCTATAATCTGAAAGTTTTCCAGTCGTCGGCTTCAGCCCCCTCGTAGAAAATACGAGGGTCTTCGGAAAAGCACTTGATCACTCTTAACCCAACATCTTGGTCCATGAAGGAGGTGTCAATGCGGTGAACGAGGCAATCAGACTATAGGGCGTTAACACTTTCACTTAGCCATAGGAGTTTTATGGTGGGTCTACTATATAGACCCTGGTACGTACGCAGTTATCCCATTATGGTGTGTTACATGTATGACCTGAAGAAAGGTCCTTTGTGTAATACGGAGGGAACCGTGAAAGATTCCGATATGTCATTGAGTGGTTGGCCAGCTCTCGCCGCACCATGACAGTCATTTTCCGGCTTTCTCTACTGAGGTGTTTGACCAGATGAACCGGAAACACAATCGCAATAGTTCTCCCTTTACTACCTTAGCCAATAGAGTGGAACGTAAGGTAGTAAGCACAGGAGCCAAACAACCCAACTATTGACCCAAGACATGATTCAGAGCTGATGCATATAAGGCCAAACTCGTGACGCCGAAGTATGCTATAAAGCTGTTCAGACCTGTTGGCAATTTATTTTGTTCCCATATCAAGCCCCTGGCGAGTTTTGTCGGGGTGTGTGAAATAACACAAGGAGCAAAATTCAGTTCTTTAGAGAAAAGTGAATACTGGATATGCCAATCGTTGTTTTGTATATAATAACACCACGACACTGGCTATGTGACATGCCAGGGGTCGACGGCTGAGGAAGAAGGCACTTTACAGGCTCGCCAAATAGAGAGTGCGGTCTACAAAAAGTTGTTTTGGACCTCCTGTCGCACGTTTGCGCCGCCTTTCCTCGATGAAGGGTTTCCTTAAAAGGAGTAGCTTTAGGGTGAATGTACAAACCGGAACTCCGATAGAGTCGGTGAGATGACCAGCCCGCAAGTCACATGTGGTAAAGGATAATGAAAAAGAAAGAGTAGTTAGAAAAGAAAAGAAGGAGGGTATGGGAGTACTTTTAGGCTCATCCATATTGTGCTTCCGCCGATGCCCACGGTATTTTAAGTGCATAATTATGTATGCGCGGTACAGATTTCACGGTTGTATGAGGCGGATGGCGGAAGCCGAGCTGCTAGTCTAGCTCCCGAATTGGTCGGTCCTGCTGAATGGAGACCGGCGGCTTAATGGCCGACAAGGTATGCGGATTAATAAGAACGCTTTGTACTCTGGCTCAAGGAAACGTAGCATGATCCTCAGTCAGGAGGGAGTGCTTCTCATGCTCCCCTGTAGGGGTGTGTGTCACGTATGCCATGTTCGCTATTTTTACCTCAGGGGGAAATTGTTTCTGACCCCCGGTATTTGGTTGGTCAGTCTCTTCGTCATCGCTATCACCAGGCGACCTCTTCCCCTTGTGTTCGGCGTTGAGCTTACCAGCCTACTTGAAGACCCAATAACTTCTGTTGGTGTGATTAGCTGGTTTATCGGGGTTGCCATGAAGCTGGTAGGGCCGATCCAATATCTTGTCTAAATTGGATGGTCCATCTCTGTTTGCCTTGAATGGCTTTTCCGTTGACCGGGTTTGGGGCCGCTGAATCCGGCGTTGACTGCTGTGTCATGTGTTCTTTCTTTATCATTCCGACGTTTGTGTTTGCTCCGTCGTGGTTTGCCATTGCCATCTCGGACTTCGGAAGTGCCCGAATCGCTGGCGCTGTTGCGTCTACGAGTGAGCTAGCTGTCTTCTCCCGCGCAAAAGCGGGTCATCAAAGTGGTAAGGGCTGAGATGGATTTTGGTTTTTCTTGACCAATATGGCGGGCGAGCCACTCGTCCTAGATGCTGTGTTTGAAGGCCGCTAGGGCTTCCGCGTCTGGACAATCGACGATTTGGTTCTTTTTAACTAAGAACCTAGTCCAGAGCTTCCTGGCTGACTCTCCGGGCTGCTGGACAATGTGACTTAAGTCATCGGCATCTGGTGGCCGGACATATGTACCTTGGAAGTTGTTACGAAAGGCGTCTTCCAAATCATCCCAACTGCCGATAGAGTTTTTGGGCAGACTGTTTAACCAGTGCCGAGCTGGCCCTTTGAGTTTTAGTGGGAGGTATTTGATGGCATGGAGGTCATCTCCGTGGGCCATGTGGATATGGATGAGGAAATCCTCGATCCATACGGCGGGATCAGTTGTTCCATCATATGATTTGATATTCACGGGTTTAAACCCTTCTGGGAATTCATGCTTCATTACTTCGTCTATGAAGCAAAGAGGGTGTGCGACGCATCTATATTGGGCCACATTGTGACGTGGCTCCGATGGAGTCCGTCTGCGGTTTTCGGCTCGGGTGTGACTGGGATTGTCACGTCCGAATTGATAACTGTCGTCACGTGTCGGGGCACGTCCTCGTGATCCGTAGATCGATCTGGTATGTCCTGCTCTATTGTCCAGGTCCTGCCGAAGGTCATATGTATAACCATGAGCTGTTTTATCTCCGCCTTTATGATGGGGCGGGGTGGGCTGGTGTTCGGACTGAGTTGCCGCTTTACACCGACCACGTGGTGGTCGGTCAGCCACATTGCGCGATGATGGTATGGGCTCCTGTGCCTCGTCGTCGAACTGAGGTAGCAATTCGTGCTTTGGGTAGCTTTTGGATGGGCGCTTGTGGCCGTATTCTTCGGCTGCTAGGACATCAGTCCATCTATCGTTGAGTAGATCTTGGTCAGCTTGAAGTTGCTGCTGCTTCTTTTTCAGGCTCCTTGCAGTGGCTATTAGCCGGCGCTTAAAGCACTCCCGCTCCTGAGGTTCCTCAGGCATGGTAAAATCCTCGCTGCCGAGGCTCACCTCATCCTCGGAGAGTGGAAGATAATTACTGTCCTCCGAGTTGTCGTTTATGGCATGTTCGTCAGGGCTAACTTGCCCGTTTTCCTGATCGTCCTGTTCGGCAGTTCGTACGTTGGGATCTTCTCTGTCTTCGGCACCGTCCGGAGTGTTATCGTCTCCCGTGCCGGTGTTGCTGTCTTTGCTACGGCGTGATTTAGAGCGGTGCTGCTGACGGCAGCGCTTTGGTTCTCTCTTGGGAGGTTCATCCTCAACTGGATTCTCTTTGTCATCACCGCTATTTTCTTCTGGTGGATCCACCATGTATATGTCATACGAGGAAGTGGCCGTCCAGCGTCCGGTAAACGGTGGATTTTGGGCCTCTTCTTCTACGGCATCGTCGTCCATACCGTCAATGTCGTCGGAGCCGTAGTCGAGCATGTCGGTTAAGTCTTCAAAAGTGGCTATGAAGTGGGCAGTGGGTGGGAAGCGAAATTCTCCATCATCAGCCTCTAGTTCGAACCGGATATAATTAAGCTCTTGACAAGTTTAACACGTCGCCCAAAGGCGAGTGCCGGAAGATGTCCGCGGAGCTGAATTCGATGATCGATGGTCGATCAAGCTCGACGTATGCGGACGCACAAGGTTCGGAACCTGTAGCCGGAGACGAGTCCATGGTTCTGATGACACAGATGTCACTTGAAGTTAGATCTGTGTGCGGCTCCAACGCCGCTGAGTCTGCGGCTTCCGCGGCGGGGTTGAGCTTCCCGTCTTCGGATGGCGCGATCTGCTCCACATCTAGGGCCAGAGCAGCTACATGTACTATCTCCTGGGTATGGTCTGATGACAGATTTACGTCATGTTCATCGTGGTGGCAGGGAGCGGCTGTCATGGTCTCGAATCTCTCGAAGATCAAGTCTCCACAGATTTCCACGACGTAGTTTAAGCTTCCAAATCTGACCTGATGGCCAGGGGCGTAGCTTTCAATCTACTCCAGATGGCCAAGCGAGTTGGCCCGCAGTGCGAAGCCACCGAACACGAAGATCTATCCGGGGAGGAAGACTTCCCCTTGGACAGCGTCGCTATAGATGATTGAAGGAGCCATCAAACCTTTTGACAACGGCACAGTGGAACTCTCAATGAAAGCACCAATGTCGGTGTCAAAACCGGCGGATCTCGGGTAGGGGGTCCCGAACTGTGCATCTAAGCTCGATGGTAACAGGAGACAGGGGACATAATGTTTACCCAGGTTCGGGCCCTCTCTATGGAGGTAATACCCTACTTCCTACTTGATTGATCTTGATGAATATGAGTATTACAAGAGTTGATCTACCACGAGATCGTAATGGCTAAACCCTGAAAGTCTAGCCTGTCTGACTATGATTATGAGGATATGTCTACGGACCTAGCCCTCCGATTTATATAGACACCGGAGGGATCTAGGGTTACATAAGGTCGGTTACAGAGGAAGGAATCATCATATTTGGACGCCAAGGAGAGTCCCATCCGGACACGGGTAGAGTCTTCGGTCTTTGTATCTTCACAGCCCATCATTCCGGCCCATGTCCAATAGGTCGGACGCCCGAGGACCCCTTAGTCCAGGACTCCCTCACTTACCAGCCGCTATCTCCCCAGCCCGTCGTCCCGAGCCGCTCTATATTCGGATCGCGCTTCTTTCGCCTCTAGTAAGGCCTTGTTGATTTTGGCTGCCTTGGCTTTATTCTCCTCCTTGAGAGATTTGCACCTGCTAGTAGCATCCTTCATCTCCCGCTCTATGGTAGATATCCTCTCCTAGCATTGGCGCTGAACGGCCCGTTCGGCCTTTAAATCCGTAGCTGCCTTCTTGGCAGCCGCATCGCTGACTCTGGCCTGCTCCATGGCCCGGCAAGTTCAGCCTGAAAGGGTCTCAACCGTGACAGCACTATCTACAGTTATGCATGTCATAGTATATGATTTTTAGCCTTGTGCTCATACTAGTATACATGCATAAACAAGCTGCCCCAACGCATACCTTGTGCCTCGTCGAGCCGCCTGTTAATAAGAGTGACGTCCTCATCCGCTAACTCAACTTTCTGCTTTAGATTTGCAACTTCCGTAGCTTGGGCGGTCGCCATCGATGTAACAACCTGTGTTCGAATTAATTAAGTTACTTCTTAAGCATATCTTTTTGATCCTCTGATTGCCTCCCTGTGAAAGCCGATCAGAGTCTCAGGGGCTACTATCTGTACATGGCTGCATTATGCATATAAAAATAGTTAAGCTATTACATTGCATACCTAAAAGCCTCTCAACAGGCCCAGGAAAGCTTCATTCAATCCGCTTCTCGCGGACAGAACCCTTTCAACTATCGTACCCATCAAGGTATGATGTTCCTCTGAGATGGACACACTTTGTAATGTGCCCATCAGAGTATCCGGCACCTCCGGATTCCTGGAGGCCGCTGCGGGAGCATGCATTCCCTTCAAAGGGGTACATCGGCTCGACCCTAGAGTCATCTTCGGCTGTGAGCCAGATAGTACGGGGCCTTCATTGCTGGCCCCCATAGGGGCTGTGCCCCCTGGACCCTTGATGATTGAAGTACCACCCTACGGCGTTGTCTTCCTTGTCCCCCACACCGCTTGATGGCCAGGGGAGATTCTCCGAGATGACACCTCGAAGTCGTCCGCCCTAAGAGGCGAGGAAGCATGAGAAGGCATCTCGCTTTCCATCATTCCTGGAGATAAGTCCCCTAAGGAGGAGGACTGTTGGGGTGGGCTGTGGGCCGAACTGCAATCATATAGTTTAAATGTTATCCCTGCAAGCCGAAAAGAACGGGGTATGTCTAGAGCATCCTTGTTCACTTACGATTCGGCAAGGGGCTTGCCCTTAGAGAGGTGCCTTGCGATGACATTAGCTTTGGAACCCGACCTATATGGTAGGGATACCTTCCCTCTCTTGGGTGCTTGATGTCTACTACACAACCTCGTTCTTGTAGACATTGTTGGGCCTCCAAGTGCAGAGGTATGTAGGACAGTAGCAAATTTCCCTCAAGTGGATGACCTAAGGTTTATCAATCCGTGGGAGGCGTAGGATGAAGATGGTCTCTCTCAAGCAACCCTGCAACCAAATAACAAAGAGTCTCTTGTGTCCCCAACACACCCAATACAATGGTAAATTGTATAGGTGCACTAGTTCGGCGAAGAGATGGTGATACAAGTGCGATCTGGATAGTAGATATAGGTTTTTGTAATCTGAAAATATAAAAACAGCAAGGTAACTAATGATAAAAGTGAGCGTAAACGGCATTGCAATGCTAGGAAACAAGGCCTAGGGTTCATACTTTCACTAGTACAAGTTCTCTCAACAATAATAACACAATTGGATCATATAACTATCCCTCAACATGCAACAAAGAGTCACTCCAAAGTCACTAACATCGGAGAAAAAACGAAGAGATTATGGTAGGGTACGAAACCACCTCAAAGTTATTCTTTCTGATTGATCTATTCAAGAGTCCGTAGTAAAATAACATGAAGCTATTCTTTCCGTTCAATCTATCCTAGAGTTCGTACTAGAATAACACCTTGAGACACAAATCAATCAAAACCCTAATGTCACCTAGATACTCCAATGTCACCTCAAGTATTCGCGGGTATGATTATACGATATGCATCACACAATCTCACATTCATTTATTCAAACCAACACAAAGTACTTCAAAGAGTGCCCTAAAGTTTCTACCGAAGAGTCAAGACGAAAATGTGTGCCAACCCCTATGCATAGGTTCATGGGCGGAACCCGCAAGTTGATCACCAAAACATACATCAAGTGAATCAATAGAATAACCCATTGTCACCACGGTTATCCCACGCAAGACATACATCAAGAGTTCTCAAATCATTAAAGACTCAATCCAATAAGATAACTTCAAAGGGAAAACTCAATCCATTACAAGAGAGTAGAGGGGGAGAAACATCATAAGATCCAACTATAATAGCAAAGCTCGTGATACATCAAGATCATACCACCTCAAGAACATGAGAGAGAGAGAGATCAAACACATAGCAACTAGTACATACCCTCAGCCCCGAGGGAGAACTACTCCCTCCTCGTCATGGAGAGCACTGGGATGATGAAGATGGCCACCGGAGAGGGATTTCCCCCTCCGGCAGGGTGCAGGAACGGGTCTAGATTGGTTTTCGGTGGCTACGGAGGCTTCTGGTGGCGGAACTCCTGATCTATTCTGCTCCCCAAAGTTTTTAGGGTATATTGGTATATATAGGAGGAAGAAGTACGTCGGTGGACCTCCGGGCTGTCCACGAGGCAGGGGGCGCGCCCCCACCCTCGTGGGCAGCCCCGGACTCTCCTGGTCCATCTCCGATACTCCGTGGGCTTCTTCTGGTCCAAAAATAAGTTCCGTGAAGTTTCAGGTCAATTGGACTTCGTTTGATTTTCCTTTTCTGCGATACTCTAAAACAAGGAAAAACAGAAACTGGCACTGGGCTCTGGGTTAATAAGTTAGTCCAAAAAATAATATAAAAGTGCATAATAAAGCCCATAAACATCCAAAACAGATAATATAATAGCATGGAACAATCAAAAATTATAGATACGTTGGAGACGTATCAGCATCCCCAAGCTTAATTCCTGCTCATCCTCGAGTAGGTAAATGATAAAAACAGAATTTTTGATGTGGAATGCTACCTAACATATTTCTCTAAGTTTATTGTCGCAAGAATATTCAGATCCATAAGATTCAAGACAAAAGTTTAATATTGATATAAAATAATAATACTTCAAGCATACTAACAAAGTAATCATGTCTTCTCAAAATAACATGGCCAAAGAAAGCTATCCCTACAAAATCATATAGTCTAGCTATGCTCCATCTTCACCACACAACGTATTTAAATCATGCACACCCCCTATGACAAGCCAGGCAATTGTTTCATACTTTTGATGTTCTCAAACTTATTCAATCTTCACGCAATATATGAGCGTGAGCCATGGACATAGCACTATAGGTGGAATAGAATGGTGGTTGTGGAGAAGACAAAAGGAGAAGATAGTCTCACATCAACTAGGCGTATCAACAGACTATGGAGATGCCCATCAATAGATATCAATGTGAGTGAGTAGGGATTGCCATGCAACGGATGCACTAGATCTATAAGTGTATGAAAGCTGAAAAAGAAACTAAGTGGGTGTGCATCCAACTTGCTTGCTCACGAAGACCTAGGGCATTTTGAGGAAGCCCATCATTGGAATATACAAGCCAAGTTCTATAATGAAAGATTCCCACTAGTATATGAAAGTGACAACATAGGAGACTCTCTATCATGAAGATTATGGTGCTACTTTGAAGCACACGTGTGGTAAAAGGATAGTAGCATTGTCCCTTCTCTCTTTTTCTCTCATTTGTTTTTATTTTTTTATTTGGGCCTTCTCTTTTTTTATGGCCTCTTTTTTATTTGGGCTTCTTTGGCCTCTCTTTTTTTCATCCGGAGTCTCATCCCGACTTTTGGGGGAATCATAGTCTCCATCATCCTTTCCTCACTTGGACAATGCTCTAATAATGATGACCATCACACTTTTATTTTCTTACAACTCAAGAATTACAGGTCGATACTTAGGACAAGATATGACTCTATATGAATGCCTCTGGCGGTGTACTGGGATGTGCAATGACTCATGAGTGACATGTATGAAAGAATTATGAATGGCGGCTTTGCCACAAATACGATGTCAACTACATGATCATGCAAAGCAGTATGACAATGATAGAGCGTGTCATAATAAGCAGAACGGTGGAAAGTTGCATGGCAATATAACTCGGAATGGCTATGGAAACGCCATAATAGGTAGGTATGGTGGTTGTTTTGCGGAAGGTATATGGTGGGTTTAAGGTACCGGCGAAAGTTGCGCGGTACTAGAGAGGCTAGCAATGGTGGAATGGTGAGAGTGCGTATAATCCATGGACTCAACATTAGTCATAAAGAACTCACATACTTATTGCAAAAATCTATTAGTTATCGAAACAAAGTACTACGCACATGCTCCTAGGGGGATAGATTGGCAGGAAAAGACCATCGCTCGTCCCCGACCGCCACTCATAGGGAAGACAATCAATAAATAAATCATGCTGCGACTTCATCGCATAACGGTTCACCATACGTGCATGCTACGGGAATCACAAACTTTAACACAAGTATCTCTCAAATCCACAACTACTCAACTAGCATGACTCTAATATCACCATCTCCATATCTCAAAACAATCATAAGGAATCAAACTTCTCATAGTATTCAATGCACTTTATATGAACTTTTTTATTATATCCCACTTGGATGCCTATCATATTAGGACTAAATTCATAACCAAAGAAAATTACCATGCTGTTTAGGACTCTCAAAATAATATAAGTGACACATGAGAGTTCATCTATTTCTATAAAATAAAACCACCACCGTGCTCTAAAAAGATATAAGTGAAGTACTAGAGCAACAACAAACTACTCCGAAAGATATAAGTGAAGATTAATAAGTAGTCGAATAATTATGCAACTATATGAAGACTCTCTAACTTTTAAGAATTTCATATCTTGGTATTTTATTCAAGCAGCAAGCAAAACTAAATGAAATAAAATGACGCTCCAAGCAAAACACATATCATGTGGTAAATAAAAATATAGCTCCAACTAAAGTTACCGATGAACGAAGACGAAAGAGGGGATGCCTTCTGGGGCATCCCCAAGCTTAGGCTTTTGGTTGTCCTTGAATATTACCTTGGGGTTCCTTGGGCATCCCAAAGCTTAGCCTCTTGCCACTCCTTATTCCATAGTCCATCGAATCTTCACCCAAAACTTGAAAACTTCACAACACAAAAATTAACAGAAAACTCGAAAGCTCCGTTAGCGAAAGAAAACAAAACACCACTTCAAGGTACTGTAATTAACTCATTCTTTATTTATATTGGTGTTAGACATACTGTATTCCAACTTCTCTATGGTTTATAAACTCTTTTACTAACCATAGATTCATCAAAATAAGTAAACAACACATGAAAAACAGAATCTGTCAAAAACAGAACAGTATGTAGAAATCTGTAATTAACGCAAACTTATGGAACCTCAAAAATTCTAAAATAAATTGCTGGACGTGAGGAATTTATCTATTAATCATCTACAAAAAGAATTAACTAAATAACACTCTCCAATAAAAAATGGCAGCAATTCTCGTGAGCGCTAAAGTTTCTGTTTTTTACAGCATGATCGCAAAGACTTTCCCCAAGTCTTCCCAAAGGTTCTACTTGGCACTAACACTAATTAAAACATAAAACTACATCTAAACAGAGGCTAGATGAATTATTTATTACTAAGCAGGAACAAAAAGCAAGGAACAAAAAAAATTGGGTTGCCTCCCAACAAGCGCTA
Source organism: Triticum urartu (assembly GCF_056163025.1). Lineage (NCBI taxonomy): Eukaryota > Viridiplantae > Streptophyta > Magnoliopsida > Poales > Poaceae > Triticum > Triticum urartu. Next base: position 263,421,623 of record NC_141877.1, read on the forward strand.
TCGTTTAACGCCCCTAGCTAGGCATGATGCTTTCAACGATGCTCACATAAAAGAGAAGAATTGTAACATAAAGAGAGCATCATGAAGAATATGACTAGAACATTTAATTCTAACCCACTTCCTATTCATAGGGATTTTGTGAGCAAACAACTTGTGGGAACAAGAATCAACTTGGATAGGAAAGAAAAACAAGCATAACTTCAAGATTTTAAGCACATAGAGAGGAAACTTGATATTATTGCAATTCCTACGAGCATATATTCCCCCCGCATAATAATTTTTCAGTAGCATCATGAATGAATTTAACAATATAACCAGCACCTAAAGCATTATTTTCATGATCTACAAGCATATAATTTTTATTACTCTCCACATAAGCAAACTTCTTCTCATGAATAGTAGTGGGAGCAAACTCAACAAAATAACTATCATGTGAGGCATAATCCAATTGAAAACTAAAATCATGATGAAAAGTTTCATGGTTATAATTATTTTTAATAGCATACAAGTCATCACAATAATCATCATAGATAGCAACTTTGTTCTCATAATCAATTGGAACCTCTTCCGAAATAGTGGAATCATTACTAAATAAAGTCATGACCTCTCCAAATCCACTTTCATCAATATAATCATCATAAACAGGAGGCATTCTTTCATCATAATAAATTTTCTCATCAAAACTTGGGGGACAAAAAATATCATCTTCATCAAACATAGCTTCCCCAAGCTTGTGGCTTTGCATATCATTAGCATCATGGATATTCAAGGAATTCATACTAACAACATTGCAATCATGCTCATCATTCAGATATTTAGTGCCAAACATTCTAATGCATTCTTCTTCTAGGACTTGAGCACAATTATTGGGATCCTTCTTTTCATGATAGATGTTAAAAAGATGAAGCATATGAGGTACCCTTAATTCCATTTTTTGTAGTTTTCTTTTATAAACTAAACTAGTGCTAAAACAAGAAACAAAAAGATTCGATTGCAAAATCTAAAGATATACCTTCAAGCGCTAACCTCCCCGGCAACGGCGCCAGAAAAGAGATTGATGTCTACTACACAACCTTGTTCTTGTAGACGTTGTTGGGCCTCCAAGTGTAGAGGTTTGTAGGACACTAGCAAATTTCCATCAAGTGGATCACCTAGGGTTTATCAATCCGTGGGAGGCGTAGGATGAAGATGGTCTCTCTCAAGCAACCCTGCAACCAAATAACAAAGAGTCTCTTGTGTCCCCAACACACCCAATACAATGGTAAATTGTATAGGTGCACTAGTTCAGCGAAGAGATGGTGATACAAGTGCAATATGGATAGTAGATATAGGTTTTTGTAATCTGAAAATATAAAAACAGCAAGGTAACTAATGATAAAAGTGAGCGTAAACGGTATTGCAATGCTAGGAAACAAGGCCTAGGGTTCATACTTTCACTAGTGCAAGTTCTCTCAACAATAATACATAATTGGATCATGTAACTATCCCTCAACATGCAACAAAGAGTCACTCCAAAGTCACTAATAGCGGAGAACAAACAAAGAGATTATGGTAGGGTACGAAACCACCTCAAAGTTATTCTTTCTGATCAATCTATTCAAGAGTCCGTAGTAAAATAACATGAAGCTATTCTTTCCGTTCAATCTATCCTAGAGTTCATACTAGAATAACACCTTAAGACAAATCAATCAAAACCCTAATGTCACCTAGATACTCCAATGCCATCTCAAGTATCCGCGGGTATGATTATACGATATGCATCACACAATCTTAGATTCATCTATTCAAACCAACACAAAGTACTTCAAAGAGTGCCCCAAAGTTTGTACCGGAGAGTCAAGACGAAGACGTGTGCCAACCCCTATGCATAGGTTCATGGGCGGAACCCGCAAGTTGATCACCAAAACATACATCAAGTGAATCAATAGAATAGCCCATTGTCACCACGGTTATCCCATGCAAGACATACATCAAGTGTTCTCAAATCCTTAAAGACTCAATCTGATAAGATAACTTCAAAGGGAAACCTCAATCCATTACAAGAGAGTAGAGGGGGAGAAACATCATAAGATCCAACTATAATAGCAAAGCTCGCGATACATCAAGATCGTACCACCTCAAGAACACGAGAGAGAGAGAGAGAGAGAGAGAGAGAGAGATCAAACACATAGCTACTGGTACATACCCTCAACCCCGAGGGAGAATTACTCCCTCCTCGTCATGGAGAGCACCGGGATGATGAAGATGGCCACCGGAGAGGGATTTCCCCCTCCGGCAGGGTGCCGGAACGGGTCTAGATTGGTTTTCGGTGGCTACGGAGGCTTCTGGCGGCGGAACTCCCGATGTATTATGCTCCTTGAAGTTTTTAGGGTATATGGGTATATATAGGAGGAAGAAGTACGTCGGTGGACCTACGGGCTGTCCACGAGGCAGGGGGCGCGCCCAGGGGGGGTGGGCGCGCCCCCCACCCTCATGGGCAGCCCGGGACTCTCCTGTTCCATCTCCGATACTCCGTGGGCTTCTTCTGGTCCAAAAATAAGTTCCGTGAAGTTTCAGGTCAATTGGACTCCGTTTGATTTTCTTTTTCTGCGATACTCTAAAACAAGGAAAAAAACAGAAACTGGCACTGGGCTCTGGGTTAATAGATTAGTCCCAAAAATAATATAAAAGTGCATAATAAAGCCCATAAACATCCAAAACAGATAATATAATAGCATGGAACAATCAAAAATTATAGATACGTTGGAGACGTATCAGTGCTTCCACCTCCAAGTCTTCGGATGCAGTCCTTTTCCTCCCATGAGGGGAAGGGGTATCACCTTCTCCTTCCCCTTCGTCTTTCGAAGAGGGGGCTTCAGTCTCCCTGGATATAGTGTCCGACATACCTGCAGAATGGAGGCCGCTTCCGGCCTCTTCGCTCTTCTTCTTGTCCTCTTGTGCTGGCACTTGATATAGCGCCGTGACTAGCATCCTCGTCAACACAGGATCTGCCGAGTCTTCGAGAAGTGGAGAAGAACACCTCATTTGTTTCGCCTTCTTTATCCCGCCCTGGTCAAAGATAGAATTCTCAGTACATCGCTATGGGATAATCAACCGAGTTGTGGTCAGAAATTGGGTGCTTACCGAGGTATCCGGATGGTTGCAGTCGAGACCGATGTCCTGTGATGTGTCCGACCACTGCTTTCGAGTCTTGAAGAATAGTTTCCACATCCCTTCGTGCGTTGTGCCAAAGAACTGCTGAAGGGTCCGCGGTCCTTCCGGATTGAACTCCCACATACGGAGAGGCCGTCGCTGGCATGGGAGGATCCGGCGGACTAGCATCACTTGAGTCACGTTAATAAGGCCAACATCCCTTTCAAGGATACTCTGGATACGACTTTGCAGCATATGTATTTCATCAGCTGATCCCCAGTCTAGCCCCTTATTTATCCATGATGCGAGCCGCGAAGGAGGGCCGGATCGGAACACAGGTGTGGCTGCCCATTTGGTGCTGCGGGGTTTGGTGATATAGAACCACTCTTGTTGCCATGAGTTGGAGGTTTCCGTGAAGGTACCTTTTGGCCAGCTAGTATTGGCAAGCTTTCTCACCATAGCACCGCCGCACTATGCTTGCTCCCCGTTAACTAGCTTCGGCTTCACATTGAAGGTCTTGAGCCATAGGCCGAAGTGTGGGGGATGCGGAGAAAGGCTTCACACACGACGACCAACGCCGAGATGTGAAGAAAAGAGTCCGGAGCTAGATCGTGAAAATCTAGCCCATAATAGAACATGAGGCCGCGAACGAAGGGATGAAGATCAAACGCTAGCCCGCGGAGGAAGTGGGAGATGAATATCACCCTCTCGCCGGTTTTGGTGTGGGGATGACCTACCCTTTAGTAGGGAGCCTGTGGGGGATCTCCGCAGTCAGGTACCTCGCCTTCCGAAGCTTCGCGATATCCTCCTCGATGACCGAGGAGGCTGCCCACCTACCTTGGGAGATGGATCCAGACATAACTAGAGGGCCTGGTAACAATGGAAGAAGTCAAATCCTAGGCGCTGGAGCCTGAGGTTGGGAAGGTTGAGGAAGAAGTAGGTGTGGGGGGAGAAACATGGGTCTGTGCCCCTTTATAAAGGCGAAGAATACCGAATGCCACCTCACGGGCCTTAAAGCTCACCTATTCCCAAGGAATCGCCAACAACACGGTTGGATTACCCACGCCCATATTGATTAGGATCCCGTGATAAGGGGACACGATCTCTGCTTCGACAAGACACGCCAATGGAAACCGCATCTCGAAACGTGGAGCGGGAGGCTAAAAATGGTTTGAAATAATGACCGGGCGGAGACGTGGCGTGTCGCTACAAAAGTTGTCAGTAGATGGGATCCATGAAATATTATACTCTCTATGGTTGTGTGTGGTACTTGTTTTGCAGAGCCGGACATGTTTTCTGTGTTCAAGGACTACTTTGGAGTATTCGGAGGAGGAACCCGCCTTGCAATGCCGAAGACAATCTGCGCGCCGGACACATCGTCATTGAAGCCTGGTATAGGGGATACTGAGGGAGTCCTGGATTAGGGGGGTCCTCGGGGGTCCGGGCTATGTGACGTGGGCTGGACTGATGGGCCGTGAAGATACAAGATAGAAGGCTTCCTCCCGTGTCTGGATGGGACTCTCCGTTGCGTGGAAGGCAAGCTTGGCATTCAGATATGAAGATTCCTTCCTCTGTAAACCGACTCTGTACAACCCTAGACCCCTCCTGTGTCTATATAAACCGGAGGGGTTAGTCCGTAGAGGCAATCACAATCATACAGGCTAGAGATCTAGGGTTTAGCCATTACGATCTCGTGGTAGATCAACTCTTGTAATCCTCATATTCATCAAGATCAATCAAGAAGGAAGTAGGGCATTACCTCCGTCAAGAGGGCCCAAACCTGCATAAACATCGTGTCCCCCATCTCCTATTACCATCGACCTTAGACGCACAGTTCGGGACCACCTACCCGAGATCTGCCGGTTTTGACACCGACAATCGCCTATTGCGGACGGGCGGGAGCATGGCAGACGTGGCGAGAGCGAGGATAAGTGGCGAGCGACGTCGGGCCGGTGGGGGCTTATGAGGATAGGGCGATTTGGGTGATGGTGCCATCGGAGAAGGCCGGGAAACAATAATTATAGGTGGAAGGTAGGCGAACCAGCGTGTCGCGGGAAACGCGACAGTCATCGCGGTCATCAGAATTCAATGCATAAGCAGGCATGGCTTAGCGCGCCAGCTTGCCGTGGAAAACTAGAAAAACTGAAATTATGACTGTGTCATCCCGTCCCATCCCGTCCCGTCCATGCTGGGTCGCACGTCAGCATGACGGTCAAACGAGTGCACTCGAATCATCCAGATGAGGTACTCCCTCCTTTTCAAAAATGATTCCACCACTCATCATCTACCTTGGTTGGTGAGATTTTTGAATTGAGCCCTGCAAACCGGAAAGGAGGTAGTACGTGCATGATCCGCTATTTATTCGTCTAGGATCGAGTAGGTCAGATAGTGTATGTGTAGGATCGAGTAGGTCGGATGGTGTACATGTAGGATCACATTAGCTGATGAACGTTCGCTGGGAGATAAGGCATTTGCAAACGTTTTTGCTGGCAGTTTCTTCAGATTCGCATTGCATTTTCTTCATAGCAGCTTGTTAGTTTCTTCAGAGGTAGGTATTTTGTTTCAGAAAATTGCCACTTCGGATCTTGCATCGCAATTAAAACTGCCAGGAGCGCATTAGTAGGCTAGCTAGTGATCGACCAGTAACTTGTAAACACTAAGAGAACAGAAATAAGGAACTGTTAGTAACTTGTAAACACTAAGAACACATAAATAAGGATCATGTTGTGCACAGCAGTAAGAGCCGATCCATTCAAAATGTTCACACGAGACTGACAGGCCTGGCATTGTAATATGTTCACATTAGTAGCCCAAATTCAAAACCAACTAGTATGATTCCCATACATAAGATCAACATGTTAATGCATCTCAATGATTCACAGATCATATACAAATATGTAGCTGCAAAAGCAAAGATCTAGAAAAACATTTGTTCTTCCTACTAACATGGATGCTTCTCTTGGCCAACATTCAGTACAGAGTGAAAGACAAATTTGTTTGTGAAGTCTACAATTCCTCTTGCAAACGTAAGTGGTTTCACCTACAGCTGGAACCATGAGAATGAACCACACATGATGGAGGAACATCCACTGCAATATGATTTGGTCTTATCTCGATCACACAGCGAGACTATTTTCGGAATACAAACTTTAACTTAGGCAAAATGATGCCCATTGTATAATCAGACAAAAGGAATGAAACACCTAGTATTGGCCAATAAATAGTACAATACTACTTTTGTGCAATCCATGAAGTGACTATCCAATCTTTCCGTGTCTACTTTTGTACACACTACGGTAACGAGCTTGGGGATGGAGGCCATCCCGCGCGGGCGCTAGATCGGAGAGGACGGCCTTGTCCTTAGTGCGTGACCTCGCTCGCCGCCGATGAATGCGTCAACGCTGCACGTCCTTTTCTTCCCCGACGGATCTGTGAACAAGGGTGAGGAGGGAGAGAGAGAGGTCGTCTTTTTAGATCCGGAGAGAGGGTGATAGTATGAGAAGCAAGTGGGCAGCCTTTAGCAAGAAAGCGCTGAAGCTCCAGCCTATATATCTTTGTTGATACTAGTAGTACTAGAGGTGGAGTAGTGGCAGAGTAGTTTATATTTTCTCTGCATACAGTACCAGTTAGTCATGCTTCAAAATTGAACGGCACACCATTAAAAAAATAAAGGTCGATAACTAATGCGGCACCTCGGGCCAATGCGGCCAGATCACATTTTGCACGAGAAATTACACACCATGTTTCGTTGACATGTGGTCCTGTTCCAACATGTCAGTGAGACGAGGGCGAGTCCTTTTGTACAATTTCCGAACGGACGTCTATGTAGGCCGAGGCGCCTCTTTGTGTACCATGGCAACCGTCCACCGCCTCTTTGCCTTTCCCTCTCGATTTGGAACTGCTGTCGCACGCTCTTCCGCCCTCCTCCATTTGCCTTCACCCTTTCATCTGCCATTGTTAGATCATATTCTCGACAGAGGGAATAGGCCGGAAACAACCCCGTTATTGTTGCCCCGATTTGAATGATGATGTGGTGGAGGAAGTCATTGATCGGTGCGACGTCCTCACCTCGGCTAGCATGGCAGGTTCATTCAAGACCATTCTCGACTCAACTAATAACATCATTACAAGGAACCCAAGGGTCCAAGAGCGGTTTGATCTCCCCTATCTTCTTCGCCGTGACCCTGCTGATTGGCGCACGGACGACGGAGGCCTCACCTTGTGCAAGTTGATGTCGCTTGATAATGATACGTGCGATGTTAAGATGCCATCGCTTGAGGGTAAGGCTTGGGCAGGCGTAAATGGAGATTGGGGTTATTTATATTAGGTACAACTGTGAGTGGGAACTTGTGAATGTGTACAGTCGTCACCGGGTTCCTCTTCCAAAAATATCAGACTTCCCAGAGATTGAGCACACCGGTATTCTATGTACGTTCAACTACGATAATGGTGACTGTCGTCTATGGAATATAGCAATATGTCGAGTTCCTGATAGCTCTTGGGATTACACAGACTATGAAGTTGTTACTATCTTCGACAAGCTTGTTGCCGTCCTTACTTCCACGCCTCGATGGATATTGCTCAAAAATCAATTTCTGTACACGGATGAGTACTGTGATGCAATTCAATACGAGGGTCTTGTATTTGCTGCCACCACTCGTGGTACTATTTTTGCATGGAATCCTTATGCTTTTGGTACGTTTGTCTTCCACCGTAATTATAATTGTTTCATCCACATGCATGCAGGTTAGCTAGTTTCCCTTTACTAATTAACCTTCTTGTGTTTCCAAGGTCCTGCGAACATTCCACCACCTGTACTTGAAAAATTTTATAACCAAGGGGGAGATGACGATGATGATGATCACGAGCATGAGGACCCATATACTCAGTGGCGCCTGGCAACTTATTCTGATGGATCACCTCTTCTTGTCTGTAACAGGGCACCGCTGATGTTACTAAGGAAGCAGGTGTTGTCTCCCATGGTCGCACTCTCCGGACCTATTCCAACATCCATTGCAGGGTATTCGGGATGGATACTACTGTGCTAGAGCCAAAACCTTCTCCCTGGTTTAGTATTGATACTCTTGGAGGAAACTCTCTTCCTTGGACAAAACTATCCATGATGGTGAAAGGCGATCCAGCTGCTGTTCACACAATGTTACTACCATTTATCAGAAGCAACTGTATCTATACCTCGTACATTGCTATGCTTCCCTACCGTGGCTATCACAATATGCGTCCTGACATAGGCCGCTTCAGCCTGGATGATCAGTCCTGCGTTGGTCTTTAGATTTACAATAGCTGGCCCTTCCCAGAGAATCACTTATGATTCAAAGCAAGTGTTTCCAACGCCGACAAGTGGTTGAGCTGAAGTTCATTTCATTGCTTGTTATTTATTGTGTGATGAAAACTTTAGTATTTATAATGTATCCTCATTGTCGTTGTGGGTTGATGACCTGTTGTATGTAATGCTAAATTATGTGACTGTGATAAACTTACTAAATTTATGAATGGCTTCCGAGTCGCTTCTCTGAGTGGGTGCTGCGATGAGGCAATTTTTTTTCCAAATACATAATTGTACGTGCATTGCAAATGGTTATTGGATGAGTCCAATCAACAATAGTACTACTATTTGTACTAGCTACACATGCTTCGCACGTCGGGTGGGTGTTTTTACTGTAGCTACGAATCTCATCATCCTAGGTCCTCGGATGAGCCCATTAGAAATTGCATTCTGATGTTTGTGTTCAAACTTTCAAAACTGCTGCACTATCTCTATGTCTACGTATACGTAATACAACAAGTTTTAAACTTGAGACCAGCCACCCACCCTCACAAAGAACACTTTTTAACCTAGCACAGACTCCAAGAAATTTGGCCACAGTGTGAGGTGGGCCATATGTTAGTGTGTTTGGTGTACGTAACCAGCACCTCGAATCCTCGATATATAGTAGGGTGGCATGGGCCAGAACAAGCATTCACGTCCAGGAGTATGGCACACACCACCAGCACGACTTCCATCTCACACCATATTTCTTGGAGTCCATGCTACAGCTATCTCTTCAACCTCCTCGTTTCTCTAACTCAGCCATCGCGTGGCGGGCGAGGTGGGGGTTTGCCGATAGTCGGTTTCCTCAACTGCGGTCCCACTTGTAAGGCCAACTCCAACGCATGACCCCAAACAGACGTCTGTTTTGCCCGGATTCTGTCCATTTGGGCAGGGCAATGGGGTCGTGTCCAGGCCATTTCTCGGATGCAGTGGTCGTGCGCCCAACGCGCGGACGCATCCCGACCGCGTACATTCTTCTTTGCAAACACATATCTTTTTTTCATCATTGATTTTTGGTACATGGAAATGCATCACCAAATTTTGACTAGAAAACCAAGACCAAAGAAAATGAGAACCACAAGAATACATTTTAGAAGATATCCAACTTCCATAACTGCTCCTGTAAGTTGGATTAGTGCCTTCTTGATGCATTCATTGTTGATTTGCGGAGGCTCGATCTTGTGTGATTCTTTCTTCTTCGAGTGTAAAGAAGTAGACATTGCTTCCTCGCATCTAGTCTCATGTCTAGCCTCTATTCTATCAACAAGTGCACAAGTCTCATCTCTAGCCTCTATGCTAGCTAAAAATGCTAGAACATCTACTAAATTGCGCTCTATCAATATATCGATGTACTCTTCTTCCCAATACCAAAACTTTCATCCATTCTACACAATAAAATTTTAAGTTAGCACAACTAGTCTAATCCGAGAGCACAACCGAAGCAAAAGTAGCACATACCCCATCGGTTGAGCACTTGATGAACACCCATCTGGGATGTTCCGGCGTTGTAGACACATGGCGCAAGACCTTCTTTGGGCAGCCGTCGCACGTAATGAGTGGTAACGGTGCGTCGACGAGCTTTTGGGCCAGCATCGAGCCCAGACGATCGCCATTCATGTATCTGTCGGCGGACCGTCGACGGTGTAGATCCAAGCGGCTAGAGGAGTCAGTACCTGCATGCGGCACCGCTGATGTTACTAAGGAAGCAGGTGTTGTCTCCCATGGTCGCACTCTCCGGACCTATTCCGACATCCGTTGCAAGGTATTCGGGATGGATACTACTGTGCTAGCGCCAACACCTTCTCCCTGTTTTAGTATCGACACTCTTGGAGGAAACTCGCTCTTCCTTGGACAAAACAATCCAATGTTGGTTAAAGGCGATCCAGCTGCTGTTCACACAATGTTACTACCATTTATCAGAAGCAACTGTATCTATACCTCGTACATTGCTATGCTTCCCTACCGTGGCTATCACAATATGCGTCCTGACATAGGCCGCTTCAGCCTGGATGATCAGTCCTGCGTTGGTCTTTAGATTTACAATAGCTGGCCCTTCCCAGAGAATCACTTATGATTCAAAGCAAGTGTTTCCAACGCCGACAAGTGGTTGAGCTGAAGTTCATTTCATTGCTTGTTATTTATTGTGTGATGAAAACTTTAGTATTTATAATGTATCCTCATTGTCGTTGTGGGTTGATGACCTGTTGTATGTAATGCTAAATTATGTGACTGTGATAAACTTACTAAATTTATGAATGGCTTCCGAGTCGCTTCTCTGAGTGGGTGCTGCGATGAGGCAATTTTTTTTCCAAATACATAATTGTACGTGCATTGCAAATGGTTATTGGATGAGTCCAATCAACAATAGTACTACTATTTGTACTAGCTACACATGCTTCGCACGTCGGGTGGGTGTTTTTACTGTAGCTACGAATCTCATCATCCTAGGTCCTCGGATGAGCCCATTAGAAATTGCATTCTGATGTTTGTGTTCAAACTTTCAAAACTGCTGCACTATCTCTATGTCTACGTATACGTAATACAACAAGTTTTAAACTTGAGACCAGCCACCCACCCTCACAAAGAACACTTTTTAACCTAGCACAGACTCCAAGAAATTTGGCCACAGTGTGAGGTGGGCCATATGTTAGTGTGTTTGATGTACGTAACCAGCACCTCGAATCCTCGATATATAGTAGGGTGGCATGGGCCAGAACAAGCATTCACGTCCAGGAGTATGGCACACACCACCAGCACGACTTCCATCTCACACCATATTTCTTGGAGTCCATGCTACAGCTATCTCTTCAACCTCCTCGTTTCTCTAACTCAGCCATCGCGTGGCGGGCGAGGTGGGGGTTTGCTGATAGTCGGTTTCCTCAACTGCGGTCCCACTTGTAAGGCCAACTCCAACGCATGACCCCAAACAGACGTCTGTTTTGCCCGGATTCTGTCCATTTGGGCAGGGCAATGGGGTCGTGTCCAGGCCATTTCTCGGATGCAGTGGTCGTGCGCCCAACGCGCGGACGCATCCCGACCGCGTACATTCTTCTTTGCAAACACATATCTTTTTTTCATCATTGATTTTTGGTACATGGAAATGCATCACCAAATTTTGACTAGAAAACCAAGACCAAAGAAAATGAGAACCACAAGAATACATTTTAGAAGATATCCAACTTCCATAACTGCTCCTGTAAGTTGGATTAGTGCCTTCTTGATGCATTCATTGTTGATTTGCGGAGGCTCGATCTTGTGTGATTCTTTCTTCTTCGAGTGTAAAGAAGTAGACATTGCTTCCTCGCATCTAGTCTCATGTCTAGCCTCTATTCTATCAACAAGTGCACAAGTCTCATCTCTAGCCTCTATGCTAGCTAAAAATGCTAGAACATCTACTAAATTGCGCTCTATCAATATATCGATGTACTCTTCTTCCCAATACCAAAACTTTCATCCATTCTACACAATAAAATTTTAAGTTAGCACAACTAGTCTAATCCGAGAGCACAACCGAAGCAAAAGTAGCACATACCCCATCGGTTGAGCACTTGATGAACACCCATCTGGGATGTTCCGGCGTTGTAGACACATGGCGCAAGACCTTCTTTGGGCAGCCGTCGCACGTAATGAGTGGTAACGGTGCGTCGACGAGCTTTTGGGCCAGCATCGAGCCCAGACGATCGCCATTCATGTATCTGTCGGCGGACCGTCGACGGTGTAGATCCAAGCGGCTAGAGGAGTCAGTACCTGCATGCGGCACCGCTGATGTTACTAAGGAAGCAGGTGTTGTCTCCCATGGTCGCACTCTCCGGACCTATTCCGACATCCGTTGCAAGGTATTCGGGATGGATACTACTGTGCTAGCGCCAACACCTTCTCCCTGTTTTAGTATCGACACTCTTGGAGGAAACTCGCTCTTCCTTGGACAAAACAATCCAATGTTGGTTAAAGGCGATCCAGCTGCTGTTCACACAATGTTACTACCATTTATCAGAAGCAACTGTATCTATACCTCGTACATTGCTATGCTTCCCTACCGTGGCTATCACAATATGCGTCCTGACATAGGCCGCTTCAGCCTGGATGATCAGTCCTGCGTTGGTCTTTAGATTTACAATAGCTGGCCCTTCCCAGAGAATCACTTATGATTCAAAGCAAGTGTTTCCAACGCCGACAAGTGGTTGAGCTGAAGTTCATTTCATTGCTTGTTATTTATTGTGTGATGAAAACTTTAGTATTTATAATGTATCCTCATTGTCGTTGTGGGTTGATGACCTGTTGTATGTAATGCTAAATTATGTGACTGTGATAAACTTACTAAATTTATGAATGGCTTCCGAGTCGCTTCTCTGAGTGGGTGCTGCGATGAGGCAATTTTTTTTCCAAATACATAATTGTACGTGCATTGCAAATGGTTATTGGATGAGTCCAATCAACAATAGTACTACTATTTGTACTAGCTACACATGCTTCGCACGTCGGGTGGGTGTTTTTACTGTAGCTACGAATCTCATCATCCTAGGTCCTCGGATGAGCCCATTAGAAATTGCATTCTGATGTTTGTGTTCAAACTTTCAAAACTGCTGCACTATCTCTATGTCTACGTATACGTAATACAACAAGTTTTAAACTTGAGACCAGCCACCCACCCTCACAAAGAACACTTTTTAACCTAGCACAGACTCCAAGAAATTTGGCCACAGTGTGAGGTGGGCCATATGTTAGTGTGTTTGATGTACGTAACCAGCACCTCGAATCCTCGATATATAGTAGGGTGGCATGGGCCAGAACAAGCATTCACGTCCAGGAGTATGGCACACACCACCAGCACGACTTCCATCTCACACCATATTTCTTGGAGTCCATGCTACAGCTATCTCTTCAACCTCCTCGTTTCTCTAACTCAGCCATCGCGTGGCGGGCGAGGTGGGGGTTTGCCGATAGTCGGTTTCCTCAACTGCGGTCCCACTTGTAAGGCCAACTCCAACGCATGACCCCAAACAGACGTCTGTTTTGCCCGGATTCTGTCCATTTGGGCAGGGCAATGGGGTCGTGTCCAGGCCATTTCTCGGATGCAGTGGTCGTGCGCCCAACGCGCGGACGCATCCCGACCGCGTACATTCTTCTTTGCAAACACATATCTTTTTTTCATCATTGATTTTTGGTACATGGAAATGCATCACCAAATTTTGACTAGAAAACCAAGACCAAAGAAAATGAGAACCACAAGAATACATTTTAGAAGATATCCAACTTCCATAACTGCTCCTGTAAGTTGGATTAGTGCCTTCTTGATGCATTCATTGTTGATTTGCGGAGGCTCGATCTTGTGTGATTCTTTCTTCTTCGAGTGTAAAGAAGTAGACATTGCTTCCTCGCATCTAGTCTCATGTCTAGCCTCTATTCTATCAACAAGTGCACAAGTCTCATCTCTAGCCTCTATGCTAGCTAAAAATGCTAGAACATCTACTAAATTGCGCTCTATCAATATATCGATGTACTCTTCTTCCCAATACCAAAACTTTCATCCATTCTACACAATAAAATTTTAAGTTAGCACAACTAGTCTAATCCGAGAGCACAACCGAAGCAAAAGTAGCACATACCCCATCGGTTGAGCACTTGATGAACACCCATCTGGGATGTTCCGGCGTTGTAGACACATGGCGCAAGACCTTCTTTGGGCAGCCGTCGCACGTAATGAGTGGTAACGGTGCGTCGACGAGCTTTTGGGCCAGCATCGAGCCCAGACGATCGCCATTCATGTATCTGTCGGCGGACCGCCGACGGTGTAGATCCAAGCGGCTAGAGGAGTCAGTACCTGCATGCGGCACCGCTGATGTTACTAAGGAAGCAGGTGTTGTCTCCCATGGTCGCACTCTCCGGACCTATTCCGACATCCGTTGCAAGGTATTCGGGATGGATACTACTGTGCTAGCGCCAACACCTTCTCCCTGTTTTAGTATCGACACTCTTGGAGGAAACTTGCTCTTCCTTGGACAAAACAATCCAATGTTGGTGAAAGGCGATCCAGCTGCTGTTCACACAACGTTACTACCATTTATGAGAAGCAACTATATCTATAGCTCAGACATTTCTATGCTTCCCTACCGTGGCTATCACAATATGGGTCATGAAATAGGCCGCTTCAGCCTGGATGATCAGTCCTGCATTGGTCTAGAGATTGACAGTAGCTAGCCCTTCTGAGACAAACTCTTCTAGTTCAAAGCAAGCGTTTGCAACGCCGAGGATTGGTTGAGCTGAAGTTCATTTCATTGCTTGTTATTTGTTGTGTGATGAAATCTTCAGTATTTACTAGAATGTTTTGTTGGAACTAATCTATAATCCAACATGTATCCTCGTTGTGGTTGTGTGTTGATGACTTATTGTATGTAATGAATGGTACATTTGCATATGCATGTCATAAACTCAATTTATAAATGGTTTTCGACTCACTTCTTGGAGTGTTAGTGCCGTACTAGTATGGCCAGCATCCGGTTATATGAAGTTGCCACATCACATAGAGCCAACCAATAGTTAGTTCTAGTTAGATCAATTAGAGCTAGGTGTCGCACGAAGGCTGAGAAATATGGTGATAGCATGACTATGTGAGGTGGGCTTGTACGTAGTATGATGTAGGCACAGGGCTTACCGTGTTTCCTACTCTTGTGGTCTAAATGTGGAGAAGATTTGGTCGAGTTCTTCATCCTTTTGCTGACACATGGGACATCCAGCTTCCAGGTCTTGTCATGCAAGAAAATGGAGTGGTAGTTGAAGCCACGTGATGTGCATCTTGGGTTAAACTGTAAATAGAATCTTACTACTCTTGAGTAACTCCACAAGCGGCCACCGAAGATCTTTATTGGATTTGTTTTTCATCACCAACACGTCGAGGTGAAAGATGTGCAGGTTCAGTGGGTCCTCTTGCGTTTTCACTGACATGTGGGACCGCATGTGAGCAAACAGATGATGGGCTCCGCACGTCTGCTGGCTGGTTGATAAGAGAGATGGAGGAGGGATGAGCACGGACTCTAGGAAATTTTTTCTACATAACCAACACCTCGATATATGCTCGATATAGTGGGGTGGCATGGGCCATAACTAGCATTCATGTCTAGTAGTACGACACACGCCACCCACACGAGTCCCATCTGACACCAATTTTCTCGGAGTCCATGCTACAACCATCTCAGCCATCTCTTCTCCCTCCTGTTTTCTCATCCATCGTGCGGTGGTCGGGGTGGGGGTTTGCAGATAGTCGGTTTGCTCAACTACAGTCCCACTTGTAAGTGAAAATGCAACACAACACGCATTCCCCCTTGAGCGGCGTGCCGGACCAACCGTGTGGGCGCGCGACGCGAACATGGCAGGCTTTTTGTTTTGAACTTGTAACTTGTAAAATTTGGTTCTGCTCCATGGCGCGACCAATAGATATAGAAATAATGATTTTGCCTAGAGTAATGAGAAGTTTGGTTCTGGCGCGGTTCATGCATGGAGTACGTATGAAAATTATGAAGTTGATGCGAAAGGTAAGATAATTACCAGTAGTACCATATACTACTACATGGATTTGATAGAAAGATAAAGATATATGTACGGATCCATCAATGAGATCCTCACTCCCTAGTGTGTCGGGTCACCAATCGACGTGTGAGGAGCAGCGGCGTTGGCGGCGAGCTCAACGTGCTTCTGAACAATGTCGTACAAGGTTGCCCTGTGGTCCAAGAAGTCCAGTGACCTATCGTCCTCCTCTTGCACGTAGTAGTTCTTGTGGACGATTTGTGCATAGACGTGGGTGATTATGTCGACGGTGTCTTGCTGCGCCAGGCGCTGTGCGGCGAGCGCGACCTCAAGGTGGTCATTCTCCGGCGCGACGGCGGGCAGTTGCAGGGCCACCACTGCGTCGAAGAGGTTGTCACCATAGAGGCCATTGAGGGTGGCGGGCATCGCAGAGCCTGGGTGCGTGGGCTGGAGGCGTATGTCAAGGTCGCCCGCGAGCTTCTTAATGACAGATGAACTTGTCGAGGAAGCCGACGAGGACCTTGTCGAACAAGGAGACAAAGCTATTGTCAAAGCGGCCTCAAGCACGACCTGGAGAAGTTCCTCGATGCTGGGCCGCAGGCACGCGTCGTGGACCATCTGGCACAACCGCTCCCGCTCATTGCCTCCATGGGTCTAGCTTCTAGTCAACTGATCTTGCAACGTGAGTGTTGGCCATCTACTCCTCGGCCCTATACTACACCTACCTTTGGCTGTATGACAGGTGGGCCAGCCACTAGTTGGGCCCACCTATCATACACCAAAGGCAGGTGCAGTAAGTAAATGAAGCCGCGTCCCTGTGGGATTGAGCTCCGGTGTCTTAACTGCACCTGCCTTTGGCTGTATGATAGGTGGGCCAGCCACCTGTTGGGACCACGTGTCATACAGCCAAAGGCAGTTGCAATATGTCAATGAAGTTGCGTCCCCCTCCATGCCGGTGCAGTATAGTCATCTCACCGGGCCTCTAGTTGGGGCCAAACGAGATAACTTTGATGTTTACTGGTTTATTGGTCCCCTTTGCATTTTGAGCCCAGTTTTGACCTTTGATTTAACTAATAAATTGTTAATGCATGTAACCAAAAATGTTGTGCTAAGGCTAGTCATAGTGGGAGTAACTTAGCAAGTAACATACCGCAGTCCAAGACAAGTTTGCTTATGTGGCATGTATTTAATGAGGAGAGATGTGTTTAGAGTAACATAATATGTTACTGTAACATAGCGTTTTCCAAGAAAAGATGAGTCTACAAGCTAATAAATGTAGCCACCTACGACACTACTACTATGTTACTTTGCACTATGAAGGTAGTAACTTAGACTAGTTTCATATGCATGACACTAGTATAAGTTTATTGCACGTAATGTTATTAATTAGCAAAAAGACATTAAGTTCTCTCGCCTTCCCCTTCATCTTGGTCACGGTGCACAACCTAAGAGCATGTTAATAGTATAGCCAGCTGTTGGCTATATGATGTTGCCATGTCATATAGAGCCATGAGTTGTAGCCACTCATACAATAAGGTTAGCTATAAGGCTGGCTATAAGGGTACTACTTTTTCTCATCTTCTCTCTCCCTTTCTTCATATTTATTGTATCGTCCTAGGAATCCGCATATACCTAGGCTCTTGCATGAGAGCCCACTCCTCTTTTTCACTTGCTCTAAGATGATTTATACACCTAGACGGAGGGAGTAGTCTCAAGTCATTGGATGCATATGCACCCCACGTCTCGTATTGGGTGATTTCTTTTTTCGCGGAAAAAAGGGTATGAGGTGGGTAGTTAATGCACCGCTCCTAAAAGTTTTGGGATTACTATTTGGTTTTCGTAACGTGACTAATGCACCAGTACGAAGGGAGTACAATAGTAGTCTCTGATTGCAATTTTTTGTTGGTAGCTTACCAAGCTGAGCGCTCGGTGAGTACAATAGTAGTTTGATTGATGAGACTTCATATTTGAGTGTGACGCCCCGAGACCGATGCGCCAGGTGTCTTCTAGTTATTCGTCGGTGTTGCCATGTCTTTTGCTTGTGTGTTGCATTTCATCATGTCATCAAGTGCATTGCATCATCATGTTTTCAAAACTTGCATCCGTCCAGGTTCCCCCAGTTCTGTTCGTTGTCCGTTCTGAGCCCAGACACACTTGCACGCGCCCGAGGCACGCCCGAAATATTATTTCATAAGTGGCATAAAAATGTTCTCAGAATGGGATGAAAGTTGGCGTGTGGTCTTATTATAGTGCAGATAGACCGCCTGTCAATTTTCGTCGCATTCGGAGCTCGTTTGTTAGTCCAACCGTTAAACATATAGCGGCATTATAGCCGGTCATACGTCGGACGTTTTCGGTCTCCGAAAACCTTGCCGGGCTGCACTTCTCTTCTCTCTTCTCAGTTCATGGCCCTCTACACCCACAGCTAGCTCTCTAACCCCCCCTCCGATCGGAACCACCGGATCGCGATCGGACGCTTCGAAACGCTCCATAAAACCCCCTAACCCTAGCAAACCTACTATATAAACACCCCTCCTTCCTAATTTGGACAACCCTAGTCTAAACCTACCCTAGACCCCTTTCTCCTCAGATCCACCGCTCCAGCCGCAGCCAACCCCCTCCTCTTTGATATCTGGCGCCGCCCAGCCGCACCCCGCAACTTGGCTCCGCCACCCCCGCGCCCCGGACCAATCCGGGCGCGCCACATCGCCACCCCACGCCCGCCAACCACTCCCACGCCGCCACCTCGCGCCCCCTGCCCCGCTCCCACCACCGCGCGCCCGCCCAGGCCCGGGCGAGGCCCGCCAAGCCCATCGGGGCCCGTCCCCGAGCCCACGCGCCATCGCCTATGGCTCCCGCTACTCCGCCGCCGTGGTGCACCGCGCCGGAGCGCCGCCTCCCGTCGACTTCGACTCGCCGCCTTCACGCCGCCGCCCGCCGTACCGTGCCTTCCCCCATCGTTGCTAGCCCTGCGCCGCGCCGCCCGCTGTAGAAGCTCGCTGGCGTCGGCCGCCGTGAGGGTCACGCCGCCCGTGCTCGTCGTCTCCCCCTCGATCCGGCCTGGAATCGGCCCCGGCGACCTCCCTCGTTCTGGATCCAGGTTGTCCCCGCCGCATTGACCCACCTCCGACGCCCTTTGCTCGGCCCCGCCGCCACCAGCTTGCCGGAGCGCCAGAGTCGCCACCACCTCGCTCGATCGGGAGGTCCCCGATCCGCACCTGCAGCCGTTGACCAGCGCATGGGCCGCATCCAGCGAGCCGGCCCAGGAACCGCATCCAGCAAGCTTGCCTCCTCTTCTCCGAACGGGCCGAGGCCCATGGGTGAGCTGCCTTCGCCAGCGCCTGTTTCTTTTGGGCCAGCCAGATCCGGCCCGTAGTTATTATTTTTTTCTACTGCTGCGAATTTGCTATTTAATTCAGTAAAACAGTTTTACAGTTTAGCCCCTAAGCTTCATGTATATCATATCTCACAAACCGCGCATTGGAATTAAACAAACTTAATATGAAATATGCTTAGAATTATGTCTAGTTTCATAATATGCAACTTTCAACCATGATAAAAGTGTTTAAAATGATGTTTGTGTTTATTTTGCCATATTGCCATGCTAAAATGCTTTATTTCATAACTTAATAACCGTAGCTCCAAATTTAATAAACTTTATATGTAAATGGGGTAGAAAAATTCCTAGTTTAACATGGTGCACTCATCTTGCATGTTTAACAACTCTAAAATATGGTTTAGGGCAGAACAGTACCAAAACCTAAAATATGCACATGAGGAGTTTCCGGACTTGTTGTTTGTTGTTCCGGCCTCATTTAAACTTGCCTAGATAGGTAGTTGTCATTTGCTCCACCTCTTGCCATGCTAATCAAAATTTAATTTTTGTTGAGTACATAAACGAGATCGAACTAAATAACTTGAATGTGGTGTTTCTTCAATATGCAACGGAGTTGCATATTGATCTCCACTTAATTTGTAGGTTTGTTTGTGCTTTTTGCCATGCCATGCCTCATTAAACCAGACATGCATCATATTTTGTTGTGCATCATGCCATGATTATGTGATGGTTGTTTACCACGTTGTTTGCTTCTTTCCGGTGTTGCTTCTTCGGGTTAGTTCCGATAACGTCGCGTTTGTGAGGATCCGTTCGACTACGTCTGTTTGTCTTCTTCATGGACTCGTTCTTCTTCCTTGCGGGATCTCAGGCAAGATGACCATACCCTCAAAATCACTTCTATCTTTGCTTGCTAGTTGTTCGCTCTATTGCTATGTCGCGCTACCTACCACTTGCTATATCATGCCTCCCATATTGCCATGTCAAGCCTCTAACCCACCTTTCCTAGCAAACCGTTGTTTGGCTATGTTACCGCTTTGCTCAGCCCCTCTTATAGCGTTGCTAGTTGCAGGTGAAGATTAAGTTTGTTCCATGTTGGAACATGGTTATTGTTGGGATATCACAATATTTCTTATTTAATTAATGCATCTACATACTTGGTAAAGGGTGGAAGGCTCGGCCTTATGCCTGGTGTTTTGTTCCACTCTTGCCGCCCTAGTTTCCGTCATACGGGTGTTATGTTCCTTGATTTTGTGTTCCTTACACGGTTGGGTGTTATGGGGACCCCTTGACAGTTCGCTTTGAATAAAACTCCTCTAGCAAGGCCCAACCTTGGTTTTACCATTTGCCTCACCACCACCTACTTTTCCCTTGGGAGTCGCGCTCCCGAGGGTCATCTTTATTTTAACCCCCCCGAGCCAGTGCTTGTCTAAGTGTTGGTCCGAACCTGTCAGCCGCCGGTGGCCACCAGGGGAAACTCTGGGTTGGCCTAGCAGAATCTTGGAAAATCCGGTGTTGCCCTGAGAACAAGATATGTGCAGCTCCTATCGGGATGTCAGCACATCGGGCGGTCTTGCTGGTCTTGTTTTACCATTGTCGAAATGTCTTGTAACTGGGATTCCGAGACTGATCGGGTCTTCCTGGGAGAAGGAATATCCTTCGTTGACCGTGAGAGCTTGTGATGGGCTAAGTTGGGACACCCCTGCAGGGTTTGAACGTTTGAAAGTCGTGCCCACGGTTATGGGCAGATGGGAATTTGTTAATGTCCAGTTGTAGAGAACTTGAAACTTAACTTAATTAAAATGCATCAACCGCGTGTGTAGCCGTGATGCTCTCTTTTCGGCGGAGTCCGGGAAGTGAACATAGTTCTTGTGTTATGTTTGAACGTAAGTAGTTTCAGGATCACTTCTTGATCACTTCTAGCTTCTCGACCATTGCTTTGCTTCTCTTCTCGCTCTTATTTGCGTAAGTTAGCCACCATATATGCTAGTGCTTGCTGCAGCTCCACCTCATTTTCCCTTTTCTACCCATAAGCTTAAATAGTCTTGATCTCGCGGGTGTGAGATTGCTGAGTCCTGTGACTCACAGATACTTCCAAATAGTTGCAGGTGCCGATGATACCAGTACAAATGACGCAACCCAGCTCAAGTGGGAGCTCGATGAAGATCTTGATCGTTGTTTTGTTTCGTTTCCTACTGATCAGTAGTGGAGCCCAGTTGGGACGATCGGGGATCTAGCATTTGGGGTTGTCTTCTTTTACTTTGGTTCCGTTGTCGGACCTTGATTGTATTTTGGATGATGTATGTTTAACTTGTATTTGTGTGAAGTGGCGATTGTAAGCCAACTCTTTATCCCTTTCTTATTCAGTACATCGGATTGTGTGAAGATTACCCCTCTTGCGACAAACCTACCATGCGGCTGTGCCTCTAAGTCGTGCCCCGACACGTGGGAGATATAGCCGCATCGTGGGTGTTACATTGAGCCATCTACCGGAAGGAATAAAACAATACACCATGTATTTATTTACAGAGGGAGTAGTACATTTTTTGTGACATGCATTACTAGATATTGCTAGTCAAATACTAATCCAGATGGACGTGGTAGTACTACTAAATCCAGACGGTGGTGCTAGTACTACTAGTAGTATTACCAATGTAGTAGTACTGTACTACCTATTGGTCAAATTATTACGTGCTGCTCCTCATAGTGAAGTGACAAGACCCTGCGCCAGAGATGACACCTGAGTGTAGGCGCTGTGTTCGGCAAACCATAGTCAGCCTCACCGTCTGCAGTCACTATCATCATGGCTGTAGAGCTAGCCTACTTATAACTAGCCGTGTTCGACATAATTTCCCGTGCGTAGATGCCCATGCATTGCACGAAACACCAAGATTGGGGGTGGACGGCGCCGGCATCGGCCATCGCGCCAGATTTTTCCATGGACTTCTAGATGTGGTGGGGAGGAGATAAGGCTGATTGTGAGAGACAAGGAGTTGTTTGTAAATAGGGAACAAGTGTGGGAATCTTTTTGCAAAACCGCAAAAGTTTGATTTGTATGCGTCAGATCTAGATCTGATGGCTATTGGTGAAAGATGGTAGGCACAACATCATCACCAACTTAGGACCTCTTTGATTCGCAGGATTTTGAAAACGTAGGAATATGACACAGCAATATTACAAGTTTCAAATTGATATTACAAATGTTAGGAGTAATGCTGCACCTACGAAGAGGGAATTACTAGGAAGTTTTCCGTAAGAACTTTCGTTACTTTAGGCGGATGCAGCATTATTGTACAAACTAAAATCCACCGCCCTGACAAGTCACTAATGGGAAAATAAATTTTCGAGTCTCTGGCCACTTGATGTTTCAAAAACAAATTCAGCTTCTGTGGAGACTTTGTCATTTAGGCTTAGACGCTTGTGGTGATCAGCACGCCATTCATTGTTGCGCCAGAGAACGCCAAACCTCATTACCTTGAGTACACTTGCCTCTAGAGCAAAGAACCTGGCCAATTTAATCTCAGATGTGCTGCCTCGGTAGTTGATCAAATCAATTTCTGTAATATGGAGATCAAGGCATTCAATGAGATTGTTATAGTGCAGCACATTTTTCACTTTCAGGTCTTTTTTTATCTGCAAAAGAAGAGAACATATTAGAGCAGCTGGCTGTATAAGATTTCCGTGTCATCAAGAGGTACCAATATCATTCGCTCATACGATAGGGTTGGTTGGCTAGTGATATTTTCTCTCTCTCTCTCTCTCTCTCTCTTTCTTTCTCTTTCCTCTCATTTACATAGGAGCACATGAAGAGCTTGGGCATTTGTTGCCCTCAACTATGTGACAGATGGCATATTTCTCAAAAGTATGCCACATAATACGCATCGATGTCAAATGAAAAGATTTTCGCACCGCTCTTGCGATGTGAGAGAGTTGGCACCGTTGTGCACACAGACCCACATGTATAAACAAATCAATCAAACCAACTACACCATCCTCTCACTCTCCCAAACAAGTGTTTTTTATTGCCTCAGTCCTCTCCCTCTCCCACGCAAGTGTTTTTTCAATGCGTGAGTTAATTTGGCACCGAAGCAAAGTAGGTGATCCAGATTGGGGAACCAGGTGAGCAATGGAGGGGCATCAATGCCAAATGCATCACAAGTGAATTTGGCACGTGTTTTGGCCTACATAGTGGAGGGCCGTTATTGCCCACTTTTGTACTACCTCGTATTTAGTGTAAAATTTTGACCATAGATGACAATGCATGTCACCAAAAATTATACCATTTGAAATTATGTTCAAATACGAATCCAATGATATAATTTTTAGTGACATGCATTAACATTTTGTCAGTTAAATCTATGGTCAAATTTTGATACTACAAAATAGGAAGAGTAAACCAGGACGGAGGTAGTACTTGCTCTTAGGGTAACCATAGAGTTACTAGTCTAAGTTACTTTCCACTATGACTAGCCTAGGCTACTATAGTAGTACAACAACAAAAATGATGCAGGTGATCATGTGAGAAAAAATACTAAAAACATTTCTTTCGGTGAGGTGTGTAGATGCAATTTTGAACACTACACTTGTTGAAAAAATTGAGCTACGTTGTGATTATGTTACTAATGTGAAAGAAGTTTCACCTCGATGAGTAGCTTCTCCGTACACAGAAAGCATGTAAGGAATCCAATAACTTGATCCAGATTGGGGGCGATAGATTTTATTGCCAAGATCTACATTGTGCGCACAGACTGGGTCAAGCTTGTGGGAATCATTTTCTGGATGACAGTCGTAAATACATCAAGAAGAAATTTAAAAATGTGAATTTCAAGAAGACGGAGAAGAAGATGAGTGTTGTACCTG
Source organism: Triticum urartu (assembly GCF_056163025.1). Lineage (NCBI taxonomy): Eukaryota > Viridiplantae > Streptophyta > Magnoliopsida > Poales > Poaceae > Triticum > Triticum urartu. The sequence continues at coordinate 263,445,799 of NC_141877.1, forward strand.
AACGATTACAGATCCAATAAAGATTTCAGAGAATTTGGCAAACGAGTACACCAACACTGTCAATTTTGGCGCGTCAGTGATCCTGATTTTTGTTGGACCTTCTAGATCAGATACAAGCAATCTCTCAAGGTAGGGCGCATTCTCAATGACCATAACGTGGAACAGTTGGAGTGATATGTTCCCAATTTATGTCTTTTTGTGGGGCCAGCAAGACACATAAATCCATCGGAGATTCATCGAGGCGATGTGGAGGCTAATGAACCCATGGATCTTCTCAATATGAAGGTACTCGAGCGCAGTATAGCTGTGAAGCAGGTGCTCCATAGCCTTCTTTGAGATGCCAACGTCGAAGAGGTCAAGATGCTTGAGTTGAGGGAGAAGAAGGGTGGGCACGACATTAATCTGGGGAAGATAGCAGGAGCTGAAGCTGGCGCGGCGCAACATTGGCGTGAGGCGGAGCACGGACGGCGGCATATAGCGACATCGTCCAGATTCAAAGTTGAGCTCCTCGAGCTGATCTAGGGCGGGGGATAAGAACCACTCGTCGAACTTGGCTTGGACTTTGCAGTTGGTACTAAACATGCGGATGTCAAGGCGTCTGGCTGGCCCAGGGTGCGATGAAAGGATCTTGGAGACTGCGGCCATGCGTTTGCAATCCCCGTCGCAGAGGTAGCTATCGACGGTGAGGTTGAGGGGGACACGACGCCAGAGGCGACGCCACCGCCGGGAGAGCAGGGCGGTCTACACGACAGATTTGGTGGGGACGAGGCCGATGATGACGAGCAGCATGTCATCGGGGAGGCTGCTGATGAAGTCCAGGCTCGCCGGATGCGGTTTTGGCTCGAGCCGCCTCCGCTTGTTGGCTGCCTCGTCGTCCATCTCAGCCGGCGGCGACGACGGTGTACATGTGTGCTGGTGTGTGTTCTGTGCTGGCCTGCTGGGTGTGCGCGAGTGCGTCCTTCTATGCATGCCGCCGTGCACTGGTGAATTGTGCACGAGTGTGTCCTTCGCACGGAAGAAGTGTGCCCTCAATTTACTAGCGTGCAGGGTGCTACCCCGAGTGGTTTCAACTTTGTTTACTTCATCGTGTGTCAGATGGGCCTCCAGTTTACTTATTTTCACCCACTGCCACATGGGCCAGCACACAAAGATAGAGAACACGAGCTGACAAGGCAGCATGTGGACTGGTTGACCGGTCAACTAAACAATATACGAAGTTATACACTAACACAGTGACCATATAATCCATCGGTATAGAGAGTTCGAGTGAGAGGGGAGGCCCATGAGAGATAGCAGAGAGAGAAAGAGCTACTCCCTCCGTTCGATAATGTAGTGCCAACATTTTTTTAAAGACAAACTTTTGAAACTTTGACCGAGTTTATAAATAAATTACTTATATCTACAATACCAAAGATAAATGATAGTATGAAGTAAGTACATATTGTGATGAATCTAATGATCATTCCAGATGTAAATGTTTTTCTCCACATATACCTCGTCAAACTTTTCTGAGGTTTGACTTTTCAAAACATCCATATGCTTATGGACGTGAGAGAGTACCTAACTAGAGAGAGTGTGTGTGAAATAGAAAGAGTGACTGAAAAAAGTGTGTGTGCATGTGTGAAAGAGACATGGGCAACACACGATAAAAGTAGAGAAAAAGTGTGTGTGTCTTATGCAAACATATCACACATGCATCTTCGACAGCGGAAGCAAGGTGAGGAGATAGTGTGTGGTTGTTTGCAACCGAGATAGAAATACCCCTAGCACGTGGCCAAGAGGGGTCTGACAAACAAGGGAGAGAGGTCGAGAGAGACGTACGGAGAAAGTGTAGACATGGGGAGGAGAGAGTGTATGTTTGTCATAGAGAGATCCCCTGGAGATAGTGATGGGACTACATGGGTGGGAGATTGAGTGACAAGGTGTGTGCGCGATAGAAGATACCCCGGGATATATCGAGATAGACGTATGGATGGAAGGAGACAATATGTGTGTTCCTGATGGCTAGTGAGAGATAATCATACTTAGGGGGAGTGCGTGCACCTATGATGGAGTGAGGGATTATGGTACTTAGGGGGGTGCGTGTAACATAGAGAGAGAACAAGGGCGGAGAGTGTTAGATGGGTCTATGTAGCGCGAACGAGACATGTGTATGTGTGAACCAGGGAGATATAAAGTTTGAGAGAGATAGAGGAGTCCCGATAAGGCTTAGTGGTGCGTCAGATAGCTGAGAGGGGGAAAGACATATTCCATCCGCTCGATAATGCAGTGCATATAAATTTTTTAGAAGTCGAACTTTGGAAACTTTGACTAGGTTTACGCAAATGTTATTTATATCTACAATACCAAAGGTACATCATACGAGACTACATCACATGATGAATCTAATAGTATATGTTTGCTGTTCTAGATGTAAGTGTTTTTCTCCACGTACATGGTCAACCTTTGTGATGTTTGACTTTTCAAAAAATCTATATGCTATGGATCGAAGAGAGTGCCTAAGTCAAGAGAGATCAAGTGCGTGTGAAGGAGAATGAGTGAGTGTGCAAAAAGAGTATGTGTGTGAAAGAGAAAGGGACAACAAACGATAAATTAGAACGAGTGTGTGTTTGTTCGTTTCTTATGCAAACATATCATGCATGCATCTCCGACATAGAAAAGCGAGGTGAGGAGATACACGATGATAGCTAGTGCGTGATTGTTTGGAACGGAGAGAGACACCCTATAGCACATGTCCAATAGAGGTCTGGCCAACAAGGAACAAAGGTCGAGAGGGACGCATGGAGAACATGGACGCATGGGGAGGGAGAGAGGGTGTGTTTGTGATAGAGAGATCCCCTCGAGATCGTGAGGGGACTATATGGGTGGGAGATCGAGGGACCAGGTGCATGCGCGATAGAAAGATGCCCCGTGAGAAAATGAGATAGACCATGCACATGTTTGTGATGGCAACTAAGAATTAGCTAGTCATATAAATATAGGGGGGACTGCGTGTGCCTACAATTGAGTGTGTCTGCGTGTGAGATGGAGAGAGAACGAAGGAGAGAGATAGAGTTTTAGATGGGTCTATCGAGTGCGAGTGACATATGCATGTCTATGTGTGACCAAGGGAGATGGAGAGTTTGAGAGAGAGAGCAGAGAGCTCTGAGATGACAGAGTGGTGCGTGAGAGAGTTACGGGCAACGAGCCAAGGAATTTGTGTGTGTACGATGAGTGCACCTAAGATATTTAGCTTGGACTAGAGAATCATACATAGTGTGCGAGGGAGACCTATAGATGGAGTATATATGCATGCGAACTAGAAAGACACCCCCCCCCACACACACACAGAGAGAGAGGGACCAACAAGGTTTGTGTGTTGGATGCGTGCGATAGAATTGAAGATTGTCTGAGAGAGAGAGAGAGAGATAGCAGGAGTCCGGGAGAGGGGGAGGTCGCGTTTTATGCATCAAAGACTGATATAAATCATGTTTCGTTATAAACATGCATTCAAATATTTAAATTGGAGAACATGTTGTCTGTAATCCACACATGAACGGAGATATACGTACATCAAACAAGTTCATTAATTTGACTTTCAACATGTTCATGGAGTACTATAACACTGTACAACATGCTACTCGATTGAGGTGTTCAATTTTGGATTTAGTTCACTATTTTGACCTGGTGAACGAGCTATTTCATTGAATCGAGATATTTCATTTTGGGTTTGATTCCCATTTTTGAGTGGGTCAACTATTTGTCATATAGTAAATCATTAGCAACGAGCATGTAAAAACACATTACTCCCGAGCATCATCTCTCCATCTAAAAAAGAAGTGGCAAGCTAATATTTTAAAATTTGGTTTGAATCGACTTGGTAAGGTAGATGTGGATGCTCATTCTCCCAAAATTTGAATCAACCGTTAAACACCCTCTACTCGGTGGAATTCGCCCAAGCAAATAAATGGGAGACACGAAATCACCGGCTTATGTGGGACACACATCAATTGGCCCGTTGTACATTGAGGGTAGGTTCGTAACTTCACCCAAGCGCGCCTTCTCCTCGGCCGAAATGGCATGTGCTGTATAATTCATAAAGCATGGTCGGTAAAACACCCTCTCCTCGCCCGAGATAGCTCGCGCCCACTATTTCAAAACATGCGCTCCTCGCCCGAAATCGTCGCGCCCACTATATTTGAAAACATGCCCTCCTCGTCCGAAATCGCTCGCGGCCACTATTTGGGAGAATAAAAGTTACTCTACTATCCCCGACCCTCAGTACACAGACCCAAGACGAGAAGCCTAAAGGCAAGGGTAGAACTGTAACCCCCCCCCCCCCCCCCGCCACACACACACACACACACACATTTCAGACAAATGCGTTCGTAAGACATGGTTCCCCCTCCCAATTCCCCATTTGTTCCTCGTGGGCGCCAAATCACCTTCTCCCTGGCTCCTTCTCCCGAGCCGCGAAATCTCAGCCCCTCCTCCATGGCGCCCCCACCGCACCAAATTCACAGCCGCCCTCCTCCCTACTACCGGAGACGATGTCGTGCACTGGGCCATGTGCCTCTTACTCCGTGCTGCCGGAGCTGCCTCGACAACGGCCGCATGAATCGTACCAGAGCCGATTCACCCCCACCGTTGTTCACGGCGCTGGAGCGGCTCCAACTTCGGATCCATCCAGAGCCCCGGCGCTGCTTCCCCGTAGCGGTCGACCGTCGTGACATCTCTACTTCCCTGTCGCCGGTAGCCACCGCAACCGCGCCGGCCTCACCGACTCGGCAGCTGGAGCTACCTACTTCACCGGTCCGCCAGATAGGTCGCACCCTCATCTCAAATCACTTTATTTTGGTGCCGATTGTCTGAATTTTTGTCCTGGGCCAATCGATTCCCAATGGGAAGCAGCACCCATCATGGTGGCGGAGCTCCTAGGATGCTGGTTGGCTGGTGTCTAACGTAAGGGTGCGGGGGCGCAAGTTCTTCGTGGAAGCAATGCGTAGATGGCTATCTTAGAGTTGTTTGGGTTAATGGTACTGCCGACGCCGGATCTAGATGACGACGAGTCTTTGTGGATTGGCCCGTGGGCGGCGCAACCACGGCAGTGCGGTGGGGTGGGGAGCGGGGTTTTGGTCAGGGCCACGGACGGCCGAGGCAGGCTGCTCTGCCGGTGGTCGCTGGCTCTTCGGGGAAGATTCCGAACAGTGTCAGCTGGGAGGCACAAGACGGCCATCAAGCCATCTGGTGTAGATCGGACAGTACCAAAATAAAATAAAATAAAATCATGTGACCCCAATTTAGTCTTCAGTCAACAGACATGTGACAACTCTCGTACCTTGTTGTTGATCTATTAGGGTATTTCTTCAGATCAGAGATATGTGTCATTCTTAACATTATGTGTTTTCTGCATCTTCAGCCACACCATCTTCTGACTCACCGCAGCTGCTCCAACAAGCGAAGCATACACCAGAAGGGAGCTATAGTCCTCACTCAATAGTTCCCTGCATCGAATGCGTGTGCCCGACATGGACAGCTACAACAACTGCAGGGCCATCGATAGCACATGATGCTCACTCCTATGGATGGCGGCTAGATAGGTTGTACTCGCATCTTACTTGTGTGCAACATTTATGGCTTTGTTATTCATATAAGCATGGAAAATAGATTATCACATTTCACTGTATATTCATGCTGATCTCTTACGCGTCTTGTTTGGGAGTTAACGTTGTTCCATAGTTCAGCTAAGAGACTTGTTCTTTAGGTAACGTTGTTCCATAGTTATCATCCATCAGCCAATGTTATCCCACAGGCTGGTGATTATAGTATTATACCACTTCTAGTATTACCTATGTTGTTCTTTAATACTTTTGTGTGCCATCTAGTTAATCTTGAGTACAAACGATACATATTATGTAGCTTTCATCTGTGTTCTCCCTTTAGTTTTTGAGACCTGTTGCTGCTAGTTAACCCCAGTCCTACTATTTATGTTGTCTCCTACATGCACTCATTACATAAATCTAACAACTAGTTGTCTTCCATGCTTGTCAGATATAATTGCACACACTGATTTATCCACAAGAACCTCACGGAGCAATGTAATGCCCAACAAACTTGAGTCAATGATACCCAATATGATGGAACATGTAAAGGAAGTTCTTCACAAGACTTGTAGAAAGATGATGAATCCTATTCACGCCACAAGGCCCTTGCTCCAACTTGGCCCATGATATGGGTATAGCATGCATATAATGTCCTGGAGTGCCACTACTCTGTTGCAATGCCTTGTGCTTAGCCTGCAGATCATGCATGTAAATATGGCATGCCTTCCTGTTTTTCAGTACATATTCCATTCATGATAACATGTTTCCAAATTCAAGTACTGTCATTCTACTCTATCGCAATTCCATCTGCTTAGTTTGGACATCATGCTTTTGAATATCTTATGCATTATTATTCATCAGTATGTACTTCATCTGTCTACCATACCACATTCTTTTTTTACATTGAAGTGATGTTCTAGTGGTCTCTTGCAATGCCATCTTAGTTTCCCAATCATACACGCATATGTTGCCTTAGTGTCTTTTTGTATGTATTCCACTAGCATACAATTTTACATTCAAGTAGTGTTTTCTACGCTGTTGTCCCGTCGTATCCCTTGCTCTTACATCATACTCCCTCCGTCCGGATTACATGTCGCAGAAATGGATAAAACTGGATGTATCTAGAACTGAAATATGCCTAGACCCATTCATTTATTTCCGGATGGAGGGAATACATGTCAATATGTCATGCCTTTCTATTCTTCAGTACCTATTCCATCTTTGTTGTAGCATGTTTTATAATTGAAGCACCATTCTTTTATATAAGGCATGCAAGGGGAAGACAACTATGTTAGAATCTGAAGGGTTACAAACCAGGTTTTTGCAAAAGATCCAAACGCCAAGAGATAATAAACCAACTCCAGTTTTCATAAATACTGCTCCAGCATAGAGAAACCCAACTCCCATTGATAATAAGCAGATTCGAGTGGCCAAAGAACTAGTCCGCTCCAGTCAAGAAAAAATATGTCAACTCTATTCTAAGAAGCATGTGTGTATCCTCACATCATGAAATTTTATAGTATTCTGATCATATTTTCTACAAGTTTCTTACCCATCTCTCTTTAAGAAAATAAGGTTAAACGATAGAAGATTTCCTCCATTGGGATCATATTCGAGGAAAGTATCTTGCCGGAATTCTCTGTGCTGCAATGCTGATGTAAGTACCTGTTGTATATCACTATATTTTTACATCAGCATGTATTTTGTTAATCGGTGTGAATCCAACCTTTATCTAATCTAAAATTAGTTGTAGCACAATGTTAAAGGCCACAATTTTGATTTTTGTAAGGAGAACTGCCTAGTAGTTTTGCATACTGAGTTGCATGAGTGTACTATATCATATCATGCACATTACTGAATTGTAGTGTTGCTCTGGTTGCCCATTCATTCATTGTGTCAATGTTGCTTTCGTATTACCTTACCTAGTTGATGATAGATGTGCCATATTGTGTTAATTTGGTGGAGGCTGGTGTGGTCTGGTTGCCCAAACGTTCGTTGGGTCAATGTTGCTTTCCTATTATCTGATTTGGCCAATGATAGCAATGGTGGTGTGTTAATTTGGTGCAGGCTACTGAAGATAAGAAGACAAACTCTGAAAACAGCAAGGCAACCCCATTGTTTCTTTCCAATAAATCTAGGCCAGGTAATATGGAAATAGCTATTGATTAATCTGTTAGGTTCCCCTCCTAATTTATGTTATGATGCAGTGGTCGAGACACTCTGCACTATCAATAATACAAGCCTACCAAAATCGCCATCTGAATCTGTTCAGTTTCCTCTGTCTCGAATGCAACGGAAAAATGTATGTTTGTGAACCAATTAATGGCTAAAGTAATGATGGAAATGGTGGACGAATCAGAGGTGCACATTCGTGCGCAACAACAACTAATCAATGTTTTTAGAGACAGTGTAGCAAAGCAGTAAGAACTTGCCCACATGCTTATGGGCTTCATCCGCGCCGAGGTTGCAGATTGTGACGTTGTAGATCATTAGGTTCTGTTCATTTATTTGCACTGGCATCAATCTTTGATTGCCCAGTGGATGTAATTTCCTGTAATATATGCTGGATGTGCAACGTTTTTCCCTGTATGCCGTACCTTTGCTTGATCGGTTTTGGTCCTGTGTATAATTGCTCGTCGTAATGGGCTCAAATTATCTGATTGGGCCTAAAGACATGTATGAACTTTAGTGGGCCCATTAAGTTAATGGGTCATTACCAGGCCGAAAGTTAATGGTCGGCCTCTTACCTCCCGGGTCATTAATAGGTCGACATCAAAGCGGGCAACATGTGGGCCCATTTGATTTCACAGGCCGTTAACAGGCCGATACTAAGGTCGGGCTACATATGGCCTAACTATACGGTGGGCCTTTAGCAGGCCGAAAGAGACAGCGGGCTCATAGTGACCATGAAGAGATGGGACGCTAAGAGGCTGAAAGTCAGGTCGTACTATAAATGGCCCAACTGTGTTGTGGGCCTTTAGTAGGCCAAAGGACAAACCAGGCTGGTATTGGACCATGAAGAGCATGGTCCGTTAAAAGGTCAAAACTCAGGTCCGACAGCAAATGGCCCAACTCATTTATGGGCCGTCAACAGGCTAAAAGACACACCGGGCCGGAAATTGGCCCAACACTTAAATGGGTCGCTAAAAGGCCGAAAGATGTACATCCTGAAAATTGGCCCATCCCTTGAATGGGCCGTTAACAGGCCGAAACCACATCGGGCCTATATTGAGCCCAAATATATAGTGGTCTGTTAATGGGCTCGAACTGACGATGGGCTGCAATGGTGTCAAATCGTTAACGGGCCGTTGACGGGCCGAATTGGCACATCTCGTATGGGATGTGGGCTTAAATGGACCTGACACAAGTAGGCCTTATATGGGACGGCCTGCTAATTTTTACTGGGCCGGCCTTTTTCACCGGAATGGGCCACTGTTGGGCCGTGCCATGTGTCGACCTATCATAGGAGCCTCCTGTCCAATGAGTGGATGGCATTTGTGCCAACACGGAGTTGACACGTGGTTCTGTCGGCCAATGAGAATTTTACGCGTGGAAAATCGGCATTGTCCGGGCTGTTAACGGGTTATCGGATCCAAACCGGAACCCGATAGCTTAACGGTGACCCGTCACGATGGATGCCACGTGTCAGTCACCCTTGATGAAAGCACTTCTATAATGCGCGATTTATTGTCATGGAAGTGGACCCTTCCGTGATGATAATTTTGGTAATGTCATGGAACACTTCTACGACAGCACATGTATGACTATCTTGATTCTGTCATAAAATCATCATGGATGTACATGCATGACAGAAAACATGACCTACTGTGACAAACATGTATCATCACGGAAGTGCATTTTTTGTAGTGTAAGGTCTTTTCCGACTGCACTCTAATAATTTCCTTAACGCATATATTCGTGCAACTCCACCTGAGATCATCCAGCTGGGTGATGACGAGAGGGCCGTCCCGCCCAATTCGGATGCCATCAGGGAGGGAGCGCCGAGTGTTGATGTGCCCATCGGATGCCTACCCTCGCCTAGTGGCCCGCATTTCTCCGGCGAAAGACACTGCAAGGGCTGCGGGGCTGAGTCCTATGGCTCAAGGTGGCCCAGCGCCTTCGACCATGGTGGTCCTGCCCACAGGATGTGCTAAGGCTCCTCCGAGTGGGTCGACAGTGGTTCTGGCCCCGAGGCCCGCGACTGCTTCTCCATCGGTCCTAGCTACCTTCTTCCCCCTTTACCATGTCCCTGAAGATCAGGTGGGGCGAGCAAGGAGGCTCTGATCCAGGTGGGGTTGATGTGCGATCGGCTGAAGGAGGCTTACGATACCAGCGCGGCACTGCAGACTAACGTTCGAGTAAGTACCATTGTGAGTATGATTTCTAGTCAAAGTTTTCTCTTTTTCTCTTGGTAGGATTTGTGTTAGTGGGTTTGCGCAGGGAACACCCATTGGGTGTTCATGATCTAGTGGGGGCACACTGAGTGCACCCACTGGGTGTAGTCCCCAAGGCTCCTGTTGATTGGAATCAGTCGGCGGGGGTCTTTTGAGCTTTTTATGTACACTCGAAATCTAGCCGGAGCGTATTCGAGTGGACATGATCCAGTGGGGGCACGATGAGTGCACCCACTAGGTGTAGTCCACGAGACTACCATTGACTGGATCAGTCGGTGGTAGTCTTAGAAATTGTATCGTTACGCCCTGAGGTTGTTTATAGTTTTTTTAGCTCCTCGAGGAATCACTTTTTAGTGGGGGCACGCTGAGTCCACCCACTTGGTGTAGTCCCCTAGACTGTTGCCGGTTGCAGGAAATCGATGGTAGTCATTAGAACTATCGCTAAGTGTTCAGGACGCTCGGCAACACCCGTGGGGTGGCGAGATAATAGGTAGGATCTTGTTCATTACTGACTCGGGGGTCAGCTGAAGGAAGCAGATTGTCTCGTGTTCTTGTCCTCTATCTTCTCCATCGTCGACTCGAGAGTTGGCCGAGTGAGGGCAGATCAGAGGGTACTTCAGGATCTAGTACTGATCCAGCTTGTTCCTCCTGGGGGTGCTTGGTCGACCCAGTAACCAGAGTGTACTCGATCGAATTTGGTACTGGTCAAGCTTTTTCCTCTTGGGGGATATGAACGAGGGGGTAGCTCAAGGGTACTTCAGGATCTGGTACTGGTCTAACTTGTTCTACTCAGTAGTATGCGGTCGACTCGGTAGTCAGAGGGTACTTCAGGATCTGGTACTGGTCGGGCTTGGGTACGACCGAGTGGGCAGCCCAAGGGTACTTTAGGATCTAGTGCTAATCAGGCTTGGGTACGACCAAGTGGGTAGCCCAAGGGTACTTTAGGATCTGGTACTGGTCTAACTTGTTCCACTTGATAGTGTTCGGCCGGATGTTCACGAGTTAATGCCTTGGTTTCTCTTTTTTGGTCTCCCGACTGATTGTTTCTTGCATGTTGCAGAGGACTTGTGAGATGGGTTCCCACTATGTTGCGATGGAGAAGGAGGTGGCATACCTTCGACTTGATCTAGAGGCTGAGAAGCTAAGAGCACCAGACTAGGGAAAGAAAAGAAGGCCCTTGGAGGTAAGTCATTTCCCCTGTTTGGTAGTTCCATACTATTTTTCCCTTTTGATCCTAGTCATTCTGCTCCGACAGATGTTCGTAGCGAGAACACCCAACTCGTAACGAGGCTCAAGACTTCTATTTATCTAGAAACTATGAAGCAGGCTCTGGAGAACAAGGACAAGGATCTAGCATTGGCCCAAAAGGAAGCCAGGAACAAGACCAAACTTGCCAACGAGAAGTTGGCTTCAGTCGACAAGTTGGAGGAGGAGATCAAGAACCTCAAGTCTGCCGTAGCAACCTTCACTCAGGAGAAGCAGGCGCTGGAGGAGAAGGTCACACAACTGACTGAAAAGAAGAATGCCCTAGAAGCACATATTGAGGAGGTTTGCGAGGAGTTTTTTCGACAAAGGGTGGATTTTATTAGCTCAATATGGAGCATCAAGTGATACAAACACAATGAGCACACAGTCGGCCTCTGCAAAGTTAGGATGCACACATCCAACCCCAACTGACACAAAAAAACACATCAACAACTAGCAAAGTCAAACATGACCGAAGCTATGCCTTAGTGGAGCAAAAAGGAAAAACAAAAACTTCGAAGCAATCAAGCCAGTGATCACAATCTAAAACAGCAACCAAATCTGCACCAACCATCAGTTGACATCAGCTGATGTCGCCACCACTTTCCACAGCCCCAGCAACTACATGCATAGCATGGTCTTGACATGAGCTGCCACGCAAGTGCATGCCATGCTCGCACAAGCAGATAGTCAAGCCACGACAAGAACCACTCGCCGCCAGCAACTCCGAATAGCGAAGGTCGTTGTCGCACTTTGCAACAAGAAAATTGAGGGAGGATGATCACCAACACTGCCAAATCCAAAATTATGATGCTCCAACAGTCACGCACCGTCCTCATGCTTCACCATCCTCATCCATGGCTGTAGAATCAGACAAGAAAACAAATTTGTTGTTGCTGTTGGATTTGAAGATCCAAGATTCCGGCCTCGTCTTAGCAATCACCTAGCAGCACATGACCATGCCTTCGCCTACGCGCCCGAGCGGAGAACCACCATACCGTGACGTAATAGGCTAACACAATCGCCTGCAGATGGGATCGTGTGCGCCGACGTCTCACAACTAGAGACTGCCGCCTAGCCAGAAATCCACCGCCACTGTTGCACATCCATGTCCTCTGCATCAAGATGCCATCCATAGATCTCACCCCGGAGCAACACTGAACAAGCTACCTTGGGCCTTGGTGATCAAGTCATCTCCAAAACAATGCCTTCAAGAAGGTCAACGATGAAGTAAGCGCCGCCATTGTCTGTCCCATGAGGGAGCAAGGATTTCCTCGGAGCAAAGACCATAAGGGGAGGAAGGGAGCAAGCGACGCCTTCAACAAGGATTATGGCGCACAGAAGCGTCGTCGTGACCACTCCTGGCACTAAACCAAGACAAGGTTTCCCCAACTCCCCTCACACCCTCCCCTTCGCATCAACCACCAGGAACGAAGCCATCTTGTCCTGCGCACCGACGAGAGTAGGGAGGCCACAAGATCAAAGGCTCGAAGACCCATCTGCCATCCCTGCCATGGTGAGTATGCGCAAGTCAGATCAGTGTCTGCCCCATGCGCCGTCGCCCTGGCTAGCGCCCGTCCCAACAGCCACGCCCGGCATGGCCGCACATGGCGCACAACCATGCACCGGCAGCCGCGCCCCGCCACCCCTTGCCGAGCTTCGCCGCCGCACAGCTAACGCGAAGCACGCCTGCACCCGGAGCACCGCCGGATCCCACTGAGAACCGCCGCCCGCAGACACAGGGGAGCCGCAAGACGAAGCCCTGCCACCACAGTCGGCCGCACAGGCTTCGCCTGGCGGTGGTGTGGGGAGTATGGAAGTCTGGCGGCAACATGCTAGGGTTAGAGGAGTCGCCTCCGAGCCGCCTCGAGCAAAGACGACGCGGGGAAACGGTTCCATCCTGTTTACGAGGAGTTTAGCGAGAAGCTTGCTGGTAAGTTCTTCCTCGATTGAGTGAAATCCACATGCGACCAAATCTTTCTCAATCATTCGCTCATGGACTGTCTTCTCCCCATCAGAGCATTGCTACAACAAGGAGCTGGAACTAGAGAGGCTTGAGAGGGATGTGGATCCTTCCAGGTCACTCACCGCCAACAAAGCAGGCCTCGCCATCCTTCGGCTAGAAGATCGTTTGGAGAATGCGCTAGGCTATGTCACTCAGACCCGAGGTGCATTAGGTTGGATCGACAAGGAACTACAACCAGGCGAGGAGACTCAGATGGATCTGGAGTCGGTCATGACAAGGCTGAACGAAGTCCCCACCCGTGTGTAAGCTTGGAAGGATTCGGCTGCTCGGAGTGGTGCTGATGTGGCATTGTCTCTCATCCGTGTTCATTGCAGGAACGTGGACGAGGAGAAGCTGAAGGGCCTCCGAGTGATGAACAAGAAGAACCTCAAGTTTGAGGATTTCATGGACACCTACGTGGAATCCGCCATACGCATCGTCGATGGGATCGACCTGTAGACTTTGTCGAGCCAGCCAACCCTCCGCCCGAGGCTTAAAATTTTGGTTAAATTTTCCCTGGAATGCTGGGTGGATGACGTAATCGAATACTTTGGCCGAGCCTTGGGCTCGTTTTGCTTTTGGAACATTCGAATGGATCAAATCTTTGGTTTGAGAACTTTTTAAGTCTCTATGTGCTTCTTGTGTTTTGTTCGGCTTAAACAAAAGCTGGTTCGCAGCTAAGCCTCCGAGTGTGGAGCAGCCCCCCACTCGGATTGCATTTTTAACTTAGCCAAAAGCTGGTTCGCGGCTAAGCCCCCGAGCATGGAGCAGTTCCTCACTCGAATTGTTTTTTTAACTTAGGCGAAAGCTGGTTCGCAGCTAAGCCCCCCGAGTGTGGAGCAGAACCCCACTCAGATTGTTTTTTAACTTAGGCGAAAGTTGGTTCACATCTAAGCCCCCGAGTGTGGAGCAGATCCTCACTCGGATTGTTTTTTAACTTAGGTGAAAGCTGGTTCACAGCTAAGCCCCCGAGTGTGGAGCAGATCCTCACTCGAATTGTTTTTTAACTTAGGCGAAAGCTGGTTCACAACTAAGCCCCTGAGTGTGGGGCAGATCCTCACTTGGATTTTCTTAACTTAGGCGAAAGTTGGTGTTTGCACACGAACACGTCACCGTGTACCCTCGACGCCGGGGGTATTGCACCGCAGCTCACGTCGAAGGAGACCCGCCGGAAGCGCAAGACAATCTGGCGGGCGCTTTTGTGGACCCGAAACCCCACACTCCCGGGAGGGACCCCGTCGGGGAGTGCAGCGGCTATGGGCTGCCCTAGTTCGACCTGATCACCCCTAAGACCTCGAGGTTCGCCGCCCTGCAATGAAGAAGAACGAACGAAGAACGAGGAAGAAGAAGAACTAGGGTTAAGGAGAAAAGATAAAAGATAAAAAGTGGTAGATGATTTTGTTGATTGTGTGTTGTTCAATCAGCCGTAACCCCTTTGGTATATAAGAGGTGGCTGGACTTCCCGTGCAAGGAAAAGGCTTGGATTCACGCCCAAAATCCTAGTCAAATTCGGACTGGTTTTGTCCGAACTTTCCAAAACTGTTCGGTTTAAACTGGCTGCACTTTGCGGGTCTTTTTTGTGGTAGTAAACGACCTTGGATGAAAATGTGCCCAATAGAGAATTTAACCGTTTTGACGATACGAACAACTTTCATGTTGAATGTTTTTCGATTCGATGCCAACTTTGGGGCCGAATCGCTCGCACAAGACAGCCGAGTGGTGGCGCTACCCATCAGACATCATGTCTTGTGGGGCGCGCCATATGTACCCTCTTGCTAGGGCTGCATTCGAATGGCTCTAACTTTTGCATATGATCTCGGATTGAGATGATTTTTATAGCAAAATCATATCGTTTCGACGAGACGAAGACAATCCGTGTAGATCAGTTTTTCATACGAGACCATCTTGGGGGCTTAATCAGCCAAATAGTATTACGAATACAAAATCTGAATACTTCAAACACAACTTTGGCCTTAGAAATGAGATCGGATGGCTATGTAACAAATATCAAAGTTCCTCCTTTTGACAATGCAGAACTTTCTCGCTTTGAGCACTTCTTCATTTGAGGCCATCTTAATTATGTTTTTGACCATGCCAAAATCTGGTGTCAACACATGCCCCCCTGTTTTTCGGCAAAACTTGTGTGCCGAAAAATAATTTGCAATGTATTTGGTCTATGGATGACGTCAACACTCCATCGGCCATTTATATTTCTCAGGGCGATAATTATGTATCGTCCATGTTGATGCTAAGGGCGATAGTTATTTATCGGCCATGTCTTTGTTTAGGACGATATTCATATATCGATCGTTGATTGTTTGAACCTCTTGATGCAAATTCGGTGAAAACTTCTCAACTTATATAACAATCTGATGATAAGATTCCATAGATATGTAGCTCAAAGCCATCCTCCGAACCATATTATTCACCCTTTCACTAGGATTTTGCAGATAACTAAGAATGAACTTCCTCCAATCCTTGCTTTGCCTGCATAAAAGTTTCATTAGTGGCCGAGGTGGTGAGCTCCAATTCGGCCTTACCTATGTTGGCAAGAATAAGCATCGGCTATTGATATATGTGCAATACACCATGATGGACATGGTAGCCGAATGCTTTCTATGCCAAGTCTCTCCAATTGTCATGTCTAGAAATATGAAGAATATTAAAGCAACCCAAGGTAAATTTTGCATCTAGACATACCCCAAGATAAACTATAAGTGATTCATCAAAACATTGATAAACCCTGGATACTTGTTGCACTACTCATAACGAATCACCGAAAGCCTCAATATGCATAGCACCTATAGCAAATAAAATGTTCAATCTGAATAACAATGCATATTCGGTTTTGATTAATCGTGCATAAAAATATTCTAAGCGGCATGAGGTTTAAAAAATAGTGCCATAAAGAAATATATAAACAACACTCACACCTCGGCCATTGTTTTGAATTAAACCATCAAAACATAATCTCCATAGTAGTTGTCTCTCTCTCCAGAGGAAGATGTTAGAATACTATACCAGCCATGCATTGACATACTCTTAGGATGATAGATAAATATCGGCCATTACCATGTCAACTTCATTCAAAGCAGATATAGCCGAAATAAACAAATGAAATGACAAATCAAGTATTTCGGCCATTTGGATCAGCAACAAACTTGTAGCTAATCAAATGTATAGTGACTTGGTAATACCCTTTCATGACGTAACAAATTATATTGCATCCATGGATTAAAATAAGCCCATTGAGGGTTACCAATCATACCTGATGACGAATTCCATGGCATAGGCGTTAATGGCATAGTTGAAGAATATGAATAATGTGTAGACCAAATATGTTGAAACCTTCGGCTTGGTCCTTCATAGTTTTCACTGTTTTCCTTCTTCACCTTTGCCACACTTCTTGTAATGGAAGCTTGCACATAATTCTTATTTTGAGAACTTCCTTTGGGAACCCATGCCATGTTGCTTTCTTCAAGTTCTTGTGCACTAAGCTTTTGTAATTTCTTCTTTTGCCAATACGATAAGCCGAGCAGGCATCTCGGCTGTGATTCTGTTTTGACCAATGGCAATTCCTTTTTGGCCTTGGGCACTCTCAACTTCTTTTCTTCAGATTTTGCACTTCGACTCTCAATAATTGGTTGCTTTGTCTCATTGTCTTTAGTAGCCAATGTCAACATATTAATTGGCTCCTTTTCATTTGAGATCAAATCTGAAGTTGCACTCTTACGACCATCTCTTTTAACACGGAAAACTTGCTTGACCACCTCTTTATTCTTCCTTGAGCTCTGGGCCGATTCCTTATGATTGAAACGGTCTTTAACATGTGATTGTTCAAGTGTTGATCTTCTCGGAGCTGCATAATATTGGTGAGACGATCTAAAATAAGATGGAGAATGTGCACTTGTATCATACCTGTCCCATGATGGATATGGATCTATATGAGCATAGGGAGGCATCCACGGAATTGACATTGGCGGCCCAAAATAAGGATACGAATATGTTGCATTAAAATTCTCACTTTGCCAATACCAATCCTCATATTTGCGCCTTGGGGGTGATCTTGGTTTCTTTGCATGATTTGGCTGATAAGTATTATTCTCTTCACTCTTCTTTTCATATTTATCCAATAGTTCAGCGAATGTGATTTTTGATCTCTTACACTTGTGCTTATTTCGGCCTTTGTTTTCTTTTGGTTTGCTTTCGTCGATCATTGGATTTGCTTGCTGCCCCCAGTCCTTGGCATCTCCATTGTAGTTTCGATGGAATTCTCGCCCTTATTATTATGTTCATTATGCTCTTCAAAAACTTCTTTACTTCAAAGCTTGAGCTCATCACCTGCAGTTTTTACCTTCTCCTTAAGTGGATCGGCTTGAAGCAGCCGATGCAAAAACTTTCTGCCATTGGGACCAATCGGAATAGACTGGTCATATCTTGGTGTCTCAGCAAATTTCAATCATCCTTTATCAATAGCCGATTTAATTATTTGATGAAACATGTTGCAATCCTCAAAATTATGCTTGGACGAATCATGCAACTTACAATACATTTGTCCCTACACAAATGGCTCAACATGGTGATCAAGAATTCTAATATAATTATTTCTCAACAACAAATCAAAGATTTGATCACACATATTGGAATTGAAGGTATCTTTTATTTTCTAGCCGATCTTGCTGTGAAAACAGCTTCGGAGTTAAGCAAACGAATGGTTCAGATTTTGTATCACCCCATTCGGCCATGATTTTTATTTTGCATTCTTTTATCGATGTCATTGGATAAGATATTATACTAGCATCGGTTTTCTGAAAAGAATCTAACCTTGGCTTTATGTTTCTGAAACAAAAATAGTTAGAACATGCATGCCTCAATTGAGACCAAGAGTAAGCCAAGTATGAAACAAGAAAAGCTACCCATGTAGATACAAAATTTAAATAGCAATGAGGAAAGCCTTGATTGCAACAATAAGTCAGTGTCGATCTTCATAAATGGCACAATGGGTTGCCTATATGTTCTATAACAATTTTATTGCTAACAAGTAAATTACACTTCTTCATTAGTATTTCAAAATTACTTAAGAAGATTTTTCTAATAGATGCATCAACAATAAAGTTTTGACCAAATCTGAAAATAGGTAAATTACTTGCTAAACATGCCTCTTCAAATATGTTGGGAGAGCATGATGGTGGTGTGACTTGAACAATATCTTGATTCATCTTTGGGTGGCTCCCCAACGCCTCTTCATCATCTTTTTCTTGATTCCGTGCATCATTACACTGAAGGTTTTTGTTGGCCGAACTTTGTTCTGCTACTTGTTCTTGTCCTTGAAGCTTATCAATTTCAATGTCACAGAACTCATAGGGCAGGAAGTAGGTTCCATTAACTTTAGAAAAATCAAGCACCGTTGTTTTCCTATGCTTGCCATACCGTTTCTCAGCAATGTTTGCCTCTTTGAATGTGATGGATTCGGAATATATACTACTTGATTCGGCTTTTTCAACCAAAACACTTTTAGTTTCTGAATCATCATTCTTTTCACCGGTTATATCAATTGGCAAGGCTTCTTTTCTTTGAGCTAATTCTCTAACAATTCTCTCTTGGCGAAGTACTTGCACCCTATCGCGCAAAGCTTTAACTCCCCTCTCAATTTCAGCCCGCTCTAGATTAGTTTGCCCCCTAATGCTTTTAGGATCTTTTGGTAATGAAGTGTTAGTGTTGCCAAAATTTTGCAATTGTGTAGGGGGTGTATAATATGCCACGGTACTAGGTGGAGGTGTGTGCACTACTGTATAACCATATGCTCTCTCACTAATACTATCAATTGATGAAGTTTCATCTTCCTGCAAAACTCTAGCCTTTATTGCAGCATAATCAGGAAACAATCCATTTTCATATTGTTCAAGGCAAAGAGCACTAATTCTCTTATTTTGTGTCAAGCTCTTTTTTAATGCAGCCACAACCACTTCTGGAAGGGATTGCTTCACCATACTTACAGATTCTTTTGAAAATGATTCATGAGTGTTGTCGAAATTCTTGAATTGCGTAGAGTATGCATTATATGCTACAGTATTTGATGATGGCACATGTGTTCCTATAAAATTTTCACTTATTCGGCTATGACCATGAAGATGCGGGGCCGAATTATGAACATCTACAGTTGCATACGGTGCTGAAAAATTACTAACATGAGGTGTAGCATATGATGGTTGAGAGTAACAAGCCGAATAGCTAGTAGTAGCATGGCCAATTCTCCCATCCAACGGCAAGGATGGATTCACATATTGCAAATTAGTTGCCGATGAATAAAAGGGTGAAACACTTTCTTGTATGCTACTGGAAATTTTAATATGGGGTGTTTCAAATTGATTAACCAAACCCATCATGTTGTTCATCGGCATATGGATTTGTGGGGTTGTCGATGCATGAGAGTTAGGATACATATGTTGTATGTTGCTAAAATCATAAGAATTTGAAGCATGAAAATTATTTTGCATCGGCCCTTGCACATAATTAGAAGCATGATTGAGAAAACTAGGGCTAGCCGATACATTATGCTCATTAGGAGATCTAGCAACAACATATGAATTATTTGCATCTACATAGGTGAATTGGGTATTCATGTTACCTTTGTAGATTGCAAACCCTAGATGACGATCTCTTCGTAGCAAGAACGGGCCGGAGACCGTTCAAAGCTTTTTCCCCAGCGGAGTCGCCAAAAAGTGTGTTCGCACACGAACACGTCACCGTGTACCCTCGACGTCGGGGGTGATGCACAACAGCTCACGTCGAAGGAGACCCGCCGGAAGCGTGGTACGCAAGACAATCCGGCGGGCGCTTTTGCGGGAGGGACCCCGTCGGGGAGTGCAGCGGCTATGGGCTGCTCTAGGTCGACCTGATCGCCCCTAAGACATCCAGGTTCGCTGCCCTGCAATGAAGAAGAACGAACGAAGAACGAGGAAGAAGAAGAACTGGGGTTAAGGAGAAAAGATAAAGGATAAAAAGTGGTAGATGATTTTGTCGATTGTGTGTTGTTCAATCGGCCGTCACCCCTTTGGTATATAAGAGACGGCTGGACTTCTCGTTCAAGGAAAAGGCTTGGATTCACGCCCAAAACCCTAGTCAAATTCGGATTGGTTTTGTTCACACTTTCCAAAACTGTTCGGTTTAAACTGGCTGCACTTTGCGGGTCCTTTTTATGGTAGTAAACGACCTCGGATGAAAATACGCCCAAAAGCAAATTTAACCATTTTGACAAGACGAACAACTTTTATGTTGAACGTTTTTCGATTCGAAGCCATCTATGGGACCGAATCGCTCGCACAAGACAGCCGAGTGGTGGCGCTACCCATCAGACATCGTGTCTTGTGGGGCGCGCCATATGTAGCCTCCTGTCAGGGCTGCATTCGAATGGCTCTATCTTTTGCATATGATCTCGTATTGAGATGATTTTTATAGAAAAATCGATTGTTTCGACGAGAAAAAGACAATCCGTGTAGATCAGATTTTCATACGAGACCGTCTTGGGGGCTTAATCAGCCAAACAGTATCCCGAATACAAAATCTGAGTACTTCAAACACAACTTTGGCCTTAGAGATGAGATCGGATGGCTATGGCCCAAATACCAAAGTTTATCCTTTTGACGATACAGAACGTTCTCGCTTTGAGGACTTCTTCATTTGAGGCCATCTTAATTATGTTTTTGACCATGCCAAAATCTGATGTCAACAGATGGTTCGCGGCTAAGCCCCCGAGTGTGGAGCAAATCCATACTTGGATTTTTTAACTTAGGCGAAAGCTGGTTCGCGGCTAAGCCCTCTCCTCTCTGCACCCACTGGAGGTGTGTTAGTTTCTGAATGCAATCAGCCACCTGAGTGAAATGTGACTGTAGGTCGAACTAGACGATATATGGGAAAAGCAAGACTTTTATTCATCTAAGTTCATTCGGACTAACTATTACAAAGGAGAAACTTTATTTTAAGTGTAAAACTTGCAGAGCAGATCCGTGTCCCAAGCTCTGCGGCTCTTCGGAATCTTTTGGGGAGTTGTAGAATCTATATGCTCCGTTGTGTAGGACCTTCGATATGGCAAATGGCCCCTCCCAAGGGGGCGCCAGCTTGTGAGGCTTCTATTGATCCACTTGGAGGACCAGGTGTCCTTCCTGGAAGGCACACCCTTTAACGTTCCTATCATGGTAGCGATGCAAATCCTGTTGGTACAATGTTGATCTTATAAGCGCTAGCTCACGCTCCTCCTCCAAACTGCCGAGGCCATCCTGCCTTGCCTCTTCAGCTTCGGCCTCTGAGTATAGATCCACTCGAGGAGAATTATGGAGCTAGTCACTCGGTAAAACTGCTTCTGACCCATACACCATAAAAAACGGGGTGCGATTGGTGGATCCATTCGGGTCATTGATACGTCTCCGATGTATCTATAATTTTTTATTGTTCCATGCTATTGTATTACCTGTTTTGGATGTTTTATATGCATTAATATGCTATTTTATATTATTTTTGGGACTAACCTATTAACCTAGAGCTCAGTGTCAGTTCCTGTTTTTCCTTGTTTTGAGTTTCGCAAAAAAGGAATACCAAATGGAGTCCAAACGGAATGAAACCTTTGCTATGATTTTTCTTGGACCAGAAGCAAACCAGGAGACTTGGAAATGAAGTCGAAGGAGCCACAAGGCGGCCACAAGGACGGAGGGCGCGCCCCCACCCTTGTGGCCCCCCGTGCACCTCCTGACCTAATTCTTTCGCCTATATATTCCCAAATATCCCCAAACCACCAGAGGCATTCACGAAAACACTTTTCCACCGCCGCAACCTTCTGTACCCTTGAGGTCCCATCTAGGGACCTTTTCTGGCACCCTGCCAGAGGGGGATTTGATCACGGAGGACTTCTACATCAACTCTATTGCCCTTTCGATGAAGCATGAGTAGTTTACCTCAGACCTATGGGTCCATAGCTAGTAGCTAGATGGCTTCTTCTCTCTCTCTTTGATTCTCAATACCATGTTCTCCTCGATGTTCTTAGAGATCTATCTGATGTAATACTTTTTTGCAGTGTGTTTGCCGAGATCCGATGAATTGTAGATTTATGATCAGCTTATCTATGAATATTATTTGAATCTTATGTGAATTCTTTTATGCATGATTTGATATCTTTGTAATTCTCTTCGAACTATCGGTTTGGTTTGGCCAACTAGATTGGTTTTTCTTGCAATGGGAGAAGTGCTTAGCTTTGGGTTCAATCTTGCGGTGTCCTTTCCCAGTGACAGTAGCGGCAGCAAGGCACGCATTGTATTATTGCCATCGAGGATAAAAGATGGGGTTTTCGTCATATTGCTTGAGTCAATTCCTCTACATCATGGCATCTTACTTAATGCGTTACTCTATTCTACATGAACTTAATACTCTAGATGCAGGCAGGAGTCGGTCGATGTGTGGAGTAATAGTAGTAGATGCAGAATCAATTCGGTCTACTTGACACAGACGTGATGCCTATATTCATGATCATTGCCTTAGATATTGTCATAACTTTGCGCTTTTCTATCAATTGCTCGGCAGTAATTTGTCCACCCACCTATTATTTGCTATCTTGAGAGAAGCCTCTAGTGAAACCTATGGCCCCCGGGTCTATTTTCCATCATATAGGTTTCTATTTTTCATCATATAAGTTTTTGATCTACAATGTTAGTTTCCGATTCACTATTGTTGCAATCTTTTACTTTCCGACCTATAAACCTAAAATACCAAAAATATTTACTTTACCGTTTATCTATCTCTATCAGATCTCACCTTTGCAAGTAACCATGAAAGGATTGACAACCCTTTATCGCGTTGGGTGCAAGTTGTTTGATTGTTTGTGCAGGTATTTGGTGATTTATGCGTTGTCTCCTACTAGATTGATACCTTGGTTCTCAAACCGAGGGAAATACTTATCTCTACTTTGCTGCATCACCCTTTCATCTTCAAGGGAAAAACCAACACAAGCTCAAGAAGTAGTAAGAAGAATTTCTAGCGCCATTGCTGGGGAGATCTATGCCAAGTCAAGACATATCAAGTACCCATCATAAACTATCATCTCTTGCATTACATTATTCGCTATTCGGCTCTCGTTTTCCTCTCCCCCACTTCTAAAACAATTTTCGAAAAGATTCGCCTTTTCTTCGCCCCTCTTCAGTTCGTCTTCTTCATTTGCCTTTGGTTTGCTCGTTGGGTTGCTGCCACCATGTCTGAAATTGGGGAGGTTATCACTAAAAAGGATAGTAGTAACAATGGGGGGAATGTTGATGCTTTTGCTAATACTAATCCTCATGAAGAATCCACTATTCTACACACTAAAAATCTTTGCATAGGGAGCGGTAATATTATTGGAAAAGGGGTTATTCAAGATTTCTTTACTTGTGTCGGTGCGCTTCCCACTTTGGGTGGATCTACACACTAAAACTAGTAGTCTTGCAGATGCTATATCTTTGCTCGTAGTTGAACCTGAAAGACAATTTGTTCATATGCATCCATCCATACAAAGGATTTTTCTAGAGTTTTCTAATATTGAGCATTCTTCTGTTAAGCGCGCCGCCGCTATATTTCTAGCCCATGAGTTTACATTTATTATGAAAGAAGCTAGTGAAATTTTCACGCATTATAAAGTAGATGGTGGTCGTCCTCCCATAGAGGGAATTCTCTTTAACCAATAGGACATAATGCGTTTACGTTCTTTAGATCATGTTGCTTATAACGAAAATTTAAGAAAGAGGGTCCCTACCGATGTTTTAGTTGATAAGATTTCCGAGATTAATGATAATTTTGCTATACAAAACAACGGATTGGGTTTCTCTCTTGGACACAAGCTCATGACTATTTGCCAAAAGAATGCTTATAATCACTAGTTAGTCATACAATACGAGGGGCCAAATGAGGAACCAATTCCTCCCGAACTTGATCTTGGGGATTCTTATCCTATTAAATTTAGCCCTTTTGATTACTTTTTCTTACCACAAAGAAAACTTACTATTGAACAAAGGGAGTATGAGATGAGTTTTCGAGATTTGCCTTATCATTATTACGATTATACCTAGATCTATTCGTGTTTTTATGCCTAGCTAAGGGTGTTAAACAATAGCGCTTGTTGGGAGGCAACCCAATTTTATTTTTGTTTTTGCTTTTTATGTTCCGTTTTGCAATAAATAATTCATCTATCCTCTGGTTAGATGTGGTTTTGTGTTTTAATTAATGTTTGCGCCAAGTAAGACCTTTAGGATGGCTTACAGTGATAGTTGATTTGATCTTGCTGAAAAACAGAAACTTTTGCGCTCAGGAAAACAATTCTCACTTTAACAGAAGTGTGATAAAATATAGATTATTTTTGAAGAAGATTAATAAGCAAATCTCTTATGTTGTCTTAATTTTTCAAAAAAAATGAAGTTACAGAAGTATTCAAGAGTTACATATTACTACACACTGTTCTGTTTTTGACAAATTCTGTTTTCTTTGTGTTGTTTGCTTATTTTGATGATTCGATGGGTAGTATCGGGGGTATGAACCATGGAGAAGTTGGAATACAGTAGATATTACTCCAATATAAATAAATAATGAGTTCACAACAGTACCAAAAGTGGTGATTTATTTTCTTATACTAACGGAGCTTATGAGATTTTCTATTGAGTTTTGTGTTGGGAAGTTTTCAAGTTTTGGGTAAGGATTTGATGGACTATGGAATAAGGAGTGGCAAGAGCCTAAGCTTGGAGACGCCCAAGGCACCCCAAGGTAATATTCAAGGACAACCAAGAGCCTAAGCTGGGGATGCCCCGGAAGGCATCCCCTCTTTTGTCTTCGTCTATCGGTAACTTTACTTGAGGCTATATTTTTATTCACCACATTGTATCTGTTTTGCTTGGAGCGTCTTGTATGATTTGAGTCTTTGCTTTTTAGTTTTCCACATTCATCCTTGTTGTACACACCTTTTGAGACGGACCCACATGAAACGTGATTTATTAGAATACTTTATGTGCTTCACTTATATCTTTTAAGCTAGGCAATTTTGCTCTAGTGCTTCACTTATATCTTTTTAGAGCACGGCGGTGGTTTTATTTCATATAAATTATTGAACTCTCATGCTTCACTTATATTAATTTGAGAGTCTTTAAACAGCATGGTAATTTGCTTTGGTTATAAATTTAGCCCTAATATGATAGGCATCCAAGAGGGATATAATAAAAACTTTCATATAAAGTGCATTGAATACTATGAGAAGTTTGATTCCTTATGGTTGTTTTGAGATATAATGTGAAGGAAATATGCCCTAGAGGCAATAATAAAGTTATTATTTATTTCTTTATTTCATGATAAATGTTTATTATTCATGCTAGAATTGTATTAACCGGAAACATAATACATGTGTGAATACATAGACAAACATAGTGTCACTAGTATGCCTCTACTTGACTAGCTCGTTAATCAAAGATGATTAAGTTTCCTAACCATATACATGAGTTGTCATTTGATTAACGGGATCACATCATTAGGAGAATGATGTGATTGACTTGACCCATTCCGTTAGCTTAGCACTTGATCGTTTAGTATGTTTCTATTGCTTTCTTCATGACTTATACATGTTCCTATGACTATGAGATTATGCAACTCCCGTTTACCGGAGGAACACTTTGTGTGGTACCAAATGTCACAACGTAACTGGGTGATTATAAAGGTGCTCTACAGGTGTCTCCGAAGGTACTTGTTGAGTTGGCGTATTTCGAGATTAGGATTTGTCACTCCGATTGTCGGAGAGGTATCTCTGGGCCCACTCGGTAATGCACATCACTATAAGCCTTGCAAGCATTGTAACTAATGAGTTAGTTGCGGGATGATGTATTGCGGAACGAGTAAAGAGACTTGCCAGTAACGAGATTGAACTAGGTATTGAGATACCGACGATCGAATCTCAGGCAAGTAACATACCGATGACAAAGGGAACAATGTATGTTGTTATGCGGTTCGACCGATAAAGATGTTTGTAGAATATGTAGGAGCCAATATGGGCATCCAGGTTCCGCTATTGGTTATTGACCAGAGAAATGTCTCAGTCATGTCTACATAGTTCTCAAGCCCGTAGGGTCCGCACGCTTAACGTTCGTTGACGATATAATATTTATGAGTTATGTATGTTGGTAACCGAATGTTGTTCAGAGTTCCGGATAAGATCAGGGACATGACGAGGAACTCTGGAATGGTCCGGAGATAAAGTTTGATATATGGGATAATAGTGTTGGGTCTCTGGAAGGGTTCCGGAATTCACCGGGTGGGGTTTCGGATGTTTCCCGAAATGTTTGGGTATGAGAACACTTTATTTGGGCCAAAGGGGAAAGCCCACAAGGTTTTTGGAAATCGTAAAAGGAAGTTTTGCGGAGTCCAGGGGCCATACGCTAGGGTCCCTGGGGTCTGGGTCCAGACGCCGGGAACCCTGGCGTCTGGTCCTGGAGTCCGAGAAGGACTCTTGCCTTTCAGGTGAAACCGACTTTGTGGAGGCTTTTACTCCAAGTTTCGACCCCAAGGCTCAACATATAAATAGAGGGGTAGGGCTAGCACCCAAGACACATCAACAAACACCAAACCGTGTGCTGGCTACCCCGTCCCCTCTAGTTTATCCTCCATAGTTTTCGTAGTGGTTAGGCGAAGCCCTGCGGAGATTGTTTTTCACCAACACCGTCACCACGCCGTCGTGCTGCCAGAACTCATCTACTACTTCGCCCCTCTTGCTGGATCGAGAAGGCGAGGATGTCATCGAGTTGAACGTGTGCTGAACGCGGAGGTGCCGTACGGTCGGTACTTGATCAGGACGGATCGTGAAGGTGTACGACTACATCAACTGTGTTGATAAACGCTTCCGCTTATGGTCTACGAGGGTACATAGACAACACCCTCCCCTCTCGTTGCTATGCATCACCATGATCCTGCGTGTGCGGAGGATTTTTTTGAAATTACTACGTTCCCCAACAGTGGGATCCGAGCCAGGTTTATGCGTAGATGTTATATGCACGAGTAGAACACAAGTGAGTTGTGGGCGATACAAGTCATACTGCTTACCAGCATGTCATACTTTGGTTCGGCGGTATTGTTGGATGAAGCGGCCCAGACCGACATTACACATACGCTTACGCGAGACTGGTTCTACCGACGTGCTTTGCACATAGGTGGCTGGCGGGTGTCAGTTTCTCCAACTTTAGTTGAACCGAGTGTGGCTACGTCCGGTCCTTGAGAAGGTTAAACCAACACTAACTTGACGAACTATCGTTGTGGTTTTGATGCGTAGGTAAGAACGGTTCTTGCTCAGCCTGTAGCAGCCATGTAAAACTTGCAACAACAAAGTAGAGGACGTCTAACTTGTTTTTGCAGGGCATGTTGTGATGTGATATGGTGAAGACGTGATGAGATATAAATTTTTGTATGAGATGATCATGTTTTCTTAAAGTTATCGGCCACTGGCAGGAGCCTTAGGGTTGTCTATTTGTTGCATAAGATGCAAGTGCCATGTAATTACTTTACTTTATCGCTATGCGATTGCAATAGTTGCAAAAGCAATAGCTGGTGAGACGATCATGTGACGACACGTTGATAAAAGATCAAGATGATGGAGATCATGGTGTCATGCCAGTTATAATGGAGATCATGACAGTACTTTGGAGATGGAGATCAAAAGCACAAGATGATGATGGCCATATCACGTCACATATTTTTATTGCATGTGATGTTTATCCTTTATGCATCTTATTTTGCTCTGATTGACGGTAGCATTATAAGATGATCTCTCACTAAATTTCAAGATAAAAGTGTTCTCCCTGAGTATGCACCGTTTCCAAAGTTCGTCGTGCCGAGACACCACGTGATGATCGGGTGTGATAAGCTCTACGTTCATCTACAACGGGTGCAAGCCAGTTTTGCACACGCATAATACTCGGGTTAAACTTGATGAGCCTAGCATATGCAGATATGGCCTCGGAACACTGGAGACCAAAAGGTCGAGCGTGAATCATATAGTAGATATGATCAACATAGTGATGTTCACCATTGAAAACTACTACATCTCACTTGATGATCGGACATGGGTTAGTTGATTTGGATCACATGATCATTTAGATGACTAGAGGGATGTCAATCTAAGTGGGAGTTCTTAAGTAAAATGATTAATTTAACTTTAATTTATCATGAACTTAGTCCTGATAGTATTTTGCAAATAATGTTGTAGATCAATAGCTCGCGTTGTTGCTTCCCTATGTTTTATATGTGTTCCTAGAGAAAACTAAGTTGAAATATGTTAGTAGCAATGATGCGGATTGGATCCGTGATCTGAGGTTTATCCTCATTGTTGCACAGAAGAATTATGTCCTTGATGCACAGCTAGGTGACAGACCTATTGGAGGAGCAGATGCAGACGTTATGAACGTTTGGCCGGCTCAATATGATGACTACTTGATAGTTTAGTGCACCATGCTTAACGGCTTAGAATCGGGACTTCAAAGACGTTTGAATGTCATGGACCATATGAGATGTTCCAGGAGTTGAAGTTAATATTTCAAGCAAATACCCGAGTTGGGAGATATGAAGTCTCCAACAAGTTCTATAGCTAAAAGATGGAGGAGAATAGCTCAAGCAGTGAGCATGTGCTCAGATTGTCTGGGTACTACAATCGCTTGAATCAAGTGGGAGTTAATCTTCCAGATAATATAGTGATTGACAGAATTCTCTAGTCACCATCACCAAGTTAGTAGAACTTCGTGATGAACTATAATATGCAAGGGATAACGGAAACGATTCCCAAGCTCTTTGTGATGCTGAAATCGATGAAGGTAGAAATCAAGAAAAACATCAAGTGTTGATGGTTGACAAGACCACTAGTTTCAAGAAAAAGGCAAAGGGAAGATGGGGAACTTCAAGAAGAACGGCAAGCAAGTTGCTGCTCAAGTGAAGAAGTCCAAGTCTGGTCCTAAGCCTGAGACTAAGTGCTTCTACTACAAAGGGACTGGTTACTGGAAGCGGAACTGCCCCAAGTATTTGGCAGGTAAGAAGGATGGCAAAGTGAACAAAGGTATATTGGATATACATGTTATTGATGTGTACTTTACTAGTGTTTATAGCAACCCCTCGGCATTTGATACTGGTTCAGTTGCTAAGAGTAGTAACTCAAAACAGGAGTTGCAGAATAAACAGAAACTAGTTAAGGGCGAGGTGACGATGTGTGTTGGAAGTAGTTCCAAGATTGATATGATCATCATCGCACACTCCCTATACTTTCGGGATTAGTGTTGAACATAAATAAATGTTATTTGGTGTTCGCGTTGAGCAACAATATGATTTGATCATGTTTATTGCAATACGGTTATTCATTTAAGTTAGAGAATAATTGTTATTCTGTTTACATGAATAAAACCTTCTATGGTTATACACCCAATGAAAATGGTTTGTTGGATCTCGATCGTAGTGATACACATATTCATAATATTAAAGGCAAAAGATGCAAAGTTAATAATGATAGTCAAATTATTTTTGGCAATGCCGTTTAGGTCATATTGGTGTAAAGCGCATGAAGAAAATCCATGCTGATGGACTTTTGGAATCACTTGGTTATGAATCAGTTGATGCTTGCGAACCATGCCTCATGGGCAAAGATGACTAAGACTCCGTTCTCCGGAACAATGGAGCGAGCAACTGACTTATTGGATATAATACATACTGATGTATAAGGTCCGATGAGTGTTGAGGCTCGCGGCGGGTATCGTTTTTCTAACCTTCATAGATGATTTGAGCAGATATGAGTATATCTACTTGATAAAACATAAGTCTGAAACATTTGAAAAGTTCATATAATTTCAGAGTGAAGTGGAAATTCATCATAACAAGAAAATAAAGTTTCTACAATCTGATCATGGAGGAGAATATTTGAGTTACGAGTTTGGTCTTCATTTGAAACAATGCGGAATAGTTTCGAAACTCACGGCACCTGGAACACCACAGCAAAATGGTGTGTCCGAACATCGTAACCGTACTTTATTAGATATGGTGCAATCTATGATGTCTCTTACTGATCTACAACTATCGATTTGGGGTTATGCATTAGAGACAGTTGCATTCACGTTAAATAGGGCACCATCTAAATCCATTGAAACGACGCCATATGAATTGTGGTTTGGCAAGAAACCAAAGTTGTCGTTTCTTAAAGTTTGGGGTCGCGATGCTTATGTGAAAAAGTTTCGTCCTTATAAGCTCAAACTCAAATCAGAGAAATGTGTCTTCACAGGATACCCAAAGGAGACAGTTGGGTACACCTTCTTTCACAGATCCGAAGGCAAGACATTCGTTGCTGAGAATGGATCCTTTCTAGAGAAGGAGTTTTTCTCGAAAGAAGTGAGTGGGAGGAAAATAGAACTTGATGAGGTAACTGTACCTGCTCCTTTATTGGAAAGTAGTTCATCATAGAAATGTGTTCCTCTGACTCCTACACCAATTAGTGAGGAAGCGAATGATGATGATCATGTAACTTCAGATCAAGTTACTACCAAACCTCGTAGGTCAACCAGAGTGAGATCCGCACCAGAGTGGTACGGTAATCCTATTCTGGAGGTCATGTTACTTGACAATGATGAACCTACGAACTCTGAGGAAGCGATGATGATCCTAGATTTTGAAAAATGGTTTAAGGCCATGAAATCTGAGATGGGATCCATGTATGAGAACAAAGTATGGACTTTGATTGACTTGCCCGATGATCGGTGAGTCATTGAGAATAAATGGATCTTCAAGAGGAAGATGGACGCTGATAGTAGTGTTGCTATCTACTGTTGGAAATATGCCCTAGAGGCAATAATAAATTAGTTATTATCATATTTCCTTGTTCATGATAATCGTTTATTATCCATGCTAGAATTGTATTGATAGGAAACTCAGATACATGTGTGGATACATAGACAACACCATGTCCCTAGTAAACCTCTAGTTGACTAGCTCATTGATCAATAGATGGTTACGGTTTCCTGACCATGGACATTGGATGTCGTTGATAATGGGATCACATCATTAGGAGAATGATGTGATGGACAAGACCCAATCCTAAGCCTAGCACAAAGATCGTGTAGTTCGTATGCTAAAGATTTTCTAATGTCAAGTATCATTTCCTTAGACCATGAGATTGTGCAACTCCCGGATACCGTAGGAATGCTTTGGGTGTGCCAAATGTCACAACGTAACTGGGTGGCTATAAAGGTACACTACGGGTATCTCCGAAAGTGTCTGTTGGGTTGGCACGAATCGAGACTGGGATTTGTCACTCCGTGTGACGGAGAGGTATCTCTGGGCCCACTCGGTAGGACATCATCATATGCGCAATGTGACCAAGGAGTTGATCACGGGATGATGTGTTACGGAACGAGTAAAGAGACTTGCCAGTAACGAGATTGAACAAGGTATCGGATACCGATGATCGAATCTCGGGCAAGTACAATACCGCTAGACAAAGGGAATTGAATACGGGATCGATTGAATCCTCGACATCGTGGTTCATCCGATGAGATCATCATGGAACATGTGGGAGCCAACATGGGTATCCAGATCCCGTTGTTGGTTATTGGCCGGAGAGTTTTCTCGGCCATGTCTGCATGACTCCCGAACCCGTAGGGTCTACACACTTAAGGTTCGATGATGCTAGGGTTATAGGGAAAGTATGTATGCGGTTACCGAATGTTGTTCGGAGTCCCGGATGAGATCCCGGACGTCACGAGGAGTTCCAGAATGGTCCGGAGGTAAAGATTGATATATAGGAAGTATGGTTTTGGCCACCGAAAGTGTTCCGGGCATCACCGGTAGTGTACCGGGACCACCGGAGGGGTCCGGGGGTCCACCGGGAGGGGCCACCAGCCCCGAAGGCTTGCGTGGGACATAACTGGGAAGGGACCAGCCCATATGTGGGCTGGGGTGCCTCCCACCAAGGACCAAGGTGTCCTCAAGAGGAGAGGGGGCAAACCCTAGGCGCAGATGGGCCCTAAGGCCCACCCTAGGTGCGCCCCCCTCTCTCTCCCCCTTGGCCGCCTCCAAGATGGGATCTGGGGGCTGCCGCCACCCCTAGGGAGGGAACCCTAGGTGGGGGCGCTTCCCCTCCCCTCCCCCTCTATATACTTGAGGTTTGGGGCTGCCCAACACATGTGATTTGCTCTCCCTGTTGGCGCAGCCCTACCCCTCTCCCTCCTCGTCTCTCGTAGTGCTTGGCGAAGCCCTGCTAGAGTCCCGCGCTCCTCCACCACCACCACGCCATCGTGCTGCTGCTGGATGGAGTCTTCCCCAACCTCTCCTTCTCCCCTTGCTGGATCAAGGCGTAGGAGACGTCACCGGGCTGTACGTGTGTTGAACACGGAGGTGCCGTCCGTTCGGCACTAGGATCATCGGTGATTTGGATCACGGCGAGTACGACTCCATCAACCCTGTTCACTTGAACGCTTCCGCTTAGCGATCTACAAGGGTATGTAGATGCACTCTCCTTCCCTCGTTGCTAGATTACTCCATAGATAGATCTTGGTGTTGCGTAGAAAATTTTGAATTTCTGCTACGTTCCCCAACAGTGGCATCATGAGCTAGGTCTATGCGTAGTTTCTATGCACGAGTAGAACACAAAGTAGTTGTGGGCGTCGATTTTGTCAATTTACTTGCCGTTACTAGTCTTATCTTGATTCGGCGGCATTGTGGGATGAAGCGGCCCGGACCAACCTTACACGTACGCTTACGTGAGACCGGTTCCACCGACTGACATGCACTAGTTGCATAAGGTGGCTGGCGGGTGTCTGTCTCTCCCACTTTAGTCGGATCGAATTCGATGAACAGGGTCCGTATGAAGGGTAAATAGAAATTGGCAATTCACGTTGTGGTTTTGGCATAGGTAAGAAACGTTCTTGCTAGCAACCTATAGCAGCCATGTAAAAACTTGCAACAACAATTAGAGGACGTCTAACTTGTTTTTGCAGCAAGTGTTTTGTGATGTGATATGGCCAAAGGATGTGATGAATGATATATGTCATGTATGAGATGATCATGTTCTTGTAATAGGAATCACGACTTGCATGTCGATGAGTATGACAACCGGCAGGAGCCATAGGAGTTGTCTTAATTTATTTAAGACCTGCGTGTCAACATAAACGTCATGTAATTACTTTACTTTATTGCTAACCGTTAGCTGTAGTAGTAGAAGTAATAGTTGGAGAGACAAATTCATGAAGACACGATGATGGAGATCATGATGATGGAGATCATGGTATCATGCCGGTGACGATGATGATCATGGAGCCCCGAAGATGGAGATCAAAAGGAGCAAAATGATATTGGCCATATCATGTCACTTTTTGATTGCATGTGATGTTTATCATGTTTTTTGCATCTTATTTGCTTAGAATGGCGGTAGTAAATAAGATGATCCCTCATTAAAATTTCAAGAAAGTGTTCCCCCTAACTGTGCACCGTTGCAAAAGTTCGTCGTTTCAAAGCACCACGTGATGATCGGGTGTGATAGATTCTAACGTTCACATACAACGGGTGTAAGACAGATTTACACACGCGAAACACTTAGGTTGACTTGATGAGCCTAGCATGTACAGACATGGCCTCGGAACACAAGAGACCAAATGGTCGAGCATGAGTCATATGGTATATACGATCAACATGAAGATGTTCACCGATGATGACTAGTCCGTCTCACGTGATGATCGGACACGGCCTAGTTGACTCGGATCATGTAATCACTTAGATGACTAGAGGGATGTCTATCTGAGTGGGAGTTCATAAGATGAACTTAATTATCCTGAACAAAGTCAAAAGGTCTTCGCAAATTATGTCGTAGCTCGCGCTTCAGTTCTACTGTTTAGATATGTTCCTAGAGAAAATTTAGTTGAAAGTTGATAGTAGCAATTATGCGGACTAGGTCCGTAAACTGAGAATTGTCCTCATTGCTTCATAGAAGGCTTATGTCCTTAATGCACCGCTCAGTGTGCTGAACCTCGGACGTCGTCTGTGGATGTTGCGACCATCTGACATACACGTTTTGATAACTACGTGATAGTTCAGTTAAACGGTTTAGAGTTGAGGCACCGAAGACATTTTGAAACATCGCGAAACATATGAGATGTTTCGAGGGCTGATATTGGGATTTCAGGCTCGTGCCCACATCAAGAGGTATAAGACCTCCGATGATTTTCTTAGCCTGCAAACTAAGGGAGAAAAGCTCAATTGTTGAGCTTGTGCTCAGATTGTCTGAGT
Organism: Triticum urartu; assembly: GCF_056163025.1. Lineage (NCBI taxonomy): Eukaryota > Viridiplantae > Streptophyta > Magnoliopsida > Poales > Poaceae > Triticum > Triticum urartu. The sequence continues at coordinate 263,480,316 of NC_141877.1, forward strand.
ACAACAATCATTTGAATCGAGTAGGAGTTGATCTTCCAGATGAGATAGTGATGTTTCTCCGAAGTCATTACCACCAAGCTGCTAGAGCTTCGTGATGAACTATAATATATCAGGGACATATATGATGATCCTTGAGATATTCGCGATGTTTGACAACACAAAAGTAGAAATCAAGAAGGAGAATCAATTGTTGATGGTTGGTGGAACCACTAGTTTCAAGAAGGGCAAGGGCAAGAAGGGATACTTCATGAAACGGCAAATCAACTGCTGCTCTAGTGAAGAAACCCAAGGTTGAACCCAAACCCGAGACTAAGTGCTTCTGGAATAAGGGGAACAACCACTGGAGCAGAATTACCCTAGATACTTGGTAGATGAGAGGGCTGGCAAGGTCGATGGAAGTATATTGGATATACATTGTGTTAATGTGTACTTTACTAGTACTCCTAGCAGCACCATGGTATTAGATACCGGTTCGGTTGCTAAGTGTTAGTAACTCAAAATAAAAGGCTGCGGAGTAAGCGGAGACTAGCTAAAGGTGAGCTGGCGATATGTGTTGGAAGTTTTTCCCAAGCTTGATGTGATCAAGCATGGCACGCTCCCTCTACCATCGAGATTGGTGTTTGCATTGAGCATAGACATGATTGGATTATGTCTATCGCAATACGGTTATTCATTTAAGGAGAATAATGGTTACTCAAATTATTTATACAATACCTTCAATGGTCTTGCACCTAAAATGAATGGTTTATTGAATCTCGATCGTAGTGATACACATGTTCATGCCAAAAGATATAAGATAGTAATGATAGTACCACATACTTGTGGCACTGCAATTTAGTCACAATGGTATAAAACGCATGAAGAAGCTCCATGTTGATGGATCTTTGGACTCGCTTGATTTTGAATCACTTGAGATATGCAAATCATACCACATGAGCAAGATGACTGAAAGGCCTCGTTTTCAATAAGATGGAACAAGAAAGCAACTTGTTGGAAGTAATACATCTTGATGTGTGTAGTCCAATGAGTGCTGAGGCGTGTAGTGGATATCGTTATGTTCTTACTTCACAGACGATTTGAGTAGATGTTGAGTATATTTACTTGATGAATCACGAGTCTGAATTATTGAAAGGTTCAAGTAATTTCAGGGTGAAGTTGAAAGATCGCCGTGACAAGAGGATAAAATATCTATGATATGATCATAGAGATGAATATCTGAATTACGAGTTTGGCACGGAATTAAGACATTGTGGAAATTGTTTCACAACTAATACAGCCTGAAACACCATAGTGTGATGGTGTGTCCGGACATCATAACTGCACCCTATTGGATATGATGCATACTATGATGTCTCTTATCGAATTACCACGATAGTTTATGGGTTAGGCATTAGAGACAACCACATTCACTTTAAATAGGGCACCATGTAATTCTGATGAGATGACACCGTATGAACTATGGTTTAGAGAAACCTAAGCTGTCATTTCTTAAAAGTCTGGGGCTGCGACGCTTATGTGGAAAAGTTTCAGGCTGATAAGCTCGAACCCAAAGTGGATAAATGCATCTTCATAGAGTACCCAAAATAGTTGGGTATACCTCCTATCTCAGATCCGAAAGCAATAGGGATTGTTTCTAGAATCGGGTCCTTTCTCGAGTAAAAGTTTCTCTCGAAAGAATTGAGTGGGAGATGGTGGAGACTTGATGAGGTTATTGAACCGTCACTTCAACCAGTGTATAGGAGGGCACAGGGAGTTGTTCCTGTGGCACCTACACCAATTGAAGTGGAAGCTTATGATAGTGATCATGAAACTTCGGATCAAGTCACTACCAAACCTCGTAGGACGACAAGGATGCATACTACTTCAGAGTGGTACGTAATCCTGTCTTGGAAGTCATGTTGCTAGACAACAATGAACCTACGAGCTATGGAGAAGCGATGGTGGGCCCGGATTCCAAAAATTGGCTCAAGGCCATAAAATCCGAGAGAGGATCCATGTATGAAAACAAAGTGTAGATTTTGGAAGAACTACTTGATGGTCGTGAGGCTGTTAGGTACATGTGGATTTTAAGAAGAAGACGGACGTGGACGGTAATGTCATCGTCTATGAAGCTCGACTTGTGGCGAAGAGTTTTTCACAAGTTCAACCAGTTGACTATGATGAGATTTTCTCACCCGTAGCGATGCTTAAGTCCGTCGGAATCATGTTAGCATAAGTTGCATTTATGAAATCTGGCAGATGGATGTCAAAAACAAGTTTCCTTACCAGTTTTAGTAAGGAAAGGTTGTATGTGATAAAATCAGAAAGGTTTTGTCGATCCTAAGGGTGCTAAAAGGTATGCTAGCTCCAGCGATCCTTCCATGGACTAGAGCAAGCATCTTGGAGTCGGAATATATACTTTGATGGAGTAATCAAAGTTTATGGGTTTATGCAAAGTTTGTTAGAAACTTGTATTTACAATAAAGTGAGTGGGAGCACTACAATATTTCTGATAAGTATGTGTCGATGACATATTGTTGATCCGAAATGATGTAGAATTTCTGGAAAGCATATAGGGTTATTTGAAAGGTGTTTTTCAATGGAAAACCTGGATTAAGCTACTTGAACATTGAGCATCAAGATCTATAAGGATAGATAAAAACACTTAATGGTACTTTCAAATGAGCACATACCTTGACATGATCTTGAAGGTGTTCAAGATGGATCAGCCAAAGAAGGAGTTCTTGCCTGAGTTGTAAGGTATGAAGTTAAGACTTAAAGCTCGACCACGGCAGAAGAAAGAGGAAGGACGAAGGTCGTCCCCTATGCTTTTGTCATAGGCTCTATACGGTATGCCATGCTGAGTATAGCACCTGATGTGTGCCTTGCCACATGTCTGGCAAGAGGGTACAAAGGTGATCTAGGAGTAGATCACCAGATAGCGGTCAAAATTATCCTTAGAGGAATAAGGATATGTTTCTCGGTTATGGAGGTGATAAAGAGTTTGACGTAAAGAGTTACGTCGATGAAAGCTTAACACCTATCCGGATAGCTCTGAGTAGAGATACCGGATACGTATAATGGAGCAAAAATTTAGAATAGCTCCAAGTAGAACCGTTATTTGAAATGGCTCCAAATATAGCGTAGTAGCTGCATCTACAAGATGACATAAGGATTTGCGAAGTACATACGGATCTGAATGTTGCAGACCCATTGACTAAAACCTCTCTCACAAGCATAACATGATCAAACCAGAACTCTTTGGGTGTTAGTCACATGGGGATGTGACCTTGAGTGTTAATCACATAGCGATGTGAACTGGATTATTGACTCTAGTGCAAGTGGGAGACTGTTGGAAATATGCCCTAGAGGCAATAATAAATTAGTTATTATCATATTTCCTTGTTCATGATAATCGTTTATTATCCATGCTAGAATTGTATTGATAGGAAACTCAGATACATGTGTGGATACATAGACAACACCATGTCCCTAGTAAACCTCTAGTTGACTAGCTCGTTGATCAATAGATGGTTACGGTTTCCTGGCCATGGACATTGGATGTCATTGATAATGGGTTCACATCATTAGGAGAATGAGGTGATGGACAAGACCCAATCCTAAGCCTAGCACAAAGATCGTGTAGTTCGTATGCTAAAGCTTTTCTAATGTCAAGTATCATTTCCTTAGACCATGAGATTGTGCAACTCCCGGATACCGTAGGAATGCTTTGGGTGTGCCAAACGTCACAATGTAACTGGGTGGCTATAAAGGTACACTACGGGTATCTCCAAAAGTGTCTGTTGGGTTGGCACGAATCGAGACTGGGATTTGTCACTCCGTGTGATGGAGAGGTATCTCTGGGCCCACTCGGTAGGACATCATCATATGCGCAATGTGACCAAGGAGTTGATCACGGGATGATGTGTTACGGAACGAGTAAAGAGACTTGCCGGTAACGAGATTGAACAAGGTATCGGATACCGATGATCGAATCTCGGGCAAGTACAATACTGCTAGACAAAGGGAATTGAATACGGGATTGATTGAATCCTCGACATCGTGGTTCATCCGATGAGATCATCGTGGAACATGTGGGAGACAACATAGGTATCCAGATCCTGCTGTTGGTTATTGGCCGGAGAGTTTTCTCGGCCATGTCTGCATGTCTCCCGAACCCGTAGGGCCTACACACTTAAGGTTCGATGACGCTAGGGTTATAGGGAAAGTATGTACGCGGTTACCGAATGTTGTTCGGAGTCCCAGATGAGATCCAGGACGTCACAAGGAGTTCCAGAATGGTCTAGAGGTAAAGATTGATATATAGGAAGTATGGTTTTGGCCATCGGAAGTGTTTCGGGCATCACCGGTAGTGTACCGGGACCACCGGAGGGGTCCGGGGGTCCACCGGGAGGGGCCACCAGCCCCGGAGGCTTTCGTGGGCCATAAGTGGGAAGGGACCATCCCCTATGTGGGCTGGGGCGCCTCCCACCAAGGCCCAAGGAGTCCTCAAGAGGAGAGGGGCCAAACCCTAGGCGCAGATGGGCCCTAAGGCCCACCCTAGGTGCGCCCCCCTCTCTCTCCCCCTTGGTCGCCTCCCAGATGGGATCTGGGGGCTGCCGCCACCCCTAGGGAGGGAACCCTAGGTGGGGCGCAGCCCCTCCCCTCCCCCTATATATACTTGAGGTTTGGGGCTGCCCAACACATGTGATTTGCTCTCCCTGTTGGCGCAGCCCTACCCCTCTCCCTCCTCGTCTCTCGTAGTGCTTGGCGAAGCCCTGCTGGAGTCCCGCGCTCCTCCACCACCACCACGCCATCGTGCTGCTGCTGGATGGAGTCTTCCCCAACCTCTCCTTCTCCCCTTGCTGGATCAAGGCGTAGGAGACTTCACCGGGCTGTACGTGTGTTGAACACGGAGGTGCCGTCCGTTCGGCACTAGGATCATCGGTGATTTGGATCACGGCGAGTACGACTCCATCAACCCCATTCACTTGAATGCTTCCGCTTAGCGATCTACAAGGGTATGTAGATGCACTCTCCTTCCCTCGTTGCTAGATTACTCCATAGATAGATCTTGGTGTTGCGTAGAAAATTTTGACTTTCTGCTACGTTCCCCAACAGTGGCATCATGAGCTAGGTCTATGCGTAGTTTCTATGCACGAGTAGAACACAAAGTAGTTGTGGGCGTCGATTTTGTCAATTTACTTGCCGTTACTAGTCTTATCTTGATTCGGCGGCATTGTGGGATGAAGCGGCCCGGACCAACCTTACACGTACGCTTACGTGAGACCGGTTCCACCGACTGACATGCACTAGTTGCATAAGGTGGCTGGCGGGTGTCTGTCTCTCCCACTTTAGTCGGATCGGATTCGATGAACAGGGCCCTTATGAAGGGTAAATGGAAATTGGCAATTCACGTTGTGGTTTTGGCGTAGGTAAGAAACGTTCTTGCTAGCAACCTATAGCAGCCACGTAAAAACTTGCAACAACAATTAGAGGACGTCTAACTTGTTTTTGAGCAAGTGTTTTGTGATGTGATATGGCCAAAGGATGTGATGAATGATATATGTGATGTATGAGATGATCATGTTCTTGTAATAGGAATCATGACTTGCATGTCGATGAGTATGACAACCGGCAGGAGCCATAGGAGTTGTCTTGATTTATTTATGACCTGCGTGTCAACATAAACGTCATGTAATTACTTTACTTTATTGCTAACCGTTAGCTGTAGTAGTAGAAGTAATAGTTGGTGAGACAACTTCATGAAGACACGATGATGGAGATCATGGTGTCATGCCGGTGACGATGATGATCATGGAGCCCCGAAGATGGAGATCAAAAGGAGCAAAATGATATTGGCCATATCATGTCACTTTTTGATTGCATCTGATGTTTATCATGCTTTTTGCATCTTATTTGCTTAGAACGGCGATAGTAAATAAGATGATCCCTCATTAAAATTTCAAGAAAGTGTTCCCCCTAACTGTGCACCGTTGCAAAAGTTCGTCGTTTTGAAGCACCACGTGATGATCGGGTGTGATAGATTCTAACGTTCACATACAACGGGTGTAAGACAGATGTACACACGCGAAACACTTAGGTTGACTTGACGAGCCTAGCATGTACAGACATGGCCTCGGAACACAAGAGACCGAATGGTCGAGCATGAGTCATATGGTATATACGATCAACATGAAGATGTTCACCGATGATGACTAGTCCGTCTCACGTGATGATCGGACACGGCCTAGTTGACTCGGATCATGTAATCACTTAGATGACTAGAGGGATGTCTATCTAAGTGGGAGTTCATAAGATGAACTTAATTATCATGAACAAAGTCAAAAGGTCTTCGCAAATTATGTCGTAGCTCGCGCTTCAGTTCTACTGTTTAGATACGTTCCTAGAGAAAATTTAGTTGAAAGTTGATAGTAGCAATTATGCGGACTAGGTCCGTAAACTGAGAATTGTCCTCATTGCTTCATAGATGGCTTATGTCCTTAATGCACCGCTCAGTGTGCTGAACCTCGAACGTTGTCTGTGGATGTTGCGAACATCTGACATACACGTTTTGATAACTACGTGATAGTTCAGTTAAACGGTTTAGAGTTGAGGCACCGAAGACGTTTTGAAACATCGCGAAGCATATGCGATGTTTCGAGGGCTGAAATTGGGATTTCAGGCTCGTGCCCACGTCAAGAGGTACAAGACCTCCGACGATTTTCTTAGCCTGCAAACTAAGGGAGAAAAGCTCAATTATTGAGCTTGTGCTCAGATTGTCTGAGTACAACAATCATTTGAATCGAGTAGGAGTTGATCTTCCAGATGAGATAGTGATGTTTCTCCGAAGTCATTACCACCAAGCTGCTAGAGCTTCGCGATGAACTATAATATATCAGGGACATATATGATGATCCTTGAGATATTCGCGATGTTTGACAACACAAAAGTAGAAATCAAGAAGGAGCATCAATTGTTGATGGTTGGTGGAACCACTAGTTTCAAGAAGGGCAAGGGCAAGAAGGGATACTTCATGAAACGGCAAATCAACTGCTGCTCTAGTGAAGAAACCCAAGGTTGAACCCAAACCCGAGACTAGGTGCTTCTGTAGTAAGGGGAACAGCCACTGGAGCAGAATTACCCTAGATACTTGGTAGATGAGAGGGCTGGCAAGGTCGATGGAAGTATATTGGATATACATTGTGTTAATGTGTACTTTACTAGTACTCCTAGCAGCACCATGGTATTAGATACCGGTTTGGTTGCTAAGTGTTAGTAACTCAAAATAAAAGGCTGCGGAGTAAACGGAGACTAGCTAAAGGTGAGCTGGCGATATGTGTTGGAAGTTTTTCCCAAGCTTGATGTGATCAAGCATCGCACGCTCCCTCTACCATCGAGATTGGTGTTTGCGTTGAGCATAGACATGATTGGATTATGTCTATCGCAATACGGTTATTCATTTAAGGAGAATAATGGTTACTCTGTTTATTTGAATAATACCTTCAATGGTCTTGCACCTAAAATGAATGGTTTATTGAATCTCGATCGTAGTGATACACATGTTCATGCCAAAAGATATAAGATAGTAATGATAGTACCACATACTTGTGGCACTGCAATTTAGTCACAATGGTATAAAACGCATGAAGAAGCTCCATGTTGATGGATCTTTGGACTCGCTTGATTTTGAATCACTTGAGACATGCAAATCATACCACATGAGCAAGATGACTGAAAGGCCTCGTTTTCAGTAAGATGGAATAAGAAAGCAACTTGTTGGAAGTAATACATCTTGATGTGTGTAGTCCAATGAGTGCTGAGGCGTGTAGTGGATATCATTATGTTCTTACTTCACAGATGATTTGAGTAGATGTTGAGTATATTTACTTGATGTATCACGAGTCTGAATTATTGAAAGGTTCAAGTAATTTCAGGGTGAAGTTGAAAGATCGTCGTGACAAGAGGATAAAATATCTATGATATGATCATAGAGATGAATATCTGAATTACGAGTTTGGCACAAAATTAAGACATCCAAGGTGCAGCCCCTCCCCTCCCCAACACCTCTTCTCCTCCGCAAGAGCTTGGCGAAGCCCTGCCGGAGAACTGCCACTCCATCACCACCACGTCGTCGTGCTGCTGTTGGACTCTCTTACTTAACCTCTCCTTCCTCCTTGCTGGATCAAGGCGTGGGAGACGTCTCCGTTCCATATGTGTGTTGAACGCGGAGGTGCCGTCCATTCGGCGCTAGGATCATCGGTGATTTGGATCACGACGAGTATGACTCCATCAACCCCGTTCACTTGAACGCTTCCGCTTAGCGATCTACAAGGGTATGTAGATGCACTCTCCTTCCCTCGTTGCTAGATTACTCCATAGATAGATCTTGGTGTTGCGTAGAAAATTTTGAATTTCTGCTACGTTCCCCAACATCTACAAAGCTCGAATTGTCGCAAAATGTTTTCAAAAAGTTCAAGGTGTTGACTATGATGAGATTTTCTCACTCGTATCGATGCTTAAGTTTGTCCGAATCATGTTAGCAATTGCCGCATTTTATGATTATGAAATTTGGCAAATGGATGTAAAGACTACATTCCTGAATGGATTTCTGGAAGAAGAGTTTTATATGATGCAAATTGAAGGTTTTGTCGATCCTAAAGGTGCTAAAAAGTGAGCAAGCTCCAGCAATCCATCAATGGACTGGTGCAAGCATCTCGGAGTTGGAATAAACGTTTTGATAGTGTGATCAAAGCATATGGTTTTATACAGACTTGCTGCGAAGCCTGTATTTACAAGAAAGTGAGTGGGAGCACTACAACATTTCTAATAAGTATATGTGAATGACATATTGTTGATCAGAAATAATGTAGAATTTTTTGGAAAGCATAAAGGAGTGTTTGAAAAGAGTTTTTCAAAGAAAGACATCGGTGAAGCTACTTACATATTGAGCATCAAGATCTATAGAGATAGATCAAGACGCTTGATAAGTTTTTTCAATGAGTACATACCTTAACAAGATTTTGAAGTAGTTCAAAATGGAACAGTCAAAGAAAGAGTTCTTACCTGTGTTACAAGGTGTGAAATTGAGTAAGACTCAAAGCCCGACCACGGCAGAAGATAGAAAGAGAATTAAAGTCATTCTCTATGCCTCAGCCATAGTTTCTATAAAGTATGCTATGCTGTGTACCAGATCTATTGTATACCCTACACTGGGTTTAACAAGGGAGTACAATAGTGATCTAGGAGTAGATCACTGGACAGCGGTCAAAATTATCCTTAGTGGAATAAGGATATGTTTCTCAATTATGGAGGTGACAAAAGGTTCGTCGTAAAGGGTTATGTCGATGCAAATTTTGACACTGATCCAGATGACTCTAAGTCTCAATCTGGATACATTTTGAAAGTGGGAGCAATTGGCTAGAGTAGCTCCGTGCAGAGCATTGTTGACATAAAAATTTGCAAAATACATACGGATCTGAATGTGGCAGACTCATAGACTAAATTTCCCTCACAAGCAAAACATGATCACACCATAGTACTCTTTGGGAGTTAATCACATAGAGATGTGAACTAGATTATTGACTCTAGTAAACCCTTTGGGTGTTGGTCACATGACGATGTGAACTATAGGTGTTAATCACATGGTGATGTGAACTATTGGTGTTAAATCACATGGCGATGTGAACTAGATTATTGACTCTGGTGCAAGTAGGAGATTGAAGGAAATATGCCCTAGAGGCAATAATAAAGTTATTATTTATTTCCTTATTTCATGATAAATGTTTATTATTCATGCTAGAATTGTATTAACCAGAAATGTAATACATGTGTGAATACATAGACAAACGTAGTGTCACTAGTATGCCTCTACTTGACTAGCTCGTTAATCGAAGATTGTTAAGTTTCCTGACCATAGACATGAGTTGTCATTTGATTAACGAGATCACATCATTAGGAGAATGATGTGATTGACTTGACCCATTCCGTTAGCTTAGCACTTGATCGTTTAGTATGTTGCTATTACTTTCTTCATGACTTATACATGTTCCTATGACTATGAGATTATGCAACTCCCGTTTTACCGGAGGAACACTTTGTGTGCTACCAAACGTCACAACATAACTGGGTGATTATAAAGGTGCTCTACAGGTGTTTCCGAAGGTACTTGTTGAGTTGGCGTATTTCAAGATTAGGATTTGTCACTCCGATTGTCGGAGAGGTATCTCTGGGCCCACTCGGTAATGCACATCACTATAAGCCTTGCAAGCATGGTAACTAATGAGTTAGTTGCTGGATGATGTATTGCGGAACGAGTAAAGAGACTTGTCGGTAACGAGATTGAACTAGGTATTGAGATACCGATGATTGAATCTCGGGTAAGTAACATACTGATGACAAAGGGAACAACGTATGTTGTTATGCGGTTCGACCGATAAAGATCTTCGTAGAATATGTAGGAGCCAATATGGGCATCCAGGTTCCGCTATTGGTTATTGACCAAAGAAATGTCTCAGTCATGTCTACATAGTTCTCGAACCCATAGGGTCCGCACGCTTAACGTTTGTTGACGATATAATATTTATGATTTATGTATGTTGGTAACCGAATGTTGTTCGGAGTTCCGGATAAGATCACAGACATGACGAGGAACTCCGGAATGGTCCGGAGATAAAGTTTGATATATGGGATAATAGTGTTTGGTCTCCAGAAGGGTTCCGGAATTCACCGGAAGGGGTTCCAGATCTTTCCCGAAATGTTTGGGTACGAGAACACTTTATTTGGGCCAAAGGGAAAGCCCACAAGGTTTTTGGAAAGCGCAAAAGGAAGTTTTGCGGAGTCCAGGGGCCAGACACCAGGGTCCCTGGCGTCTGGGTCCAGACGCCGGGAACCCTGGCGTCTGGCCCTAGAGTCCGAGAAGGACTCTTACCTTTCGGGTGAAACCAACTTTGTGGAGGCTTTTACTCCAAGTTTTGACCCCAAGGCTCAACATATAAATAGAGGGGTAGTGCTAGCACCCAAGACACATCAAGAAACACCAAGCCGTGTGCCGGCTACCCCGTCCCCTCTAGTTTATCCTCCGTCATGGTTTTCGTAGTGCTTAGGCGAAGCCCTGCGGAGATTGTTCTTCACCAACACCGCCACCACGCCGTTGTGCTGCCGGAACTCATCTACTACTTCGCCCCTCTTGCTGGATCGAGAAGGCGAAGATGTCATCGAGATGAACGTGTGCTGAACGCGGAGGTGCCGTATGTTCGGTACTTGATCGGGACGGATCGTGAAGGTGTACGACTACATCAACTGTGTTGATAAACGCTTTCGCTTACGGTCTACGAGGGTACGTAGACAACACTCTCCCCTCTCGTTGCTATGCATCACCATGATCCTGCGTGTGCATAGGATTTTTTTTTTGAAATTACTATGTTCCCCAACATAAAGATGGTGATATTAGAGTCATTCTAGTGAGTAATTGTGAATTTGAGAAATACTTGTGTTAAAGTTCGTGATTCCCGTAGCATGCACGTATGGTGAACCGTTATGTGATGAAGTCGGAGCATGATTTATTTATTGATTGTCTTCCTTATGAGTGGTGGTCGGGGATGAGCGATGGTCTTTTCCTACCAATCTATACCCCTAGGATAGTATTTTGTTTCAATAACTAATAGATTTTTGCAATAAGTATGTGATTTCTTTATGACTAATGTTGAGTCCATGGATTATTCGCACTCTCACCCTTCCACCATTGCTAGCCTCTCTAGTGCCGCGCAACTTTCACCGATGCCATACACCCACCATATACCTTCCTCGAAACAGCCACCATACCCACCTATAATGGCATTTCCATAGCCATTTCGAGATATATTGCCATGCAACTTTCCACAGTTCCATTTATTATGACATGTTTCATCATTGTCATATTACTTTGCATGATCATGTAGTTGACATCGTATTTTTGGCAAAGCCACCTTTATAAGTCTTTCATACATGTCACTCTTGATTCATTGCACATACCGGTACACCGTCGGAGGCCTTCATATAGAGTCATATTTTGTTCTAAGTGTCGATTGTAATTCTTGAGTTGTAAGTAAATAGAAGTGTGCTGATCTTCATTATTAGAGCATTGTCCCATGTGAGGAAAAGGATGATGGAGACTATGATTACCCCACAAGTCGGTATGAGACTCCGGACGAAAAATAATAATAATAAGAGGACAAAAAATGAGAGAAGGCCCACTAAAAAGAGAGAAAAGAGAAAAGGAACAATGTTACTATCCTTTTACCACACTTGTGCTTCAAAGTAGCAGCATGATCTTCATGATAGAGAGTCTCCTATGTTGTCACTTTCATATACTAGTGGTAATTTTTCATTGTAGAACTTGGCTTGTATATTCCAATGATGGGCTTCCTAAAAATTAACCTAGGTCTTCGTGAGCAAGCGAGTTGGATGCACACCCACTTAGTTTATTTTTGAGCTTTCATAAACTTATAGCTCTAGTGCATCCATTGCATGGCAATCCCTACTCACTCACATTGATATCTATTGATGGGCATCTCCATAGCCCGTTAATACGCCTAGTTGATGTGACAATATCTCCTTCTTCTTTTTGTCTTCTTCACAACCACCTTCTATTCCACCTAAAGTGCTATGTCCATGGCTCACGCTCATGTATTGCATGAAAGTTGATAAAGTTTGAGAACACCAAAAGTATGAAACAATTGCTTGGCTTGTCATCGGGGTTGTGCATGATTTGAATATTTTGTGTGATGAAGATGGAGCATAGCCAACTATATGATTTTGTAGGGATAAGCTTTCTTTGGCCATGTTATTATGAGAAGATATAATTGCCTTGTTAGTATGATTGAAGTATTGTTGTTTTTATGTCAATATTAAACTTTTGTTTTGAATCTAACGGATCTGAACATTCATGCCACAATAAAGAAAATTACACGGATAAATATGTTAGGTAGCATTCCACATCAAAAATTTTGTTTTTATCATTTACCTACTCGAGGACGAGTAGGAATTAAGCTTGGGGATGCTTGATACGTCTCCAATGTATCTATAATTTTTTATTGTTCCATGCTATTATATTATCTATTTTGTATGTTTTATATGCATTAATATGCTATTTTATATTATTTTTGGGACTAACCTATTAACATAGAGCCTAGTGCCAGTTCATGTTTTTTCCTTGTTTTTGAGTTTCGCGGAAAAGGAATACCAAACGGAGTCCAAACAGAATGAAACCTTCACGATGATTTTTCTTGGACTAGAAGCAAACCAGGAGACTTGGAGATGAAGTCGGAGGAGCCACGAGGTGGCCACAAGGACGGAGGGCACGCCCAGGGGGGTAGGGCGTGCCCCCTACGCTTGTGCCCCCCCCCCCCGTGCACCTCCTGACCTAATTCTTTCGCCTATATATTCCCAAATATCCCCAAACCACTAGAGGCATCCATGAAAACACTTTTCCACTGCTGCAACCTTCTGTACCTGTGAGATCCCATCTAGGGACCTTTTCCGGCACCCTGCCGGATGGGGATTTGATCATGGAGGGCTTCTACATCAACTTTGCTGCCCTTCCGATGAAGCGTCAGTAGTTTACCTCAGACCTTCGGGTCCACAGCTAGTAGCTAGATGGCTTCTTCTCTCTCTTTGATTCTCAATACCATGTTCTCCTCGATGTTCTTGGAGATCTATTCGATGTAATACTTTTTTGCGGTGTGTTTGCCGAGATCCGATGGATTGTGGATTTATGATCAACTTATCTATGAATATTATTTGAATCTTCTCTGAATTCTTTTATGCATGATTTGATATCTTTGTAATTCTCTTCGAACTATCCATTTGGTTTGGCCAACTAGATTGGTTTTTCTTGCAATGGGAGAAGTGCTTAGCTTTGGGTTCAATCTTGAAGTGTCCGTTGCCAGTGATAGTAGGGGCAGCAAGGCACGTATTGTATTGTTGCCATCGAGGATAAAAAGATGGGGTTTTTGTCATATTGCTTGCATTAATTCCTCTACATCATGTCATCTTACTTAATGCGTTACTCTGTTCTTCATGAACTTAATACTCTAGATTGAGGCAGGAGTCGGTCGTTGTGTGGAGTAATAGTAGTAGATGCAGAATCGTTTCGGTCTACTTGACACGGATGTGATGCCTATATTCATGATCATTACCTTAGATATCATCGTAACTTTGCGCTTTTCTATCAATTGCTCGGCAGTAATTTGTTCACCCACCGTATTATTTTCTATCACGAGAGAAGCCTCTAGTGAAACCTATGGCCCCCGGGTCTATTTTCCATCATATAAGTTTCTATTTTCCATCATATAAGTTTCCGATCTAGAATATTAGTTTTTGATTTACTATTTTTGCAATCTTTTACTTTCCGATCTGTAAACCTAAAATACCAAAAATATTTACTTTATTGTTTATCTATCTCTATCAGTTCTCACCTTTGCGAGTAACCATGAAGGGAATGAAAACCCCTTTGTCGCATTGGGTGCAAGTTGTTTGATTGTTTGTGCAGGTATTCAGTGATTTGTGCGTTGTCTCCTACTGGATTGATACCTTGGTTCTCAAACTGAGGGAAATACTTATCTCTACTTTGTTGCATCACCCTTTCCTCTTCAAGGGAAAAACCAACACAAGCTCAAGAAGTAGCAGTCATCCATAGGCCCAGAGGACTGACGGTAGCTCGGTCACCCAGGCCCCTGTCGCATGAGTTAGGTCATGCATGAGGCAAGGTTTCAATCCTTGGAGGATGAGCCCATTCGCTCGCTCGGCTTACCCATTCGACTGTTGGTGCACCACAAAGGCGTAATCAAACCGAGTACCTTGGGTGTAGCAAAACTCACGGAATTCGTCCGAGTCGAAGTTAGACCCTTTGTCGGTGATGATGCTATGATGGACTCTGAATATGAAGATTATCTCTTTGATGAACTAAATGGCAGTGGCCGAGTCCAGCTTCTTTATTGGCCTGGCCTCAATTCACTTGGTGAACTTGTCCACTACCACCAACAGGTGTGTGAAACCACTCGCTCTAGTCCGAAGAGGGCCAACCATGTCGAGTCCCCAGATGGCGAACGACCAAGTGAGGGGAATTGTCTTTAGAGCGGACGCCGGCTTGTGCAACTAATTCGCGTAAAACTAGCGCCTAACGCATTGATCCACTATATCTCGGGCAGCCTCATTGGCTCGGGGCCAATAGAACCCGGGTCTGAATGCTTTGGCAACCAGGGTCCGAGAGGATGCATGGTGTCCACATGTTCCCGAGTGAATCTCTTGAAGAATTTGTTGCCCTTCCTCTGGTGATACGCATCGCTGAGTGACTCCGGCTGTGCTCTTCTTCTACAACTGATCTCCCATGACGATGAAGGCCTTAGATTGACAGACAATCTAACGAGCTTCATCTTCATCTTCTGGGAGCTCCTGCCGGAGCAGGTATGCTAGGTATGGTTCAGTCCACTCAGGAGTGATAACAAGAATCTCTTGGACCAGGTCAATTACCGCAGGGATGTCTACTTTAGTCGGATTGGAAGGACCGACTGGTTGTGGGGGCTCTTCCACAAAATGATCTTCCTTGATTGTGGGCGAGTGCAGGTATTCCAGGAACACATTCTTGGGTACTATCTTCCGGGTTGAACCCATCTTGGCCAAATCATCAGCTGCTTGGTTCTTGAGGCGTGGCACATGACGTAGTTCCAGCCCTTCAAAGTGCTTCTCCAGTTTTCTGACGATGTTATAGTAGCCAGTCATTGCCGGACTGCGGATACCCCCACTCTTTCATGACTTGGTTGACCACTAGATCCGAGTCGCCATAGACCATCATTCGACGAATTCCCAGAGAAATTGCCGTTCACAACCCATACACGAGAGGTTTGTATTTGGCTTCGTTGTTGGAGGAGTCGAAGTGAATCTGAAGCACATAACTGAGTCGGTCACCTTTAGGAGACACCAAGACCACTCCGGCCCTGGAGCCATGGAGCATCTTGGAGCCATCGAAGAACATCATCTAGTGTTTGGGAGCACTCAGGATGGGTTGCTCTTGCTCAATCCACCTGGCAAGGAAATCTACCAGGGCTTGTGACTTGATGGCTTTCTTGGTTTCAAACTTGATGTCCAACGGAAAGAGCTCGATGGCCCACTTAGCCACTCGGCCAGTGGCATCTCTGTTGTTCATGATCTGAGACAAAGGGGAGTCACTTATCACCGTGACTGAGTGTTCTTGAAAGTAATGTGCCACCTTCTTTGCAGTTAGGTATATTCCATATACTAGCTTCTGATAATGCAGATACCTTTGCTTGGAAGGAGTCAAGACTTTGGATATGTAGTAGACTGGTCGTTGAAGCTTGAAGGTTTTGCCTTGTTCTTCCTGTTCCATAGTGAGAACCGTGCTAACGACTCGGCCGTGGCCGCAATGTAAAGGAGCAAAGGCTCTTTGCTACTCAGAGCAGCTAGCATCAGCTGGGTGGAAAGCAGGGCTTTAAGCTCCCGGAACGCAGCCTGTGCTTCGGGAGTCCACTTGAACATGTCAGACTTCTTCATCAATAGGTAAAGGGGCAAGGCCTTTTCACTAAGTCTTGAGATGAATCTTCTCAGGGCTGCCAGGCAGCCTGTGAGGCACTGTATGTCGTGGAGACGCTCTGGTTGCTTCTTCGGATGACGGCCCCGATCTTCTCGGGATTGGCATCGATCCCACATTCGGAAACGAGGAAACCGAGTAATTTTCCTACAGGTAGGCCAAATGTACACTTAACTGGGTTGAGCTTGATCCCAAAAGTGCGCAAATTAATGAAGGTCTCGGCGAGGTCGGTCAGGAGGTCGGAACCTTTCCTAGACTTGACCATGATGTCATCCATGTAAGCCTCCACGTTCTGACCGATCTGTTTCCGTAGGCACTTCTGAATCATACGCTGAAATGTGGCCCCAGCTTTTTCCAACCCAAATGGCATAGTGATATAGCAAATAGCAAAAATACCCGAATGGGGTGATGAACGCTATTTTTATTTCATCAGGACCATACATTCGGAACTGGTGGTGCCTGGAGTATGCATCCAAAAATGACAACTGCTCACACCCAACAGTAGAATCTACTATTTGATCTATGCGAGGGAGAGGGAAATGATCTTTCGGGAAAGCCTGATTAATGTGCTTAAAATCGATAGACATTCGAAGAGAGTTATTTTTCTTTGGCACCATGACAACGTTGGCGACCTACTTGGAGTGGTACACCTCTCGGACGAATTCGGCGGCCAAGAGTAGCGCTATCTCCTTGCCAATCGCCTTGCACTTCTCAGTGGAATATCGTCGAAGGTGCTCTTTGATAGGCTTCATCATCGAGTCGACACGAAGTCTGTGCTCGGCCAGCTCCCTGGGAACACCCGGCATGTTAGAAGGTTTCCATGCGACGATGTCCTAGGTCTCACGGAGGAACTGGACGAGCTCGCTTCCTATTTGTTGTCAAGGGTGGTGGAGATGTTGGTCCGGGCAGCGCTTGGGTCCTCAGGACGGATGTGCACCGGCTTCATGTCCCCTGCCGACTGGAAAGAGGACTCCACAGTCGGCTTCTTGGACTTCAACAACTTGCTCGAATCAACCGCCTTCTTGTATTCATCCAACTCGGCCATTGTCATCTACTCATCAGTGATTTGGGAGCCCTTCTGAAGACACTCTTCGGCCAGCTTCTGATTTCCTGTGATGGTGATCACGCCTTTTGGCCCTGGCATCTTAAGCTTAAGATACACATAACATGGACGGGCCATGAAATGCGCGTAGGCAGGCCTACCTAGTATGGCGTGGTAAGCAATCCAGAATTCTACCGCTTCAAAAGTCAGCCGCTCCTTTCATAAGTTCTTCTCCTCGCCGACCACGACGTCGAGGGCGTTTTGCCCGAGGTGATTTTGCCTTCTTCCCAAGGATTACCCCGTGGAACTGCATGTTACTCTTGTTGAGCTAGGTCATCGGAATGCCCATTGCCTCCAACGTGTCGGCATACATAATGTTTAGCCCGTTGCTACCGTCCATTAGGACTTTGCGCAATCGGACTCCACCCACGACCGGATCTACCAACAAGGTCTGCCGCCAGGGGGTCGGTATGTGACCCAGATGATCCGACTGATCGAAGGTCAATGGTGTCTTGGCCCAGTCGAGGTATTTTGTGACATTCGGAACTGCGATGTTGACCTCTCGGTTAATGACTTTGAGACAACTCTTGCTCTTGACGTCGGCAAAGATCATCAAGACGTTCTCGACGTTGGGGTACCCGGAAGTACCCTTTCCTCTGTCATCGTCATCTTCATCCTTTTCCCAGAGGAATCTTGCTGCATCTCTTGCTTCAGGAATCGGCACTCCCGAGTGGTGTGCTTTGGCGAAATCAAATTGCCCTCCTCATCTTTCTTCGTATGGATCTAGCAAGGTTGGTCGAGGATGTCACTCTTCATGGTGACATGCTTATTCCCCTTCCAGTCTTTCTTTTTCTTTTGGGAGCTCTTGTTTTTTCCTTGGCCAGCCAGAGCCGCAGCCTCGGCGCTCCCTCCAGCGTCCGCCTTCCGCTTGTGTTTCTTGCCCTTGTTGTCCAACTGATGAGCATCACCTGCTCGGCTTTTGCCGCTCCTCGGTCGGTCTCCCTCTTCACCATTGGCATACCGGTTGGCTATATCCATAGCCCGACTGAGAGTCAGGGTCTCAGTTTGGCCGAACTTCATGTTCAGATCCCGGTATCTAACTCTGTCCTTGAAGGAGCAGATTGCCTGGTGCTCGGTGACGTTCTCCTCCGTATTGTGCAAGGTGGTCCAGCACTAAATGAACTCACGAAGAGTCTCATTTTACTACTGCATGCAGTGTTGCAGCTCGGCTAAGCCACCCGATTCTTGTAAGTGCCTTCAAAAGTTTTAACAAATACTCTCGCAAAGTCATCCCAATAGAATGTGCTACCTGGCAGGAGCTGTGTGAGCCATGCCCGAGCAGAGCCTTCCAGCATTAACGACAAATGCCTCATGGCCACATTATCGTTGCCGCCACCGATCTAGACCGCAACTCAGTAATCTTCCAGCCATATCTCAGGCTTGGACTCGCTAGTGAATTTGCAGATTCCCGTGGCCAACCTGAAGTTGTTGGGAATCCCAGCTACTCGTATGTAATGGCTGAAGCACTCAGGACCTGATGGTACGGAACCACTTGGAATGTCGTGATCTTGGCCTTCTCACAGGGCTCGGCCTCTGTTAACCAGGTTCTGAGCGAGAATGGATCTCGTGTTGAATAGAGAGTCTCAAGTATCTCTCGTTGGACGAGAAGGATTCTGCCTGCGGTCACTACCGTGTGTCCGCCTGTCGTCGTAGGGCTGGTGCATGCATGCGCCATCTCGTGGTGGAGGCATCATGGCGCGATCGTAGTCATCGTGACGCCGGGGTGATGCAACTCGACCGCGTCTCCGTTCTTCATGATGATCTCTTGAGGAGAAAGTGGCTCGACGTCTGCCTGAGCAGAGTGGGCTATGAGCCAACTGAACGGTCTCAGCACGCATTGATGCCCTGTGAATCTGATCTCTGGACTGGGACACCACTGTGATACGTCTCCAACGTATCTATAATTTATGAAGTATTCATGCTGTTATATTATCATTCTTGGATGTTTTACAATCATTTTATAGCAACTTCATATCATTTTTGGGACTAACCTATTGACCCAGTGCCCAGTGCCAGTTGTTGTTTTTTGCATGTTTTTTACATCACAGGAAATCAATATCAAACGGAGTCCAAATACCGTGAAACTTTTTGTGGATTATTTATGGACCAGAAGACATCCAATGTGTGAGAGCAGCACCTGGGTGTGCCCTGAGGGGGCACAACCCACCAGGGCGCGCCTGGGGGCCCAAGCGTGCCCAGGTGGGTTGTGCCCACCTCAGTGGCCTCCCGTACCCCCTCTTCATCCTATAAATCGCCAAATATTCCAAAAACCCCCGGGGTTAACCTAGATCAGAAGTTCCACTGCCGCAAGGCTCTGTAACCATCGAAAACCAATCTAGACCCCGTTCCGGCACTCTGCCAGAGGGGGAAATCATCACCGGTGGCCTTCTTCATCATCCTGGCGGCCACCACGATGAGGAGGAAGTAGTCCACCCTCGGGGCTGAGGGTTTGTACCTATAGCTATGTGTTTAATCTCTCTCTCTCTCTCGTGTTCTTGAGATGACACGATCTTGATGTATCGTGGGCTTTGTTAATATAGTCGGGTCATATGGTTTTTTCCACTCTCTATCGTGTTGTGAATTGACTTTTCCCTTTGAGATTTTGTTTTATAAGATTCAATACCTTTATGGATTTGAGAGCACTTGATATACGTCTTGCATATGATTACTCGTGGTGACATGGGGTATCATATTGATCCACTTGATATATGTTTTGGCACTCAACTCGTGGATTCCTGAGGTGACATTGGGGTAATCTATGCATAGGGGTTGATGCATGTTCTTGTCTTTGTTTCTCCGGTAGAAATCTTGGGGCACTCTTTGAAGTTCTTTATGTTGGATTGAGTATTATGAATCTGAAATTATTTGGTGTTATTTTAGTACGAACTCTTGGATAGATCAATCAGAAAGAATAGCTTCGAGGTGGTTTCGTACCCTACAAACGATTTCTTCTTATGTTCTTCGCTAGATAGGAACTTTGGAGTGATTCTTCATTGCACGTTGAGGGATGCTTATATGATCCAATTATATTAGCATTGTTGAGAGATTGCACTAGTGAAAGTACAGACCCTAGGCCTCATTTTCAAGCATTGCAATACCGTTTGTGCCCAGTTCTACCAATTGCTACCTTGCTTTTTTTATTTTCAGATTATAAAAATATATTTCTACCATTCATATTACACTTTTATCACCATCTCTTCGCTGAACTAGTGCACCTATACAAATTTCCATTGTATTGGGTGTGTTGGGGACACAAGAGATTTCTTGTATTTGATTGCAAGGTTGTTTGAGAGAGACCATCTTCATCCTATGCCTCCCACGGATTGATAAACCTTAGGTCATCCACTTGAGGGGAAATTGCTACTGTTCTACAAAACTCTGCACTTGGAGGCCCAACACGTGTCAACAAGAATAAAGTTGCATAGTAGACATCACACCACATTCTGTGACAGTGCCGTTTTCGGGAGCGCCTGGATCTGCTGAATCCTTTCCCCGTCCGAAGAGCCAGAGGGCTGGATGGAATCCGCGATCCTAGTGGCGGCTACCAGATTTTGCAATGGAGTACTGAGGACTTGATACTTACGGGGCTGGTCACTCGAGTAGAGCCGGCGCTTGTGCCGACTGGAACCGGGCTAACGACGGTCATGTTCGTCCAGCTCCCTCCGAAGACGTTCAAGGCAATCGCGCTCAGCCAGGGTGGCCAGACGAGTTTAATCCACGGCCAATGCCTCGGGGGTCATTCCGGTGCTGGGGTGTTCAGGGGCTGATCGTTCTTACGACGGAGCTCGTCCCGCTGCTCCCGGGTTAGAGCTTGAGGCACGTATGGCTCATGGCCCAAAGCACCACCGTCAGTATTGCTGTGTGACACCCCCATGCGGCCGCTCTGAGCGTCTATGAACCCCGGGGGCGCATGGAGCTCAGAGTTGCCCACCATGAGAATTTCGGCGGTCGACTTGATGCTTTCACACACGGACTCCTCAGAGGAATTGCCGAGTGACCCACTGGAGAGGTCGAGGGCGGGCTCGTCGAACTCGAGATCCACCACATGTTCAGCCGCGGCCTGGGTGTCCACATCGTGCTTAATCCAGCGCTGCAACCGTGAGCGCCTGGAACAATTGTGGCGATGCGCGATGGTAGGGCGAGTGGCCACTCGGTACGAAGCCGAGGGCTACCGGAGAAGGAATCTGTAGGACGATGTGCGAAAATGTGTCGCGTCACGGACGGGCAACACCTCCATATCCAGCGGGCCTCGCGGAGCCACACTGAGTCATTGGCGGTGAAGGAGAGTGATACATCTCCATCGTATCTACTTTTCCTAATGCTTTTGCTCTTGTTTTGGACTCTAATTTGCATGATTTGAATGAAACTAACCCGGACTGACGTTGTTTTCAGCAGAACTACCATGGTGTTGTTTTTCTGCAGAAATAAAGTTCTCGGAATGGAACGAAACTTTTTGGAGAATTATTTTACAATAAAATAAAAATACTGGAGCCAAGAACCACCGGAGGGGGGCCCCTAGCTGGGCACAAGACACCAGGGTGCCCCCCCCCTCTGGCGCGCCCTGGTGGATTGTGCCCACCTGGTGGCCCAGTAGACCCTAATTCCGATGCTATAAAATCCT
This sequence comes from Triticum urartu, assembly GCF_056163025.1. Taxonomy (NCBI): domain Eukaryota; kingdom Viridiplantae; phylum Streptophyta; class Magnoliopsida; order Poales; family Poaceae; genus Triticum; species Triticum urartu. The sequence continues at coordinate 263,502,603 of NC_141877.1, forward strand.
ATTTTTGGAGAAAAAAATCAGGAGGAAGTTTCATGACATTTCACGATATGGATCCACTGCCTCCTCCTATTCTTCGTCGGGAGGCCAGATCTGGAGTCTGTTCGGGGCTCCGAAGAGGGGGGTCTTCGATCTTTGGTATCACTAACCCTCCTTCATCACCAATTTCATGATGCTCCCCACCGGGAGTGAGTAATTCCTTCGTAGGCTCGCTGGTCGGTGAGGAGTTGGATGTGATTCATCATGTAATCGAGTTAGTTTTGTTAGGGCTTGATCCCTAGTGTCCACTATGTTTAGAGATTGATATTGTTATGACTTTGCCATGCTTAATGCTTGTCACTTTGGGCCTCAGTGCCATGATTTCAGATCTAAACCGTTTATGTTTTCACCATTATATATATGTTCTAGATCCGATCTTGCAAGTCACATTCACCTATTGCGTGTTATGATCCGTAAACCCCAGTGTGACAGTAATTGGGATACTTTCCGGTGATGACCGTAGTTTGAGGAGTTCATGTATTCACTATGTGTTAATGCTTTGTTTTGGTTCTCTATTAAAAGGAGGCCTCAATATCCCTTAGTTTCCTTATGGACCCCGCTGCCACAGAAGGGTAGGACAAAAGACGTCATACAAGTTCTTTCCATAAGCACGTATGACTATTTCTGGAATACATGCCTACATTACATTTATGAATGGAGCTAGTTTTGCATCGCCCTAGGTTATGACTGTTATAAGATGAATATCATCCAACGAATCCACCGATCCAATGGCTATGAATTGTCCACATATTGTTCTTGATAAGTTACTATTGCTATTGTTACGGTTACACTTGCTACAAAATCATCGCTATCACTGTTATCGTTACTACTGCTGTTACCACTTCTATCAAAACTATCATACTATTGTGCTACTAATCACTTTGCTGCAATTAGTTAATCTCCAGGTGTGGTTGAATTGACAACTCAACTTCTAATACTTACAAATATTCTTTGGCTCCCCTTGTGTCGAATCTATAAATTTGGGTTGAATATTGTACCCTCAAAAACTGTTGTGATCCCCTATACTTGTGGGTTATCAGAGAGTGCCCGGAAACGGATTTCGCTGCCAACTAACATGATGACGAAGAAAACCACCTACACCATGAAATTTTGCTAGACGCCTAGCCCCACGTTGGGCGTCAACTGTCGGGGTTACGATCCTGACAATGAGTCCTATGGGTACGAATAAGGGGCAGAGCCTAGCTATGGCGCAGGTGTAATGCTCGGTGCTTAACGAGTTCAAGCCCTTCTTGAAGGAGGTCAAAGCCCTATGTCTTGTGCCTTGAGACTTGCTTTGATTTGATGGGTATGGTTCCAGAGATAGCTCCTCCTTGGCTATGGAGAGGGGTGCGTCTTATATCGAGTGTGTCGCAGCTCCATGTCCCGCATGCCGCCGAGGCAATTAATGACACTGAATGAGTCAGTTACTAGTGTAATGAGCCTCTACTACAGCAGTTACAGGTAACAGTAGTCATGACTCCATTTAGTGGATTACTTAGGATTCCTTGACCGTTGCATATCCCACGACGCCCTCTTGCCATCTGTGTTCGAGTGGTGATCCATCAGGCGAATCACTTGTGATCGTCCGAGTGCCGTCGAGTTGTCCAAGTGGTCTTCCTGATGTGAGCATCCGAATGTTGATATGGTCCAGGGACCTACCTATGGTGATGATGGGCCCCATATGGGTCCCAAATGATGGGTCCTTGACCCTACCTGTAATGGGTGACCACATCACCGGCTCTTTTATTTTAGCCGGTACTACCAGACCCCTGAGCGGTCGTACTGCTTAGGCTTTGCAGTGTTGCCCGAAAGAGGGTTGCGATAGTACTGCTCTCAAGAGCAGTACTGCCGCCTAGTATTTTGGTGCAGCCTCTATGGGACAGTGTAGTATCGCTTTCCGGAGCGATAGTACTTCTTAGTGCAAAAACTGTGTAATGGTTGGATTTTTGTGAGGATTATAAATAGCAAGTCTTCTTACCCAAGTTAACCTACCAAATATTTATCTTGCCCGACCTCTCTCCTTGGCCACTCAAACTTGTTGATTCAAGGATTTGAGAGAGAAAGCCTAGATCTACACTTTCACCAAAGGAAAATTGATTTCCCCTACTTTCTCATGCGGGTCTTGTTGCTCTTGGGTATTTGGGTACCCTAGACGGAAGATGTCACCTCAGAGCTCAAATCCATTGTGATGAGGCTTCGTGGTGTCATTGGGACCCTCCAATTAAGTTGTGAAGATCGCCCCAACTTTCTTTGTGAATGTTTCCATTACCGCCTCCAAGGGCACCGCATAGTGGAATCGTGGCACCTTGCATTGGGCAAGGGCACAAGGAGAATAAGGTGAGGCATTGTTGCGCTTGGTGAGCACTGTGCGACCACACTTCTTCAACAGAGATGTACCTCCCCCCAAAGGAGGGAACTCCGAGGCTTACATCAATGTATCCACTTGCGCTTACTTCATCCTTCACTTCCTTGTTGCAAGCTAACTTTTGTGTATCTTATCAATCTTTGTCGTTTTTGTGAGCTTGACGTATAGGTTGTTCATCTAGTTGCATATCCAGATAACCTATATTCTTGTTGTATCCATTCAAATTTAAAAAGAGTAAAATTGTTAGTCGCCTATCCATGCCTACCCCCTAGTCAACCATACCGATCCTTTCAAGTTCCAAATACCATTCCCTAGAGTGGAACCTAGGACACCATGACACAACATGATTCCAACATCGGCGAGGGTCGCTAGAGTTACAGGGGGTGCGTAGGAGGGGTTCCATTTTCGCAAGTCACCAGGAAGGCGGATGGTTGATGGCATGGTTCCGCGACGGTGGACGGGAGAAGGTTTTGCATAGGGCAAAGTTTTCCTGGGAACTCGTGGCTGACCCTAAAAAATAAGAGAGTTGGTAAGTTTTGAGGAGTTAACCTGCTACTGGTTCAGCTAGGTGCAATTAACTCCTCAAAACATTTTTTATAAGAGTTAACCCTTTTTAAGAGATTGGCTAGAGATGCTCTAAGCATTATGTGGTCTCTATCTTTGGCATCAAATTTTACAATAACTAGAGATGAGATCTAACACATTAATGCGGAAATTGGTTACGACTATTTTAATGAAATTTTATTGTACTAACATTAATATTTATTAGATCAACAATACGAGAACTGAAACTAAAATAATACTCCCTTTGTAAAAAAAAATAAACGCGCTTATATTTTTTATAGAGTGAGTACAAGTTATTGTATTTGATTGTTGTACACAAGGAGCATCCACCAAGGGCATGTTTGGTTGCCTGCATAAGGTCCAACCAGGTCCGCGCAGGAAGAAAATGGGTTGTTTGCTTACCTGTGTTCACTATTTGGGCTGTATCGCACGGACCTCAAAGCACCTCCTAGCCAGGCCTGCTGGAAACGCTGGAGTCGGCAGTTTCTCCAGAGTCAGACTGGGGTGAGCGCACATGGTGGGCCCTGTTGCATGAGAGGAGTCTGGAGAGATGCGAGCTAGTATACACCATGTACGTGCTATTTCTCGTACCTCCACTATCCTCCTCTCTAATCATCTTCTTCACTGTCCCTTCCGATCTACACAATGATGCTTAGATTCGACATAAGCTCTACACGAAAAACATGCACATCGATACTATGATTCCATTCAGACGATCGATTCGTAGTTTCATCGACGGCGGCAGTCGATTTGGCGGCCAGCTCCGCCTCCCACTCCTTACGTGCGGCGGTGGTCGATTTGGCGGCCAGCTCTGCCTCCCGCTCTCCTTCTCCACCCGGAGCTCCTCGATACCGAGGCAAGTGTCTCGACGGCGGTCTTGAGGGCGGCCACCATCTCGCCATGGTGGTAGTCGAGCATGCAGAGGGCCTTGGCATGTACTCCACCTAGCGCGGCTACAGGCCCAGCTTGTGTGCTAGCTCTGCCTTTTCTTTACGCGCGCGCGCAGCTGCTGCTGTGCCGGCAGCGACACGGACGGAGGCGCGCCAGCAGTGCATGTGGATGCCCTGCGACGGATCCGCCAAGCGGCATGACGGTGGCCAGCTGCAACCCTTCGTGTCTGCTTGGCAGCCGCGAGCCAACCACGACATGGGTAGCAATTGAGCCGACCACGGCTGGATCGACAAGGGAGAAGGTGATTTGGGGGGGGGCGAGGCAACGCCAACGACGGTTAGAGCTTCTCCAGCCGCACCCCCAACAGGCCTCCCCAAGGCCATTTGTAGCGTCGGCACTGAAAAAACGGCCCAGACACGCCCCGAGGAGCCCAATTTTTGCCGGTTAGGGCCGAAACTAGCACCGACGGACCCAAGCCGAACCCGGCGCGCTGGGGGTGTTGGGGAACGTAGTAATTTAAAAAAATTCCTACGCACGCAGGATCATGGTGACGCATAGCAACAAGAGGGGAGAGTGTCGTCCACGTACCCTTGTAGACCGTTAAGCGGAAGTGTTATGACAATGCGGTTGATGTAGTCGTACGTCTTCACGATCGACCGATCCTCAGTACCGAACGTACGGCACCTCCGCATTTAGCACACGTTTAGCTCGGTGATGTCCCGTGAACTCACGATCCAGTAGAGCTCGGGGAAGTGTTTCGTCAGCACGACAGCGTGGTGACGATGTTGATGAAGCTACCATGACAGGGCTTCGCCTAAGCACCGCTACAGTATGACCGAGGTGGATTATGGTGGACGGGGCACCGCACACGGCTGGGAGAGATCTTTATGATCAACTTGTGTGTCTAGAGGTGCCCCCTGCCCCTGTATATAAAGGAGCAAGGGGGAGGCCGGCCGGCCCTTGTTGGTGCGCCAGGCGGAGGAATCCTCCTCCTAGTAGGAGTAGGATTCCCCTCTTTCCTACCCCTACTAGGAGGGGGAAAGGAAGGGAGAGAAAGAGAAGGAAAGGGGCCCCCCCTCTCCTAGTCCAATTCGGACCAGAGGGGAGGGGGCACGCTGCCTTCCCTAGGCCGGCTCCTCTCTCTTTCCCTTATGGCCCAACAAGGCCCATTAGCCCCTCGGGGGTTCCGGTAACCCCTCCGGTACTCCGGTAAAATCCCAATTTTACCCGAAACTCTTCCGATCTCCAAATGTAGGCTTCCAATATATCAATCTTCATGTATCGACCATTTTGAGACTCCTCATCATGTCTGTGATCATATCCGGGACTCCGAACTACCTTCGGTACATCAAAACATATAAACTCATAAAACTGATCGTCACAGAACTTTAAGCGTGTGGACCCTACGGGTTCGAGAACTATGTAGAGATGACGAGACATGTCTCTGATCAATAACCAATAGTGGAACCTGGATGCTCATATTGGTTCCTACATATTCTACGAACATCTTTATCGGTCAAACCGCATAACACTATACGTTGTTCTCTTTGTCATCGGTATGTTACTTGCCCGAGATTCGATCGTCGGTATCCCAATACCTAGTTCAATCTTGTTACCTGCAAGTCTCTTTACTCGTTTCGTAATGTACTATCCCGCAACTAAATCATTAGTTGCATTGCTTGCAAGGCTTATAGTGATGTGCATTATCGAGAGGGCCCAAAGATACCTCTCCGACAATCAGAGTGACAAATCCTAATCTTGATCTATGCCAACTCAACAAGTACCATCGGAGACACCTGTAGAGCACCTTTATAATCACCCAGTTACGTTGTGACGTTTGGTAGCACACAAAGTGTTCCTCCAGTATCCGTGAGATGCATAATCTCATAGTCATAAGAACATGTATAAGTCATGAAGAAAGCAATAGGAGTAAACAAAATGATCAAGTGCTAAGCTAACGGAATGGGTCAAGTCAATCACATCATTCTCCTAATGATGTGATCCCATTGATCAAATAATAACTCATGTCTATGGTTTGGAAACTTAACCATCTTTGATCAATGAGCTAGTCAAGTAGAGGCATACTAGTGACACTATGTTTGTCTATGTATTCACACATGTATTATGTTTCCGGTTAATACAATTCTAGCTTGAATAATAAGAACTTATCATTAAATAAGGAAATAAATAATAACTTTATTATTGCCTCTAGGGCATATTTCCTCCAGTCTCCCACTTGCACTAGAGTCAATAATCTAGATTACACAGTAATGATTTTAACACCCATGGAGCCTTGGTCTTGATCATGTTTTGCTCGTGGAAGAGGCTTAGTCAACGGGTCTGCAACATTCAGATCCGTATGTATCTTGAAAATCTCTATGTCTCCCACCTGGACTTGATCCCGGATGGAGTTGAAGCGTCTCTTGATGTGCTTGTTCTCTTGTGAAATCTAGATTCCTTTGCCAAGGCAATTGCACCAGTATTGTCACAAAAGATTTTTATTGGACCCGATGCACTAGGTATGACACCTAGATCGGATATGAACTCCTTCATCCAGACTCCTTCATTTGCTACTTCCGAAGCAGCAATGTACTCCGCTTCACATGTAGATCCCGCCACGACGCTCTGTTTAGAACTGCTCCAACTGACAGCTCCACCGTTCAATATAAACACGTATCCGGTTTGCGATTTAGAATCGTCCGAATCAGTGTCAAAGCTTTCATCAATGTAACCAGTTACGATGAGCTCTTTGTCACCTCCATAAACGAGAAACATATCCTTGGTCCTTTTCAGGTACTTCAGGATGTTCTTGACCGCTGTCCAGTGATCCACTCCTGGATTACTTTGGTACCTCCCTGCTAGACTAATAGCAAGGCACACACCAGGTCTGGTACACGACATTGCATACATGATAGAGCCTATGGATGAAGCATAGGTGAGGGAGTCCGGGATTAGGGGGTCTCCGGACAGCCGGACTCTATCCTTTGGCCAGACTGTTGGACTATGAAGATACAAAATTGAAGACTTCGTCCCGTGTCCGGATGGGACTCTACTTGGCGTGGAAGACAAGCTAGGCAATACGGATATGTATATCTCCTCCTTTGTAACCGACCTTGTGTAACCCTAGCCCCCTCCAGTGTCTATATAAACCGGAGGGTTTTAGTCCGTAGGACAACATACAATCATACCATAGGCTAGCTTCTAGGGTTTAGCCTCTCCGATCTCGTGGTAGATCAACTCTTGTAATACCCATATCATCAAGAATAAATCAAGCAGGATGTAGGGTTTTACCTCCATCAAGAGGGCCCGAACCTGGGTAAAACATCGTGTCCCCTGCCTCCTGTTACCATCCGCCTTAGACGCATAGTTCGGGACCCCCTACCCGAGATCCGCCGGTTTTGATACCGACATTGGTGCTTTCATTGAGAGTTCCTCTGTGTCGTCACCGTTAGGCTTGATGGCTCCTATGATCATCGATAGCGATGCAGTCCAGGGTGAGACTTTTCTCCCCGGACAGATCTTTGTGTTCGGCGGCTTCGCACTACGGGCCAACTCTCTTGGCCATCTGGAGCAGATCGAAAGTTACTCCCCTGGCCACCAGGTCAGGTTTGGAAGCTTAAACTACACGGCCGATATCCGCGGAGACTTGATCTTCGACGGATTCGAGCCTCTGCCTTGTGCGTCACGCGGTCACGATGAGTACGATTTAGCTCTACCATCAGACAGTGTTCAGGAGATCGCACCGGCAGCCACTCCGACCCTCAATTCGGAGCCAGTTGCGCCGTCCATGGATGGGTGGATGGACCCCGCCACGGAGGCCTTACCCTCAGCGGCGATCGAGCCGAACATCGACCTTACCCTGCACGAACTCCGAACCGCCTGCGCCCGTTCCTAGCGAATCCGATTGGGCGCCGATCATGGAGTTTACCTCCGCGAATATTTTTCAGCACTCGCCCTTTGGCAACACACTGAACTCATTAAGGTCTCTCTCCTTGTCAGGAGGATCCTGGCCGAACTATGTCCGGCAGGATTGGGATGCAGATGACGAAGAAATTCACTACCCACCCACCACCCACTTAGTAGCCACTGTCGACGACTTAACCGACATGCTCGACTTCGACTCCGAAGACATCGACGGTATGGACGACGATGCGGGAGACGAAGAGGAACCACTGCCCACAGGGCACTGGACAGCCACCTCATCATACGATATATACATGGTGGACACACCCAAAGAAGGCAATGGCGACGAGACAGCGGAGGATGACCCCTCCAAGAAGCAACCCAAGCGCCGACGTCAGCGGCGCCGCTCTAAGTCCCGCCAAAGCAAAAGTGGTGATACTGACACAGGAGATAATAGCACTCCGGACAGTGCCGAAGATGGCAATAATCCCCTCCACCACGATTTAGGGCAGGAGGATGGAGAGGCCAGCCCTCCTGAGAGAGCGGCAGATGAGGAGGATGAAAATTACATGCCTCCCTCCGAAGACGAGGCAAGCCTCGACGATGAAGAATTCGTCGTGGTAGAGGATCTCGTCGAACAAGAGCGCTTCAAGCGCCGGCTTATAGCCACGGCAAATAGCCTTAAGAAAAAGCAGCAGCAGCTTCAAGCTGATCAAGATCTGCTAGCTGACAGATGGGCTGAAGTCCTCGCAGCTGAAGAATATAAACTCGAACGCCCCTCCAAGAGTTACCCAAAATGCAAGTTGCTACCCCAACTGGAGGAAGAAGCGTATGACGCGGCTGATCGACCACCTCGTGGCCGCGATAGAGAGGCATTCCATCCAAAAGCTCAGCCCGCACCTCGATGCCATTCAAATAAAAAGGCATGGGGAAATACGCCAGACCTGCGAGACGTATTGGAGGACAAAGCAAAACATGCAAGATCGATCTATGGATCACAAGGGCGCGCCACTATGCGAGATGATAAACGTCATGCCGGATATAGTAAAAGTAAATCCGGCCGGGCTGAACACAGCGGGCAAGACTCATTGGAGCTGCGTCGCGATATAGCCCAGTACAGAGGTGCCGCACACCCCTTATGCTTCATAGATGAAGTAATGGATCATCAAATCCTAAAGGGTTTCAAACCCATAAACATAGAATCATACGACGGCATGACAGATCCTGTGGTATGGATCGAGGATTTCCTCCTGCACATCCACATGGCCCGCGGTGATGACCTACACGCAATCAAATATCTACCACTCAAACTTAAAGGACTAGCTCGGCATTGGCTCAACAGCTTGCCAGCAGAGTCCATTGGCTATTGGGAAGATCTGGAAGCCGCATTCCTCGACAACTTTCAGGGCACTTATGTGCGACCACCAGACGCCGATAACCTGAGCCATATAATTCAGTAGCCAAAGGAATCAGCCAGGCAATTCTGGACACGATTCCTAACAAAGAAAAATCAAATCGTCGACTGTCCGGATGCAGAGGCCCTAGCATCTTTCAAGCACAACATTCGCGACGAGTGGCTAGCCCGGCACCTTGGTCAGGAAAAGCCGAAATCTATGGCAGCCCTCACGACACTCATGACCCGCTTTTGTGCGGGAAAAGACAGCTGGCTGGCTCGCAGTAATAACATATCAAAGAACCATGGTACTTCGGATACCAAGGACAGCAATAGCAGGTCACGTCGCAACAAACACAAGCGCCGCATTAACAGCGATAATACTGAAGACACGGCAGTTAATGCCGGATTCAGAGGCTCTAATCCCGGTCAGCGGAAAAACCATTCAAAAGAAGCACTCCAGGCCCGTCTAGTTTGGACCGTATACTCGATCGCTCGTGTCAGATACATGGCACCCCCGATAAGCCAGCCAACCACACCAACAGGGATTGTTGGGTGTTCAAGCAGGCCGGCAAGTTAATTTCCGAAGACAAAGATAAGGGGTCACATAGCGATGACGAAGAGGAGCCCTGGCAGCCGAACACCGAAGGATAGAAGAGGTTTCCCCCACAAGTGCGGACGGTGAACATGATATACGCAACCCACATCCCCAAGAGGGAGCGGAAGCGTGCGCTCAGGGACGTATATGCGTTGGAACCAGTCGCCCCAAAGTTCAACCCATGGTCCTCCTGTCCGATCACCTTCGATCGCAGGGACCACCCCACTAGTATCCGTCATGGCAGATTCGCCGCACTAGTCCTAGACCCAATCATTGACGGATTTCACCTCACTCGAGTCCTTATGGATGGTGGCAGCAGCCTGAACCTGCTTTACCAGGACACAGTGCGCAAAATGGGTATAGACCCCTCAAGGATCAAACCCATGAAAACGACCTTTAAAGGCATCATACCAGGGGTAGAGGCCCATTGCACAGGCTCAGTCACACTGGAAGTGGTCTTCGGATCCCCGGATAACTTCTGAAGCGAAGAGTTAATCTTCGATATAGTCCCGTTCCGCAGTGGCTATCATGCACTGCTCGGGCGAACCGCATTTGCAAGATTCAATGCGGTACCGCATTATGCATATCTCAAGCTCAAGATGCCAGGACCTCGGGGGGTCATCACAGTCAATCGAAACACAGAGCGCTCTCTCCGCACAGAGGAGCACACTGCGGCCCTCACAGCAGAAGCACAAAGCAGCCTCTTAAGGCAATCCACTAGGTCGACGATTAAGGACCCGGACAATTTCAAGCGCGCCCGGAGTAATCGGCAACTGGACCGCCTGGCACGTTCCGAGCTCGCATAGCAATGCGGCCCCCACCCCGGTCCAGGCCAAACGGTGAAATCCGTGCCACGCATACATAATTACGCATTAAAAATACCATGGGTACAGGAGGGGAGGGGGCACGACTGCGGCACGCTCCAAGACGCGGCTTAAACCGCACTAGGGGCTTCCCGCTTTGTTATTTTTCTCTTTCAGGACTTTAATCTTTGGAAACCCTGTCCGGCAGTATGATTGCCAAACACATGATGCAGCAACCAAGGAGGCAGAAAGCTACGTCACACCAAGGAACTCCCAGGTGGATTACGATAACGAGTGAAATATTTGCTTTAATATTATTCCTCAGCTTGCCCTTGGAAGGGACATGTCAAACAGTCCTACTTTTTGCTTATTGCACTACTTGTATCATTCTGCTTTAACGCACCTTTTTGAATAAACAATGCATAGCTTCAGTCTGTTTTTGCATTTTTTTTCTTTTATATATGTGTTCATTAATGACACCTTGCAACCGTACACTTTGGTACGACCAATACACCAGGGGCTTAAGTACCCCACAATATGGTGTGAGAAGTCCGAACACTTTCACAAGTGTGGCACCCCGAACTTATAGCATTATATGCATCAGCTCCGAATCATGTCTTTGGTCAATAGTTGGGTTTGCCCGGCTCCCATGTTTTGGTACCTTACGTTCCGCTATATGGCTAAGGTAGCACTGGGAGAACTACTGCGATTGTGCCCCGGTTCTGCTGGGCTAAGCACCTCAATTGAGAAAGCTAAAATTGACTGTCATGATAAGGCGAGAGACTGGTCGCTGTTCGAGAGGTTTTCGAGTCCTTAAAGACTTATGCCGCTTAGAGCGAGGAGTCGGCCCTATCCGGCTTAAGGCGTGTATCCCGCCCCGAGTTCGGCCTTCCGAACACTAGGGGCTTCGCCGAAATTTAAAATTATAGAATTCTATGGCTAAGTGAGAGTGATAACGCATTATAGTCCGATTGCCTTGTTCGTTGTGCTGAGCACCTCCCTCGAAGGACCCAACAATGGGAACAAGAGTGCTCAGGTTTATCCCGAACACCCTAGCACTCGTGGCATGGGGGCAGAAGCCGACGACTAGCCATCTCTCAGATTTGATAAATAGCCAAACAGAAGGTAATACTTTAAATTCAAACAAGTGTTGCATAGCGCATATGAACAAGTTTTCATACTACAGGATCACACGAGCAAGTTCATTCAAATATTACATCTTTCGCACACTCGTCTGCTACAAGACGGGCACCCTTCAGGACACCCCCATAGTACATCTCGGGATGGCGATGCTCCTTGCCCTGCGGCGGCCCCTCCTTCACCAGCTTTACGGCGTCCAGCTTCGCCCAGTGCACCTTCGCACGGTCAAAAGCCCGGCGTGCACCTTCGATGCAGACGGACCGCTTGACGACCTCCAACCATGGGCAGGCATCCACAAGCCACCTCACTAGGCCGAAGTAGCTGTTGGGAAGGGCGTCGCCAGGCCACATCCAGACTATAAGGCCCTTCATGGCCTGTTCGGACGCCTTGTGCAGCTCGACCAGTTGCTTCAACTGGTCGCTCATAGGCATCGAGTGTTCGGTCCCAGTAAACTGAGACCAGAACAGCTTCTCCGTCGAGCTTCCCTCCTCGGCCCGGTAAAACTGTGCGGCGTCCGACACGCTTCAGGGCAAATCTGCGAATGCTCCTGGAGAGCTCCGGACTCGGGTAAGTAACAAGTAATTTACTTTCACATGCTTGCTTTGCATATTGAATGCCTTACCCGCCACTATCTTTCTCATCGCCTCAATCTCCTGGAGGGACTTTTGGGCTTCAGCCTTGGCATTCTTTGCGCTCTCAAGGGCCGCAGCAAGCTCGGACTCTCGCGTCTTCGAGTCAAGCTCCAACACCTCGTGCTTCGTCATGAGAGCTTGGAGCTCTTGCTGCACCTCGCCCACCCGCGCCTCTTATTTTTCCCGCTCGGTGCGCTCCTGGGCCGCTTTGTTTTCGGCCTTGGACAGTGCTTGCTTCAGGGTTGCCACTTCGGTCATGGCCCCTGGCAAATTTGTGATGGTCATGTCATTTTGCAATCGCATCTTTTTTATATATACACATCTATAGACTAGGTATTACTTACCTTTGTTCTCCTCGAGCTGCCTCTTGGCAAAGCCGAGCTCTCCCTCAGACCGCTCGAAGTTCTGCTTCAGAGCGGCGACCTCCGCAATCAGTGCGGCAGAGGTCAGCAGCGTAGCCTGCAAACGCATACAGGCATACTTAATTAGACTCCTGTGAATATTATTTGATCCTCTCTTCGGTTTTTCTTTGTGAACACCGAACAGAGCATCAGGGGCTACTGTATATGCGGTAATATTTTTTGTATATTTTAAATACTTACCTCAAAGCCTGTTAGAAGGCTGGCACAGGCTTCAGTCAGTCCGCTCTTGGCGGACTGAACCTTCTGGACCACCACACTCATAATAGTGCGGTGCTCCTCGCCGATGGAAGCGCTGCGAAGCGCTCCCGGCAGATTGTCCGGTGCCTCTGGATGGACAGAGGTCACCGGCACCGGCGTCGTGCCCCTCTTAGAAGGAGGCCACCTGCCCGAGTCCGGAACCACTGAAGGTTCCGGCGCGGTGTTCGGCTGAGGGCCGAACTTGGAGCCCTCGGGAGCCTTGCTCCCTCCGCTCCTGGAATCCGGAAGGTCGCCCTGAGGCGCCTCCGGGACTGTCTCCCCTCGACCCGGTGCCTCTTGAGACAATACCTCGGTGTTGTCCATAGGGCAAGGGGAGGTGGCGGTCGGAAGTGGATTGCTATCCATATCCGACGAGTCCATGGAGCCGTACGACGAGGATACGTCGATACGGGCTCGGGGTGGTCTGCGTAACCATAATTCGGCGTTAGGAGAAGCAGTGTGACAAAGGTATGCTATGAGTTACTCTGGTATCCGAATACTTACGACTTCGCTAGGGGCTTGGTCCTGAGCAGCCACTCGTCTTCGCCTTCAGCGGCGGTGGTGGAGTAGTACGGAAGGAGAGTCCTTCCCTTCTTGGACCCTTCGGCCAACCCAGTTGGGGCGGCCTTCCTTTTCTTGTCTCCCCCGGCTGGAGGGGGAGCATCTTCATCTTCCTCCTCGTCTTCGGGGGAGGAGTGTGTCGTGGAGTTATCAGACGATGAGTCCGATAGCACCTGGCGCCGGGAACTCTTTCAGGTTCCCTTGGCCTTCTTGGTCTTCTCCGGCACCTTGTAAGGAGCCGGAGTCAGCATCTCCATCAGGAGAGCATCCGCATTGCCTTCGGGCAGAGGGGCCGGACAGTTGATCTGCTCCGATGCCTCCACCCAGTCCTATCAAAGGCATGGGAGCTCAGACCTTGCACACGGTTAAGCTAGGAAAACTAAATATCCTACCGGATGTATAGAACTTACCGAATGCGCTCGCCGCTTCGCGCTTAGTCCACGGTCCTCGGTGAGAGAGGGAGGGACCTCGGTGCCCTTGAACAGCACCCTCCAGACGTCCTTGTGCTTCGTGTCGAAGAGCTCGCTCAGAGTTTGGTGCTGGGCCGGGTCGAACTCCCACAAGTTGAAGTCCCGTCGTTGACACGGGAGGATCCGGCGGATGAGCATGACCTGGACTATGTTGACAAGCTTGAGTTTCTTGCTTGCCATGTTCCGGATACAAGTTAGATGTCCTCTACTTTGTTGTTGCAAGTTTTACGTGGCTGCTACGGGCTGAGCAAGAACCATTCTTACCTATGCATCAAAACCACAACGATAGTTCGTCAAGTTAGTGTTGTTTTAACCTTCTCAAGAACCGGGCGTAGCCACACTCTGTTCAACTAAAGTTGGAGAAACTGACACCCGCCAGCCACCTATATGCAAAGCACGTCGATAGAACCATTCTCGCGTAAGCGTACGCCTAATGTCGGTCTAGGACGCTTCATCCAACAATACCGCCGAACCAAAGTATGACATGGTAGTAAGCAATATGACTTGTATCTTCCACAACTCACTTGTGTTCTACTCGTGCATATAACATCTACGCATAAAACCAGGCTCGGATGCCACTGTTAGGGAACGTAGTAATTTCAAAAAAATTCCTACGCACACGCAGGATCATGGTGATGCATAGCAACGAGAGGGGAGAGTGTCGTCCACGTACCCTCATAGAGTATTAAGCGGAAGCATTATGACAATGCGGTTGATGTAGTCGTACGTCTTCACGATCGACCGATCCTCAGTACCGAATGTACGGCACCTCCGCATTCAGCACACGTTCAGCTCGGTGACGTCCCGCGAACTCACGATCCAGTAGAGCTCTGGGAAGAGTTTCGTCAGCACGACGGCGTGGTGACGATGTTGATGAAGCTACCATGACAGGGCTTCGCCTAAGCACCACTACAGTATGACCGAGGTGGATTATGGTGGAGGGGGGCACCGCACATGGCTGGGAGAGATCTTTGTGATCAACTTCTGTGTCTAGAGGTGCCCCCTGCCCCTGTATATAAAGGAGCAAGGGGGAGGCCGGCTGGCCCTTGTTGGTGCGCCAGGAGGAGGAATCCTCCTCCTAGTAGGAGTAGGATTCCCCTCTTTCCTACTCCTACTAGGAGGGGGAAAGGAAGGGGTTGAAAGAGAAGGAAAGGGGGCGCCGCTCCCCCCCCTCTCCTAGTCCAATTCGGACCAGAGGGAAGGGGGCGCACTGCCTGCCCTAGGCCGTCCCCTCTCTCTTTCCCTTATGGCCCAACAAGGCCCATTAGCCCCCGGGGGGTTCCGGTAACCCCTCTGGTACTCCGGTAAAATCCCGATTTTACCCGAAACTCTTCCGATGTCCAAATGTAGGCTTCCAATATATGAATCTTCATGTCTCGACCATTTCGAGACTCCTCGTCATGTCTGTGATCATATCCGGGACTTCGAACTACCTTGGGTACATCAAAACATATAAACTCATAAAATTGATCGTCATAGAACTTTAAGTGTGCGGACCCTACGGGTTCGAGAACTATGTAGACATGACCGAGACATGTCTCTGGTCAATAACCAATAGTGGAACATGGATGCTCATATTGGTTCCTACATATTCTACGAAGATCTTTATCGGTCAAACCGCATAACGCTATACGTTGTTCTTTTTGTCATCGGTATGTTACTTGCCCGAGATTCGATCTTCGGTATCCCAATACCTAGTTCAATCTCGTTACCAGCAAGTTGTTGGAAATATGCCCTAGAGGCAATAATAAATTAGTTATTATTATATTTCCTTGTTCATGATAATCGTTTATTATCCATGCTAGAATTGTGTTGATAGGAAACTCAGATACATGTGTGGATACATAGACAACACCATGTCCCTAGTAAGCCTCTAGTTGACTAGCTCATTGATCAATAGATGGTTACGGTTTCCTGACCATGGACATTGGATGTCATTGATAACGGGATCACATCATTAGGAGAATGATGTGATGGACAAAGACCCAATCCTAAGCCTAGCACAAGATCATGTAGTTCGTATGCTAAAGCTTTTCTAATGTCAAGTATCATTTCCTTAGACCATGAGATTGTGCAACTCACGGATACCGTAGGAGTGCTTTGGGTGTGCCAAACGTCACAACGTAACTGGGTGGCTATAAAGGTACACTACGGGTATCTCCGAAAGTGTCTGTTGGGTTGGCACGAATCGAGACTGGGATTTGTCACTCCGTGTAAACGGAGAGGTATCTCTGGGCCCACTCGGTAGGACATCATCATAATGTGCACAATGTGATCAAGGAGTTGATCACGGGATGATGTGTTACAGAACGAGTAAAGAGACTTGCCGGTAACGAGATTGAACAAGGTATCGGGATACCGACGATCGAATCTCGGGCAAGTATCGTACCGCTAGACAAAGGGAATTGTATACGGGATTGATTAAGTCCTTGCCATCGTGGTTCATCCGATGAGATCATCGTGGAACATATGGGAGCCAACATGGGTATCCAGATCCCGCTGTTGGTTATTGACCGGAGAGTCATCTCGGTCATGTCTGCATGTCTCCCGAACCCGTAGGGTCTACACACTTAAGGTTCGGTGACGCTAGGGTTATAGAGATATTAGTATGCGGTAACCCTAAAGTTGTTCGGAGTCTCGGATGAGATCCCAGACGTCACGAGGAGTTCCGGAATGGTCCGGAGGTAAAGATTTATATATGGGAAGTCTTGTTTTGGTTGCCAAAAAAGTTTCGCGCATTATCGGTATTGTACCGGGAGTGCCGAAAGGGGTCCGGGGGTCCACCAAGGGGGTCCACCTGCCTCGGGGGCCACATGGGCTGTAGGGGGTGCGCCTTGGCCTATATGGGCCAAGGGCACCAGCCCCAAGAGGCCCATGCGCCAAGAGATAAAGGAAAGAAAGAGTCCTAAAGGGGGAAGGCACCTCCGAGGTGCCTTGGGGAGGATGGACTCCTCCCTGGCCGCACCCTTCCTTGGAGGAAGGGCCAAGGCTGCGCCCCCCCCCCTCTCCCTTGGCCCTATATATAGTGGGGGGAAGGGAGGGCAGCCACACCTATGCCCTGGCGCCTCCCTCTCCCTCCCATGACACATCTCCCTCCTCCCGCAGTGCTTGGCGAAGCCCTGTTGGAATCCCGCTACTTCCACCACCACGCCGTCGTGCTGCTGGATCTCCATCAACCTCTCCTTCCCCCTTGCTAGATCAAGAAGGAGGAGACGTCGCTGCTCCGTACGTGTGTTGAACGCGGAGGTGCCGTCCGTTCGGCGCTAGGATCATCGGTGATTTGGATCACGACGAGTACGACTCCATCAACCCCGTTCTCTTGAACGCTTCCGCGTGCGATCTACAAGGGTATGTAGATCCACTCCTCCCTCGTTGCTAGATGACTCCATAGATTGATCTTGGTGATACGTAGAAAATTTTGAATTATTGCTACGTTCCCCAACAGTGGCATCATGAGCTAGGTCTATGCGTAGTTTCTATGCACGAGTAGAACACAAAGTAGTTGTGGGCGTTGATTTTGTTCAATATGCTTACCGTTACTAGTCCAATCTTGATTCGGCGGTATTGTGGGATGAAGCGGCCCGGACCGACCTTACACGTCTCTTACGTGAGACTGGTTCCACCGACTGACATGCACTAGTTGCATAAGGTGGCTAGCGGGTGTCTGTCTCTCCCACTTTAGTCGGATCGGATTCGATGAAAAGGGTCCTTATGAAGGGTAAATAGCAATTGGCATATCACGTTGTGGTTTTTGCGTAGGTAAGAAACATTCTTGCTAGAAACCCATAGCAGCCACGTAAAACATGCAAACAACAATTAGAGGACGTCTAACTTGTTTTTGCAGGGTATGCTATGTGATGTGATATGGCCAAAAGGATGTGATGAATGATATATGTGATGTATGAGATTGATCATGTTCTTGTAATAGGAATCACGACTTGCATGTCGATGAGTATGACAACCGGCAGGAGCCATAGGAGTTGTCTTAATTTATTTATGACCTGCGTGTCAACATAAACGTCATGTAATTACTTTACTTTATTGCTAACCGTTAGCTGTAGTAGTAGAAGTAATAGTTGACGAGACAACTTCATGAAGACACGATGATAGAGATCATGATGATGGAGATCATGGTGTCATGCCGGTGATGATGATGATCATGGAGCCCCGAAGATGGAGATCAAGAGGAGCAAAGTGATGATGGCCATATCATGTCACTATTTGATTGCATGTGATGTTTATCATGTTTATGCATCTTGTTTACTTAGAACGACGGTAGTAAATAAGATGATCCCTCATAATAATTTCAAGAAAGTGTTCCCCCTAACTATGCACCATTGCGACAGTTCGTTGTTTCGAAGCACCACGTGATGATCGGGTGTTAGATTCTAATGTTCACATACAACGGGTGTAAGACAGATTTACACACGTGAAACACTTAGGTTGACTTGATGAGCCTAGCATGTACAGACATGGCCTCGGAACACAAGAGACCGAAAGGTCGAGCATGAGTCGTATGGTAGATACGATCAACATGAAGATGTTCACCGATGATGACTAGTCCGTCTCACGTGATGATCGGACACGGCCTAGTTAACTCGGATCATGTAATCACTTAGATGACTGGAGGGATGTCTATCTGAGTGGGAGTTCATAAGATGAACTTAATTATCCTGAACATAGTCAAAAGGTCTTCGCAAATTATGTCGTAGCTCGCGCTTCAGTTCTACTGTTTAGATATGTTCCTAGAGAAAATTTAGTTGAAAGTTGATAGTAGTAATTATGCGGACTAGGTCCGTAAACTGAGGTTTGTCCTCATTGCTTCATAGAAGGCTTATGTCCTTAATGCACCGCTCAGTGTGCTGAACCTCGAACGTTGTCTATGGATGTTGCGAACATCTGACATACACATTTTGATAACTACGTGATAGTTCAGTTAAACGGCTTAGAGTTGAGGCACCGAAGACGTTTTGAAACGTCGCGAAACATATGAGATGTTTCGAGGGCTGAAATTGGGATTTCAGGCTCGTGCCACGTCAAGAGGTATAAGACCTCCGACGATTTTCTTAGCCTGCAAACTAAGGGAGAAAAGCTCAATTATTGAGCTTGTGCTCAGATTGTCTGAGTACAACAATTGCTTGAATCGAGTGGGAGTTGATCTTCCAGATGAAATAGTGATGGTTCTCCGAAGTCATTACCACCAAGCTGCTTGAGCTTCGTGATGAACTATAATATATCAGGGACATATATGATGATCCTTGAGATATTCGCGATGTTTGACACCACAAAAGTAGAGATCAAGAAGGAGCATCAATTGTTGATGGTTGGTGAAACCACTAGTTTCAAGAAGGGTAAGGGCAAAAAGGGATGCTTCATGAAACGGCAAATCAGCTGCTGCTCTAGTGAAGAAACCCAAGGTTGAACCCAAACCCGAGACTAAGTGCTTCTGTAATAAAGGGAACAGCCACTGGAGCAGAATTACCCTAAATACTTGGTAGATAAGAAGGCTGGCAAGGTCGATAGAAGTATGTTGGATGTATTATGTTAATGTGTACTTTACTAGTACTCCTAGTAGCACGAGGGTATTAGATACCGGTTCGGTTGCTAAGTGTTAGTAACTCGAAATAAAAGTTACGGAATAAACGGAGACTAGCTAAAGGTGAGATGACGATATGTGTTGGAAGTATTTCCAAGGTTGATCAAATATCGTACGCTCCCTCTACCATCGAGATTGGTGTTTGCGTTGAGCATAGACATGATTGGATTACGTCTATCGCAATACGGTTATTCATTTAAAGAGAATAATGGTTACTCTGTTTATTTGAATAATACCTTCAATGGTCTTACACCTGAAATGAATGGTTTATTGAATCTCGATCGTAGTGATACACATGTTCATGCCAAAAGATAGTAATGATAGTACCACCTACTTGTGGCACTGCCACGTAAGTCATATCGGTATAAAACACATGAAGAAGCTCCATGTTGATGGATCTTTGGGCTCACTTGTTTTGAAAGGTTTGAGACATGCGAACCATGTCTATTGGTGTATATGCATGAAGAAACTCCATGCAAATGGACTGTTTGGACTCACTTGATTTTGAATCACTTGAGACATGCAAATCATACCACATGGGCAAGATGACTGAAAGCCTCGTTTTCAGTAAAATGGAACTAGAAAGCAACTTGTTGGAAGTAATACATTTTGATGTGTGCAATCCAATGAGTGCTGAGGCATGTAGTGGATATCGTTATGTTCTTACTTCACAGATGATTTGAGTAGATGTTGAGTATATTTACTTGATGAATCACGAGTCTGAATTATTGAAAGGTTCAAGTAATTTCAGGGTGAAGTTGAAAGATCGTCGTGACAAGAGGATAAAATATCTATGATATGATCATAGAGATGAATATCTGAATTACGAGTTTGGCACAGAATTAAGACATTGTGGAAATTGTTTCACAACTAATACAGCCTGGAACACCATAGTGTGATGGTGTGTCCGAACATCATAACTGCACCCTATTGGATATGATGCATACCATGATGTCTCTTATCGAATTACCACGATAGTTTATGGGTTAGGCATTAGAGACAACCACATTCACTTTAAAAGGGGCACCACGTAATTCCGATGAGATGACACCGTATGAACTATGGTTTAGGGAAACCTAAGCTGTCATTTCTTAAAAGTTTGGGGCTGCGACGCTTATGTGAAAAAGTTTCAGGCTGATAAGCTCGAACCCAAAGCGGATAAATGCATCTTCATAGGACACCCAAAACAGTTGGGTATACCTCCTATCTCAGATCCGAAAGCAATAAGGGATTGTTTCTAGAATCGGGTCCTTTCTCAAGGAAAAGTTTCTCTCGAAAGAATTGAGTGGGAGGATGGTGGAGACTTGATGAGGTTATTGAACCGTCTCTTCAACTAGTGTGTGGCAGGGCACAGGAGTTGTTCCTGTGGCACCTACACTAATTGAAGTGGAAGCTTATGATAGTGATCATGAAACTTCAGATCAAGTCACTACCAAACCTCGTGGGATGACAAGGATGCGTACTCCTTCAGAGTGGTACGTAATCCTGTCTTGGAAGTCATGTTGCTAGACAACAATGAACCTACGAGCTATGGAGAAGCGATGGTGGGCCTGGATTCCAAAATGGCTCGAGGCCATATAATCCGAGAGAGGATCCATATATGAAAACAAAGTGTAGACTTTGGGAGAACTACTTGATGGTCGTAAGGCTGTTAGGTACATATGGATTTTTAAAAGGAAGACGGACAATGATGGTAGGTATCACC
Organism: Triticum urartu; assembly: GCF_056163025.1. Taxonomy (NCBI): domain Eukaryota; kingdom Viridiplantae; phylum Streptophyta; class Magnoliopsida; order Poales; family Poaceae; genus Triticum; species Triticum urartu. The sequence continues at coordinate 263,523,919 of NC_141877.1, forward strand.
ATTAAGAACGCTCAACTTGTCGTTAAGATGTTTTCCGACAAGTTCAAGGAGTTGACTGCGATGAGACTTTCTCACTCGTAGCGATGCTAAGAGTCTGTTGGAATTATATTAGCAATTACTGCATTATTTGTGAAATCTTGCAGATAGGATGCCAAAAACCATTGTTTCCTCGACGATTTTTGAGGAAAGGTTGTATGTGATACAACCGGAAGGTTTTGTTAATCCTAAAAGATGCTAATAAGTATGCAAAGCTCCAGCAATCCTTCTAAGGACTGGAGTAAGCATCTCGGAGTTGGAATGTATGCTTTGATAAGATGATCAAAGTTTTGGGTGTATACAAAGTTTATGAGAAACTTGTATTTCCAAAGAAGTGAGTGGGAGCACTATAGAATTTCTGATAAATATATGACATATTGTTGATCAGAAATGACGTAGAATTTCTGGAAAGCATATAGGGTTATTTGGAAAGTATTTTTCAATGGAAAGCCTGGATTAAGCTACTTGAACATTGAGCATCAAGATATATAAGGATAGATCAAAATTCTTAATGGTAATTTCAAATGAGCACATACCTTGACATGATCTTGAAGGTGTTCAAGATGGACCAGTCAAAGAAGGAGTTCTTGCCTGAGTTGTAAGGTATGAAGTTAAGACTTAAAGCTCGAACACGGCAGAAGAAAGAGGAAGGACGAAGGTCGTCCCCTATGCTTTTGTCATAGGCTCTATACGGTATGCCATGCTGAGTACCGCACCTGATGTGTGCCTTGCCACATATCTGGCAAGAGGGTACAAAGGTAATCTAGGAGTAGATCACCAGATAGCGGTCTAAATTATCCTTAGAGGAATAAGGATATGTTTCTCGGTTATGGAGGTGATAAAGAGTTCGGCGTAAAGGGTTACATCGATGCAAGATTTAACACCTATCCGAATGACTCTGAGTGGCAAACCGGATACGTATTATGGAGAAACAATTTAGAATAGCTCCAAGTAGAACAGTTATTTGAAATGGCTCCAAATATAGCGTAGTAGCTGCATCTACAAGATGACATAGAGATTTGCGAAGTACATACGGATCTGAAAGATTCAGACCCGTTGACTATAACATCTCTCACAAGCATAACATGTTCAAACCCAGAACTCATCGAGTGTTAATCACATGGTAATGTGAACTAGATTATTGACTCTAGTAAACTCTTTGGGTGTTAGTAACATGGGGATGTGACCTTGAGTGTTAATCACATATCGATGTGAACTGGATTATTGACTCTAGTGCAAGTGGGAGACTGTTGGAAATATGCCCTAGAGGCAATAATAAATTAGTTATTATTATATTTCCTTGTTCATGATAATCGTTTATTATCCATGTGTGGATACATAGACAACACCATGTCCCTAGTAAGCCTCTAGTTGACTAGCTCGTTGATCAATAGATGGTTACGGTTTCCTGACCATGGACATTGGATGTCATTGATAACGGGTTCACATCATTAGGAGAATGATGTGATGGACAAAGACCCAATCCTAAGCCTAGCACAAGATCATGTAGTTCGTATGCTAAAGCTTTTCTAATGTCAAGTATCATTTCCTTAGACCATGAGATTGTGCAACTCCCGGATACCGTAGGAGTGCTTTGGGTGTGCCAAACGTCACAACGTAACTGGGTGGCTATAAAGGTACACTACAGGTATCTCCGAAAGTGTCTGTTGGGTTGGCACGAATCAAGACTGGGATTTGTCACTCCGTGTAAACGGAGAGGTATCTCTGGGCCCACTCGGTAGGACATCATCATAATGTGCACAATGTGATCAAGGAGTTGATCACGGGATGATGTGTTACGGAACGAGTAAAGAGACTTGCCGGTAACGAGATTGAACAAGGTATCGGGATACCGACGATCGAATCTCGGGCAAGTATCGTACCGCTAGACAAAGGGAATTGTATACGGGATTGATTAAGTCCTTGACATCGTGGTTCATCCGATGAGATCATCGTGGAACAGGTGGGAGCCAACATGGGTATCCAGATCCCGCTGTTGGTTATTGACCGGAGAGTCATCTCGGTCATGTCTGCATGTCTCCCGAACCCGTAGGGTCAACACACTTAAGGTTCGGTGACGCTAGGGTTATAGAGATATTAGTATGCGGTAACCCGAAAGTTGTTCGGAGTCTCGGATGAGATCCCGGACGTCACGAGGAGTTCCGGAATGGTCCGAAGGTAAAGATTTATATATGGGAAGTCTTGTTTTGGTTGCCGGAAAAGTTTCGCGCATTATCGGTATTGTACCGGGAGTGCCAAAAGGGGTCCGGGGGTCCACCTGCCTCGGGGGCCACATGGGCTGTAGGGGGTGCGCCTTGGCCTATATGGGCCAAGGGCACCAGCCCCAAGAGGCCCATGTGCCAAGAGATAAAGGAAAGAAAGAGTCCTAAAGGGGGAAGGCACCTCCGAGGTGCCTTGGGGAGGATGGACTCCTCCCTGGCCGCACCCTTCCTTGGAGGAAGGGCCAAGGCTGCGCCCCCCCCCCTCTCCCTTGGCCCTATATATAGTGGGGGGAAGGGAGGGCAGCCACACCTATGCCCCGACGCCTCCCTCTCCCTCCCATGACACATCTCCCTCCTCCCGCAGCGCTTGGCGAAGCCCTGTTGGAATCCCGCTACTTCCACCACCACGCCGTCGTGCTGCTGGATCTCCATCAACCTCTCCTTCCCCCTTGCTGGATCAAGAAGGAGGAGACGTCGCTGCTCCGTACGTGTGTTGAACGCGGAGGTGCCGTTCGTTCAGCGCTAGGATCATCGGTGATTTGGATCACGGCGAGTACGACTCCATCAACCCCGTTCTCTTGAACGCTTCCGCGCGCGATCTACAAGGGTATGTAGATCCACTCCTCCCTCGTTGCTAGATGACTCCATAGATTGATCTTGGTGATACGTAGAAAATTTTGAATTATTGCTACGTTCCCCAACACAAGTCTCTTCACTCGTTTCATAATGTACTATCCCGCAACTAAATCATTAGTTGCATTGCTTTCAAGGCTTATAGTGATGTGCATTACCGAGAGGGCCCAGAGATACCTCTCCGACAATCGGAGTGACAAATCCTAATCTTGATCTATGCCAACTCAACAAGTACCATCGGAGACACCTGTAGAGCACCTTTATAATCACCCAGTTACGTTGTGACGTTTGGTAGCACACAAAGTGTTCCTCCGGTATCCGTGAGATGCATAATCTCATAGTCATAAGAACATGTATAAGTAATGAAGAAAGCAATAGGAGTAAACAAAACGATCAAGTGCTAAGCTAACGGAATGGGTCAAGTCAATCACATCATTCTCCTAATGATGTGATCCCATTGATCAAATAACAACTAATTTCCATGGTTTGGAAACTTAACCATCTTTGATCAATGAGCTAGTCAAGTAGAGGCATACTAGTGACACTATGTTTGTCTATGTATTCACACATGTATTATGTTTCCGGTTAATACAAGTCTAGCATGAATAATAAACATTTATCATGAAATAAGGAAATAAATAATAACTTTATTATTGCCTCTAGGGCATATTTCCTTCAGGGGGCGCCCGAGGGCACCGGGGCAATCATTTTTGGCGTGAAAGAACAGCGGGCCCACCGAGTCAGCGACACCCGTGCCTCGTCGTCCTCATCGCCTCGGTTTCCTGATAGAGGCGAGGGTCCCGATCTTTCGATGAGATGATAACTATCGATTTGGTGGAGACGACTTTGACGATCCGACTACAAACATGCACGACGTTGCGCCTTAGCAATCGCTAAACCAATATCCTGAGGTTACTGACGATGCCGGAAGCACGGTCAGCCTGACCACGAAGGTCTATTCCTGCAAGCAATCGAAGAACGAGCAAGAATATGATACAGCAATCTGAATATTGCGAATATATATATATGAAGTATTGATAATGGTGGGGATCCGTAAGCAGTATTGGTCTGGTCGTTGGACACAAACGAAGTACACGAAGTTGCAATGGCTAACTTTTAACTAAACAAATCCCAAGGAAAAAGCTACTAGATGGATCTACTTATATAGGAGCAAGGGGTGGCAGCCAAGGAGGTGGGAGAACGTCCCAAGGCAGCCTAAAACTAACCCTAGGTCCTACAAGGCTCATGGGCCCAATTGGAGGTGATGCAACACCTTTAGACTTGTTGTTTGACTCAGAATCTGCTGCAGCGTTAGATTGTTTCGTCGATATCTCAATGCTTCGGATGAATTTAAAGGTGAATCCAATTGGGTTGGAAAGAAAACGAAATCTAATTTCTAACAAAAAAATAATCACCCAATTCGGAGTTCGTATGAAAAAGTTGTTGATGTTTTGATTTAGGTATGTCTGTGCAGTCCGAATCTGAATCCAGAACGTGACAGACTTGGACTCTATCTTCTCTTGGCCCAAAAGTGACGTGAGAAAACTTTTTGAACAGCACCTAAACTTCTCTTTTTCCCTTATCTTCATATGTGGATTTTACAAATGTCTCATACACCTGCAATTAGACATGGCACAAAAGTTTGTGAAGTATTTTTGTCCTGGATGACATAAATAAATTATTGCATAGTTTGCATTAGAAATCACCTCACAAATATACATGTATGCAATATTTTTGGTCGTATCCAAGACCTCCCCTTCTTGAAAACAAAGTCGTCCTCAGCGTTGCTTAATCTGAAATGTGGCTAACAAAAGAGACAGGGTGTACATGTTGCATATGTATATGTCATCCATTTTTACTTCCCTTGGTTTTTGCACAAATGACACATGTATACATGAGTAATTTTCATAGCTCATAAAATCTGAAGCCGAAATATTATCACAAGAAGTAGAAGACATGAAAATATTGCAACTCAGTTTGCACATATAAGTGAAGCTCTTATTCATATCAAAGGATTGACAATGTTCATCATTAAACCATCCCAACATTGGTGAATAAACCTTACTTGCATCAAATTTACATGCTACAACATGCTTAAATAAGCAAACATGCAATAAGTCATTTGACACAGAATCATCACCAAGATTAGAGGTCATATCAAAATGATTAAACATTGGTTCTTTTGCATCAACAGTTAATTCAATGGGTGCACTCAAAATTGTTGATATTTCAGTTGTTTGATCACACGACACATTTATGACAGTAGCGAGATTCTCTAAAATAGGTGGTGTGCTCAAATCAAGAGGTAACTCAACACATGATGCATTCAAGTTAACTAGGTATGCATCATTCTCATGTGAAGTTATCTCATCAATACCTTTACTGTTACCTTGTCGCAAAGACGTAGCTGATGTAGGTACGGACGTTGACAATGTACCATACTCTTGAGATGATGTCGCGCTCACAATCCAATGTGGGGCTACTCTAGTAGGTGCAACGGTGGAGGAACCAACCGGTGGTGGTGAGCATGAACTAGAATAGTAGTTGTTGTAGTCATTCAATGCATCCTCCTGTATCTGTCTCTCAAAGGTACAAGCACGAACATACATACCAGTAATGCAACGAGGAATATACTGAAATCTTGCCTGAATATCATGGTTCAAACCACCAAAAAATCTATTCATTGTATCATCCTCAGATTCTTCTATGTCACAATGATGCATATAAGATTTGAACTCTTGGTAGTAAGCATGAACAGTGTTATTGCCTTGTTTAAATTGTTCAAATTTGCGAAGGAATTCACGACGATAGTAAGGAGGAAAAAATTGTTGCCTCATTACATATTTCAAATCTTTCCAAGTTGTGGGTTGGTTATCAATGTTTTTCTTACAATGCACACTCCACCAAACAGAAGCAAAACCAGTAAATGCTCTAGTGGCAGCTCGCACTCGCTCAAGTTCAGAAAAGTCATGGTGACTAAAAACTTGTTCTACTTCAAGCTCCCAAGCTAGATAAATAGCAGGATTAAATCTACCCTCAAATGACGGTAAAAAGATAACCTGACCATGTGCTTGTGTGTGTTGTCCCAACTCTCGTGATGGTGAAGATGTGTCCGTCGTCCAAGAACTTTTATCTTCGGAACCTGTCATGATTAGTAGAAACAAGAAACAAAATTCGAGAATAATGTTCCTATGAACTACTAGGATGTGGTTGTAAAGTGCTCACAGTAAATCAAATATCAATATCTTACAAGTTCTTACCATGCGGCAGGTGGTGACAGGCAACCGGCGGTGTCAAATAACTCCGAAGATTGTGTAAAGCGATTGCCAGGGAAACGTACGTATACACGGTGTAGAAATATGTGGAGCTGGGTTGGCTATATATGGTAGCAAAAGATTAGCAATAATCAATTCAGAGATGCAATATTGAATAAACGCTCAATGACGGTACTGTGCTGGTCCTAGGCTAGACCGAACTAGAGACGCGAGCCTAGAACACTAATGAGGTCACGCCGTAGCACAACTAGCATCAATAAAGGATATGAAGTAGCTCTGGACAGCAAGATATAAGTGAAGATCACAATAGTAATAAAGATAATGATGTGAAACAACAGCCAAGCAGGATATATCAACAACTTTCTCTTCAATTTTCCTCTATAAAAGTTTGTGCCAATTTTTTGATAATTTTTTTCAAGAATGATACTGACTCAAGCTTTCAAACGCAAAAGGAATCACTCAATTCTGAGTTGATATGAGGAGTCAAAAAAATTCGAAAATTGGCGTGAAAAACTGGAATAAGCTGTGTTCGTGAACTTCGGAGAGCAAAAAGACCTATTTAGAAGCCGATTTTGAGGTGCCAAATATTGAACTAGCTTATGCAACTATTTAGATGGGGCTCGTTGCTAGCTTTCATGTGAGTACTTGCGGAGCCAAAACGGACTTCGTATGAGGAAGTTATGCCTGTTTTACTGAACAGTACACAAAACAGATTCCAATCCGAATTCAACTACGAGATTGAGTCTAGATAGATTCGGATTTTTTTCTTCTCTCTTTTTTTCCTCACACCTTTTTTCTTTTTCTTTCTTTTTTTTCTCTGACTTTTTTTTATTTTTTTTCTCTTGCTTTTTTTCCTCTTTTTTTCTCTCTCCCTCTTTCCAAAATAAACTAGATAAGATGCAGATTGGATCAAGCGAAGATGTGAATGATCTCAACTATGATTATGACAATGAACGGTGGGTAGCACGTGGTGGAAATTGATGGATGGATGGTGGACAGCGGAAGGGATAATGATACAGCGGCGGCGTGACTAATGTGAATAGAACTCTAAACTCTAAACGAACTAGACACTAAGACCAGCAACTCGACACGACCATGCAACCGATAATTCAACTATGCAAGCAATGAAAAGAAAATTGCAAAGGCTCAGACTGGCTTGGACAAAGGATGAATAGATCTAACTTTTTTGTGGCTTTTTTTGGACAATAGGTAAGAAAATAAATCTAATCTAGGAAAAACTGGAAATTCTCACCGAGCAACCTGAAAACTGATACCACTTGATAGAGGCGAGGGTCTCGATCTTTCGATGAGATGATAACTATCTATTTGGTGGAGACGACTTTGACGATCCGACTACAAACGTGCACGACGTTGCGCCTTAGCAATCGCTAAATCAATCTCCTGAGGTTACTGACGATGCCGGAAGCACGGTCAGCCTGACCACGAAGGTCTATTCCTGCAAGCAATCGAAGAACAAGCAAGAATATGATAAAGCAATCTGAATATTACGAATATATATGAAGTATTGATAGTGGTGGGGATCCGTAAGCGGTATTGGTCTGGTCGTTGGACACAAACGAAGTACACGAAGTTGCAATGGCTAACTTTTAACTAAACAAATCCTAAGGAAAAAAGCTACTAGATGGATCTAATTATATATGAGCAAGGGGTGGCGGCCAAGGAGGTGGGAGGACGTCCCAAGGCAGGCTAAAACTAACCCTAGGTCGTACAAGGCTCATGGGCCCAATTGGAGGCGATGCAGCACCTTTGGACTTGTTGTTTGACTCAGAATCTGCTGCAGCGTTAGATTGTTTTGTCGATATCTCAATGCTATGGACGAATTTAAAGGTGAATCCAATTGGGTTGGAAAGAACACGAAATCTAATTTCTAACAAAAAAAGAATCACCCAATTCGGATTCCGTATGAAAAAGTTGTTGACATTTTGATTCAGGTATGTCTGTGCAGTCCGAATCTGAATCCAGAACATGACAGACTTGGACTCTATCTTCTCTTGGCCCAAAAGTGACGTGAGAGGACTTTTTAAACAGCACCTAAACTTCTATTTTTCCCTTATCTTCATATATGGATTGTACAAATGTCTCATACACCTGCAATTAAACATGGAACAAAAGTTTGTGAAGTATTTTTATCCTGGATGACATAAATAAATTATTGCATAGTTTGCATTAGAAATCACCTCACAAATATACATGTATGCAATATTTTTGGTCATATCCAAGGTAGTCATGTCCTCATCATTTCCCGCGAGGAATCAATGCCAAGGCTGCCGCCGGTCAGCCCTCCATTGATTCCTCACGGACGGCGCGGTGAGGCGACGCGCCCCCTCCCGCCACGCGTACACACAACGCCGAGCCCCTCCCCCCCCCCCCCGGCCACTATATAAGCCGCCCCTGCCTTGCTGGTGCACGCACCCCGCCCGCGGCCCCCCTCTCTCCCCGTGCACGCACAGCCGCCGCCGCCGAACTCTCTCTCCCTCTCTCCCCATGCACGCACAGACGATGGACGAAAGGTTCCCCAGCGATGAGGCGGCGGCCAATGGCTTCGGCCTCCGCTCTCTGCACGAGTGGGAAGCCCATCTCCTCCACAAAGTGAACTACCCGGCGCCTCCCGACATGCACGCGCCGAGGCGGTGGAGGCACAGCGCCGGGAGGCATCCCCGTCCCCCCGCTGCCCGACGTCGAGCACCCCGACTACTTCCAGGCCGAGATCGACCGTGTGCGGGCATCTTTGTCGGAGGAGGCCCTCCCGGAGTATGATGCCGGCAACCACGAGGAGTGGGCGGCGTACTTTGAATGCCGGCAGGCGGAGCAGCTGGCCTCCATCAACAACGCGCCAGTGGTGAGGGGGCGCAACTACAGCGACGGCCGCCTCCTGTGGTGGGGCGCCCCCGGCCGCATACTACATGCCGTCCTCGAGTACCTTGAGGACGGCAACGATCCGCCGCTGACGTACCCGGCCGCCCCGGTCCCCCGCCGGAGTTGCGGTGCATGGCTTCCAAGGAGGATGTTGGGCGGGTCCTCCTCCCACTCCTCCGGGTCGCCGGCGCTCTTCAGCATCAAGGCCGAACCGATGGAAACACTGCTCGGCCGACGCAACCGCATCGTCGTCATCAACGAGGGCGGCGACAGTTCCTCGGGTCCAGCCTCCCGACTCGTCAGACCGAAGACGGAGCCGGGGCTCGGCCCTGTGAAGCGCGAGCACGACGACGAGGCCGCCATGAAGTGAGCGCGGGAGGACTGGACGCGGATGGAGATGGAGCGCCAGCGCCACGCCCTGGAGGAGATCGTCGCTCAGCGCCGTGGCCGCGGCGAGGGATGCGTCATCGTTCTCGACGACAGCGGCGACGAGGTGTCGCCGCTGGCCAAACCAGTCCGTTAGGGGACCCCGGGCAGGGGTTCAGCAGGGACGGCCACGTGAAGGAGGAGGACGATGATGGCAGCGACTTCGGCGTGTTCAGCGAGTTCTTCGGCGTGTAGGCGTGGCCGTTTTTTTTTCTTCTTTTTAGTAGATTTATTATTATGTTTCTATATGTAAAAAAATTGTGAACCGCCTAAATATCGCCGAATGTATGTCGTGTTTGCCGAAATTTGCCCAATTATGTTTTTAATTCTTTTTTAAAGAGCGTCTAGGGCCGACCTGGGGGCGGCAGCTAGGAAGCCGATCGCCCCCACGCTGAAAATATCGTCGTTTCGCCCCCCAAGCGGCGTTTTTTTCTAGCCCCTGGGATGGCGAACGGTTGGAGATGCTCTTATACTGCTCGCCAGGGCGGGATGCTTGCTTGTCGACCGCCCGCCCTGCGGTAGTGGACGGTGGCCTCAGCGCCGAGTCCGACGACGGTGCGGCAAACTAGTTGCTTGTATCCTCGCCATCGTTCACTACAGCCGCCACAACGTGTGTGTTATGGATTGCAGCCGCCACAACGTGTGTTATGGATAGATGTTAATCTTAATCATATCCCGTGCAGGCAACCAAACATGGTGTAATTGCATGAGCCGAGTCAGGCAACCAAACGACATGTCAAAATTGCTCCCCTAATGCGAGAGACCTAAATGCAGGCAACCAAACAATGCAGATGTTGACTTTTTACCTATTTTCCTTCGAACAGGCTCGGTTGAGCTAGCCAGGCCCAACTCCCGCCCCAAACGCATGGTGCATGTCAAATGTGGTTATCTTTCTATGCATGATGGTATAATGAGTTGACATATTGGGAGAATTAGAGTTAGCGTGATCTGACTATTTAGGTATATATGACACTTGTTACATCATCAACCATTTAGATATACAAGATACCCATTACATCATGATGTTCTCGCATTGCCTTTTTCGAAGTAAAAAAATCCATACTTTTTTGTTGGAGAAACATATTCAATACAAGGCTCAAATAGACTCTGGTGGAGAAAATCTATTTTACTACTTCCTCCGTCCCAAAATAAGTGTCTCAACCTTAGTACAAATTTGTACTAAAGTTATTACAAAGTTGACACTTATTTTGGCACGGAGGGAGTACATGTCAGAGAGTAACGTCCCATCCATCTCCAATGGAAGGAAACCAGGAACGCAAAAGTAGCCATGGTGGCAAAGCAATCAAGATCAACGGACAGAGACCCACGGACAGAGACCATGTGAAGTTTGTGACCTATCACTGAGTTCTAAGGACTGCCTAAGCTCAAAATCAAAATGTCAGTCAATGATGCTCAAGTGCTGCATTCTATTTTCTGGCGTTTTGACTGCTGTTCCGACTGCTTCATCCACTCCATGCACTCCTCCATAGTTCCCTGAGGATGCGCAAGCTGCCACTTGACTAGCCGTTGTTGCTGGGAGAAAGTGCACATCTTTGTGTTAAGTAAGAATGCACAGGAACTGGAATAGTATGATCAGTTGGTTTACAGGGGGTTCATACATACCCATTTTCCAATCAAGGGACCTCCGGACTTGACCTGCATGACCCCCATAATGGCCTTTCCATCAAGCAACGGCTTCATTTTCCATACGCCATCAAGATCTGGTCAAGTGGAACAACAAGGTATAAATCAGGAGGTAGTTATGTGAGGAACACATCAACTATCATGATAGGAAACTAAAAATATCATTAGGTAAGTTCTTTACCAAGTTCAGTTATTGATCGCTCCACACTGATGTATCTCTCTTTCATTTTATCTAGTTCATCCTGCTTGCCGAGGGAATCGCTGGCATTGCCCACTTCTGGATAGACAAGAGTTGAGATAAACAGTGCCACACGCCAAAAACCTTTTATTTCACGAAGTATAAGTCCTGAAATGCTCAAACTGTCAGAAATTTTATCCAGTAACACAAGGAAATAAGAATACTGCAAACAAATTGATCCAATACCCTAACAAGTTAAATCAAAAGATATCATGTGCCTAGAATGCCCATAACAAGACCATCAGAAACTTCAAATTTTAAGGAACTGACCAATATGAAGGACATTCCAAATTTAAAAATAAGGATGGCCAGCACTAACCTGCAAAAACACGTTTCACTAAGTCTGTTGGTATCTCTAGATATTCATCATCCAGCTTCTCTTTCACAGTTTCCAGATTCTCATTTGACTCCAGGAGAAGAATTAATTCAGCAAACTTTTCACTCGCAAAATGTATGTTCACAATCTTTCAACACAGAACAGATAATGAAAAGTTTTTTTTAATTAAATTACACAACACATGCAAGCATAAACAATTGCTTTCGAGATTAGGCCTGCTCAATAAAGTGTACCGTGTCAGCATCACTAGCTTTCAGCTTTAGAGAGTACCGAATAATATAGCTAACAACTGGAACCTGCAGATGACACAACAGACCTGTTATAGTACTTCCATAAAACAGTAGAGGGCAAATGAATGTGATGATTATCAAGCTGTTTAGTTTGTTAACAAATTTACCAACCTCCAAGAGTTTCTTTCTAAATAACATAAACCATTTTATACCTTGCAAAGAACCCGCCGTCTAACCAAAAGTTAAGCTAGACTATCAGGCAAAGATTAGCACCTCATGTTCGGCTTCAGATGAAGCTTAACCTGTCCGGAAAAATATCTATTTCTATGAAACAAGCAAGCGTACCCAGGTAGACACTTGCAGAGCATTGAAGAGTGTCCGCAGGGTAGACTATAATAGAATATTTGACCTGCTTATGTACATACTGTTTGTATTAGGAAAAAAGATAATGCATGAGTTAGATGATTTTATTCCTATGTTTAGTGTAGGAAAAACGGAATATGGTCATGATGGCCCAAGCCTGCTCTCTCCGATCAGTCTAGTTATGAGTTTGTTCACTTACACCATTGCAGAAAAGTCGATGACTTAGTCAACCAAAGAACATCAAGCGTATACAGAGTTTTGCCCTTCTAAATAGTTAAATGTTTGGATTTAGACAAATCTGGAGGATGCCTGAGTTGGATGTTACCTTCTTTGATTTTTTGTCCATGTAGAACATATTTCGAACTGGAGTAAATAGCGCGCTATACAGGCAAAGCCTTTGCTGTTCATCCTAAAAATCATAGTAAATCTTAAGAGTTAGGAAAACAAAATAGCATCCATAAAAGCCAAGTATGTGTTTCTTGGTAGCCATTGCACATAACTTGTAGTAAAGTTGCCTACCATAGTAATTCTAGATACAGTACTATACTAGTGAGAAACTTCTATAATAGATTTTCTGAATTACAGTGCTATACAAAATCAACTATAAGACTGCAACGAATCTATAGAGAGATACTTGAATGATTTAGAGCAATATTTTGTACTCCCAGCGGTCATGGTTCGATCAGGTTCAAAAACATTCTATAAATGCCTTAAGAATTCAAAACTGTTACAGAGAAGAATCAGAATAATGTTGGTTCGTTATAAATTATTTCAAGGTTACTTAAGTTTTACTTTCGGTCATATGCATTTCAATGTCAACACAGGAAACAGCTTAAAATAACATGCCATGCAAGAAACATGATTTTGGGGGTGTTATTTAACAAGATATATGATCAAAACTCCGCAGACCTGTGACTTGGAATCAGAACCACCACTGAACACAGAACGGCCAATAGAATGTGCAAGATTCCATGCTGCTTCAAGATGTGAAACACAAAGCCTGAACCAACAGAAAATATGAGCTATTGGAAACAAATAGACAAGTGCATACTAATTTGTAAAAGTCTACCAAGTCAAAAAATCTGAAATGTAACTGTGTGACATATAGTTGGGTACTTCCATATTGCATGTAGTCCAAACATACATACTAGCATACTAGAACAGATACATACCAATCATGTTTGTCAAGAGCTGGAGGCTCTAGTTTCTCAGGAAAAGCAAAAACAACATAAAACAATCCCAAATCATGGATATGGCACAGTGCATTGACAGGGTGTTTGTCTGACATCATGAGGTCTACCTGCACAATATGCAAACTACAATATTAGTGACCTGGGGATTTGCTTGGCGTCACTCAATACACAATGGCGAAATTCCGTTACTTATACAAAAAAGCAGGAAGAAGCAAGGAGGCATCGATTGACAGTTAGTGTAGAAATCAGACCTCATGACCAATTCGTTCTCTGCTAATCTTGCTACCAAGTTCAGACTTCACCTTTTCATCAGAAGCCGCTTCTTTCAAATCTTCAGCTAATGTAAAGCTGAATCTAGCAGCTGCCAGAGATGAATATTAGCATATGCAAAGAAAATAATACTAATCCAAGTCACTGTCACACCCTTTAATTATACGCCATAGCAGGCATTTGCACTAGCAAGCAAGTGGGCAAGATTTCAACTTATCAGAGAGAGAAACACTTTATAATGTTTTCAGCTAAGATTACCTAAGTAGAAATGGCTTGAAGTTAAGATGCTATTAGCAAGTCAAACTTATCATGAACACCTCTAAAATCATAAAATTATAGAAAGTATTAGTACTCATAATAAAATTAGAAAAAGATCACCCGAACTATTTGAGATTGATCACAGGACATACCAAACCGAATTGCTCTAAGAACCCTGAGGGGGTCATCCAGGAAAGTTGACTTGGCAGGTAAAGGAGTATCAATGAGGCCCTTTTTCAGATCTTCAAGACCTTCACATAGTATGGGATCACCATGAGTACATAACAGCGAGAATTTACAAAATAATGACATGGGTTTAGAAACTAGTAATAGCAAAGAAACTAACCTCTTCCAGTTAAATCTTCCACTGATTTAGTGTTGATATTGAAGAATAAGCTGTTGAAGTTTGGATTTTAGAAAGACTAAATAGGGAACTAAGTTAAACCTTGAAATCAACATTGTAGCAATGAAAGTATGACATTACAGAATACCAAATTCATTTTGAAAATAAATCACATGGCATTACCTATTGATTGTTAGGTCCCTGCGGAGTGCATCTTCTTTGGCTGTTCCAATCTCCTGCACATTACAAAGCATGAGATAGCTGTAAATTGCTTGTGCCTTGCGACAGATTATCAAAAGTAAAGAGATGAATAAGAAACAAAGAAGTTGCAAATACTGAGCCACCAAACATAAGTGTATCAAATTACAAGTGAATCAACATATATTTTAGTAGTTTGCCACGTCGAAAATACACACGGCAAAGTAAAAGACTTTGAAAAAGATCAAGACATGCAAAGAGATAATGTTTGTGCATAAGCTCAACAAAATGAGTACAAAAAGTAATGCTAAATGCATGTGCATACCACAGTAGGAATACGACTGTTTTCAGCGTACTTTTCGGACCTCAAGTTGACAAAATCAATCCATATGCCATATATAAGCATTCTTGCAGTTTCCAGGTGCTTGGATTGATCAGGGTTGCTGCCAAAAAAGAAGGTATAAACAGCCGCAGTTACATGATAAAATGCAAGGAACATATACAGAGTACTCTGTTTGCATTAAACTGTGACGATTTCCTTGTTCCCATGCATACGCAATTGACCTCAAAGAAAATTATATTGTATAAAAGCATAAAGGTCAAAAATATACCACCACCACCCCCCACCCCCCCCCCCCCACCCCCCCAAACACACACACCCCAGCCCATGCCACAAGCACACACACAGGTGAGCGCACATGCAGCCCTGCCACAACTAAGAGGGCTAGGGGAGTAACCCGGTTCGAAAAAGAATTCTCATGAGTGGCCAGAGTCACCCAAGCACACGAAGGGCAATCAGAATACAACACGGGAATACAAAATCAACCTACTTAGTAAAAATGGATATCAGCAAACAAAAAGCTCCTGAAATAATATTGGGAGTGTCAGAATTATAGTAATAAAAATTTCATACCACTGGATAACGCCGATTCCTTTCTGCTCTTCACCCATGAATTTTGAGTACTCATTTACTCTCTCACAGAAATTTTGGCCCGTCATATTATCAAGTGCAATGTCAATGTCAGCAGAGCCTTTCCCCAATAGCTGCCAAGAATATGCCAAAGCAACAGTTAAGTCCCAACACTACCAAACCATCATTCCATAAAATATAAGCAGTGTTAATTCTTTCTTTCTTGCAAAAAGATGGAAGTTCATGGTATGATCCTAGTCCTCCAGAATCTCCAGAGATTTCTAGTCAGCTCATAGCAAGCATCATGCAATTGTTTAATACAAAATGCAACATTCAAATAGCACAGCCCAATATAACAATCCAAAATGAACATGTCACTTCTGCACTTCTTTACTCTTTATGAGAAAACAGTCAGTTATCCTAGTTTAATTGCCCATATTTAGCTTCACCCCACCCCCCAAATTTTCCTCCCACTAGCTCATATTTGCTCTTGGATGGGCAAGTCTCAAGAAAAATAGGGAGCAGCCGCAGTCTTCCCACTCGACCACCTCCTTCCTGCCCAACACCGACATCGGTCATCCCCGGTCCCCATCCCAGTCGCACCCTCGCCGGCGCCGAAGACCCACCGCCAGCAGCCAATTCCAAGCCGCAAGCTCTGAAACGCCGGCGGCAAGGGAAGCCATCCACCCCCACTGGTCGTTCGGATGGACAAAAAAAAAGCAAAAACCACAAAGAAGAATGGAGTTGTTGGAGCATACAAGAGCTCATGGCGATGGTAGAGGTGAAGAGGGCATTGGCGGCTGAAAGGAAGGAGGAGGAGATAAGTTGTTTCTGCGAGATAAAGATGATGGAGGAGGGGAGGTGGAAGGCAAAGGCGGTGGCTGAGGAGAGAAAGGCTCGATCGGAGGGGAAAAAGGCTTGAAACTGAGGAGCAAAGGCTTGCACCGGAGGTCGAGGGAAAAAAAGAAGAAGATGAAGAGTGAGGAGCAAGGCTAGCATTGGAGGCCGAGGAAGACAAGAACAAGAGGGTGGTCGAGGAGCTTGCTATAATGTTCATGGATCCAAGCAAGATGGGCGAGAGGACGAGATAATACTGGGAGTTAACTCGTGGGGACATCTTGGCTAAGTCATTTGGTGGTGGTGGCAGCAATGGTGGAGGCGGCAACAATGGTGGTGCCGGCGGGCTGGCGCAAGTGCATGAGCCCCTTATGAGCTATGATTACTTTTGATCCACCATGTGTTTGGTGGTTTTTTGGAATGAACTATTCCTTTTGGCACAAATTATGGTAATGTTTTAGTTGTTTGTTGGATCAGATTAAGTTTATTTATGCTCGTAGTAGAATTATGATGTGGTCTGTTTGAATTTTTTTATGTTTGTATAGAAATGCGGTGCATTTATTTGGATTATTTGCACAAACGTTTGGATAAATTGACAAAAAAATGTGTGTAGGGGGGAAGGGGATTAAGTTTTGGGATGGGTTAATTGACCAAATGTTTAATTCCCTAAAAAGGGAAATTAACGGATGGGGAATTAAGATATGGGGATGGGGTAGAGCCGTAGAGATGCCCTAATCTACATCATTCAACAATCTCTTCACAAACAAATTCTGATACGCAGGAAAACAATGCGACATGAATATTGAAGATTTCCCAACATATCGTGCGAGCGACAAGAAGCCACGCCATAAACCCTACATATTAAACTCATCAGGCTTTTCAATTAAGCTCACCTTGTCCCGGACCCATCCCCCGGCGACGCGGAGCTGGGTGCCGAGTCCGAAGTGGCGGACGACGTCCAGCAGCCTAGCGAAGATCCGCTCCTCCTCCTCCGTCAGCTCCACGCTCTCCCTAACCTCCACGGTCTGCTGCTGCGTCCCAGCAGCCATGCCGGAGATACTGGTGAAGGCGCGGATAGGGATACTGAAGAAACTAGAGGCCCTCTGTGGGACGCCGGTGGCAGTCGTTCGAAAGGGCGGAGGCCTTGGGGTCTGGTGGCGACGGAGAGGGGAAAGGAGGCGTAGGCTGCCGCGAGGTGGGAGGAGGAGGCGGAGAGACATGCGGCGGGTTCGCTACCCCGGAAGGCATTCGTAGTTTCGTGGCCTCCTGCGCCGCCCGTTCGGCTGCACTACCACGGCCAGGACCTCGAAGCAGCCGTTTGATAAGATGCAAGACACATCAACAGTCCTGATTTGCCGAAGGCAAAACACGAACAGGAAAACCAAAAAAAAAAAAAATTCAAGGTTATAATCGTAATTCCAATGCGTCTTAGCAAGGAATTTATGGTCTGGACTGGGCCTAACTAACCGGATCAATCATGCTGTGCAAGTTGATTGGTCAGGTTCAGCCATACTGGAGTTTCTGCTGGTAGAATACGACGCGCCACTCCAAATCATGCCCAGAATAAATTGCAAGAAGATTATTGCTACTGGTTGTTGGTATATCTGGTGATTACGTCGACAACATACTCACCATGACTCTTGCCCACCATCTTCTCGATGGACTAGTTCAGTTCTTAGACTAGTTGGGAATCATATCAATTCAGTTAGTCGCAAGACGGGGAACATTATACATAAATGGACGAAGCCAGACCCAAGATTTATCAAACTCATTGTCGATGCATCATTTCATGCAGAGGAAGGCTCAGGTGCGACTGCTGCTGTTATTCGGGATGATAGAGGCCGATTTCTGGCGGCACAATGTAAATTCATACAGTATGCATCAGATGTGGTGACCATCGAAGCTATGGCAATGCGAGATGGCTTAAACATGGTGAATGCGATGGGGTTTAACAGAGTTGAAGCGGAGTCCGATTCTCTGAACGTGGTGAATTATTGTCAAGGCCAAAAGAAATGGTGGGATGCGGCAGCAACGTTTTTTGCGGAGTGCATAGACTCGGCTCCATTAGTAGGAAAGGTCATCTTTAAGCATATTTTTTGTGATGCAAATTGTGTCGCTCATGAGCTATCAAAATTCAGCTTTTGTAATAAGTCCGATAGAAGTTGGTCTGATGAACCCCCGGGTTTCTTAATCAGCCACCTTGTGAACGATGTAATAATTGACTAAGTTAATAAAGCTAGCCATGGTGGCCTTTTCCTTCAAAAAAACGTAATTCAGATTGATTTCAACATTAATTGTGTTTAATACATTTAATATTATTTTTTAAATTATGATTCATGCAATAACATGTTTTAAAATTATATATGATATGATGGATACATCATTGGAGCGGCGTGAGACGTTGGATATAGCTGATTGAATGACTCAGATCATTTTGGATTCTTGTAGCCTCCTTCATGTGGTCCATTTACCTCTTCTTAGCATCGATATTTGTCGTGGTTTTGTCGTGGCAGATGTCCTCGTGATAGGACTAAGTCTTGAGGTCATCGCAACTCGATGGTCGCTTGAACGGGGTTGATCGGGAACGAAAGACACGAGTTTACCCAGGTTCGGCCCCTCGCGGTGGAGGTAAAGACCTACTTCCTGCTTTATTGATATTGCTGAAGACCTCGATTACAAGGATGCGGATTCGCTAACCTAGCTTTCGAGAGATTGCAACTTAGTCTTTTCGACCTGGGGGGTCCCCTTTATATAACAGGTCGAGTCCCCAGGTTTACAACAAAGCTCAGGTCGTGATAACAACTCGTATCCTATTCTAATTCTTATTGTCTTGCTTCCCAAGAAAGTACTTCCATATGGGCTTTCTGATCGAGTCGGCCCACCTTCTTCAGTATAAGTTGGCCCATGGCCAGGTCACTTCACGGGTCTTCAACCCGTTTCTTGGTTTGTCTCCTTGACCCATTGAGCAGTACGACCCATAGTGCCTTCAGGCCTCAGCCGGGTCGTATACAGGGCTGGGTCATGGTCAGGGGAAATATCCCCAACATTAGCCCCCCCCTCCAGTTTAATTTGGATTCATCCATGTTAAACTTGTCCTGAAAATAAGATGAATAAAAACAAAAAGGTGAACGATTAAGCTCTGGATTTCTCAAACCGGCATCGCACCATCCCTCCATTGCTTCTTATCTCGCTTCTTTATGACACTTCTGGCCGGGTCAAACTCACATGCCAGGTCATGTAGCTTGTTCCACACTTGTCATTCTGTGCCTCCCATACCGTGACATCACTTCACGGATCTCCGGAATCCCCACGTGACATCACAACGAATCTTTGAGTGGGTTTGATAGGTGCAAGAATCGAGGCACTTTTCCATCCGAAATTTATCGCACCGCCTGGGATTTTGCTCCAGTCGTTTCGGTTTCTACCCTCCTTATAAATAGGCCCAAGGACCCCCAGAGTTTACCCTTTACCCTCTGTGCTCCTCGTGCTTCTTCTTCCTCTCGCTCCCGATGCCACTACGCCCTTTCACGCTCGCCGCCTCCGACGACAACTGCAACAACAGAGCCACCGTCGCCGGACCTCCATTGAAGCCGCTGCGGCCGCACTCGCAGAGCTCGAAGCCTTTGAATCTTCCTTTTCGCAAATTTGTAAGTGTTCCTCTCCATTATGGTTCATGCAAAGTTCGTCGGAGTTCGTCATAGTTCATCTTCAGAGATCTAGATTCACTTCAGTAACACGCCCAAATCATTTAGCCATCATCACGATATAGTTCGTCTTAACTTAGACCCCCTTTGCTGCATTTGGTAGGTCCCACTGCTTCTTCCGTGTGTAGCAATTTTTCCATGGCTAGGTCTTTATTTTTCTTTTCCAAGCATTTCCTAGATCCATAGACATAGCCAAATCTGAGCACATCCTATTTGTGGTTGTTTCGACCCGAATAGCACTATCACTTGTCAAATTTGTGAATTGCACTAGTGTCTTCTGCCGGCTTGTGTTGTTGCCAGCTTGTAGATTCACCGTGGTCCGTAGTCGTTTTGTTCACTGTAAAGCTTTGCTTGTTTTGCTAATCACAACCCGGACACTTATTGTTGGGGAACGTAGCAGAATTTTAAAATTTTCTACGCATCACCAAGATCAATCTATGGAGTCATCTAGCAACGAGAGAGAGGGGAGTGCATCTACATACTACAATCGCGAGCGGAAGCATTCAAGAGAACGGGGTTGATGGAGTCGTACTCGTCGTGATCCAAATCACCGATGACCAAGCGCCGAACGGACGACACCTCCGCGTTCAACACACGTACGGTTGGGAGAGACGTCTCCTCCTTCTTGATCCAGTAAGGGAAGAGGAGAGGTTGATGGAGATCCAGCAGCACGATGGCGTGGTGGTGGAAGCAGCGGGATCTCGGTAGGGCTTCGCCAAGCACCAACGATAGGAGAGAGGTGTCACGGGGGGAGAGGGAGGCGCCAGGGACTTGGGTGCGGCTGCCCTCCCTCCCCTCCACTATATATAGGGGGCCTGGGGGGCGCCGGCCCCTACAGATCCCATCTAAGGGGAGCGGCGCCGGCCTAGGGCTGGCTTGGCCCCCAAGGCAGGTGGAGGCGCCCCCACCCCCTTAGGGTTTCCAACCCTAGGCGCAAGGGAGGTCCAAGGGGGGCGCACCAGCCCACCAGGGGCTGGTTCCCTTCCCACTTCATCCCATGAGGCCCTCCGGGATAGGTGGCCCCACCCGGTGGACCCCCGGGACCCTTCCGGTGGTCCTGGTACAATACCGATGACCCCCAAAACTTTCCCGGTGGCCGAAACTGGTCTTCCTATATATAAATCTTTACCTCCGGACCATTCCGGAACTCCTCGTGATGTCCATGATCTCATCCGGGACTCCTAACAACTTTCAGGTTACCGCATACTTATATCTCTACAACCCTAGCGTCACCGAACCTTAAGTGTGTAGACCCTACGGGTTCGGGAACCATGCAGACATGACCGAGACAACTCTCCGGCCAATAGCCAACAGTGGGATTTGGATACCCATGTAGACTCCCACATATTCCACGATGATATCATCGGATGAACCACGATGTCGAGGATTCAATCAATCCCGTATTCAATTCCCTTTGTTAATCAGTACGTTACTTGCCCGAGATTCGATCGTCGGTATCCCAATACCTCGTTCAATCTCGTTACCGGCAAGTCACTTTACTTGTTCCGTAACACATCATCTCGTGACCAACCCTTAGTCACATTGAGCTCATTACGATGATGTTTTAACGAGTGGGCCCAGAGATACCTCTCCGTCATGCGGAGTGACAAATCCCGGTCTCGATTCGTGCCAACCCAACAGACACTTTCGGAGATACCCGTAGTGCACCTTTATAGTCACCCAGTTACATTGTGACGTTTGGCACACCCAAAGTATTCCTACAGTATCCGGGAGTTGCACAATCTCATGGTCTAAGGAAAAAATACTTGACATTAGAAAAGCTCTAGCAGACGAACTACACGATCTTGTGCTATGCTTAAGATTGGGTCTTATCCATCACATCATTCTTCTAATGATGCGATCCCGTTATCAATGACATCTAATGTCCATAGTCAGGAAACCATGACTATCTGTTGATCAACGAGCTAGTCAACTAGAGGCTTACTAGGGACATGTTGTGGTCTATATATTCACACATGTATTACGATTTCTGGATAACACAATTATAGCATGAACAATAGACAATTATCATGAACAAGGAAACATAACAATAACCATTTTATTATTGCCTCTAGGGCATATTTCCAACAGTCTCCCACTTGCACTAGAGTCAATAATCTAGTTACATTGTGATGAATCGAACACCCATAGAGTTCTGGTGTTGATCATGTTTTGCTCGAGGAAGAGGCTTAGTCAACGGATCTGCGACATTCAGGTCCGTATGCACTTTAAAAATATCTATGTCTCCATTTTGAACATTTTCACGAATGGAGTTGAAGTGACGCTTGATATGCCCGGTCTTCCTATGAAACCTGGGCTCCTTGGCAAGGGCAATAGCTCCAATGTTGTCATAGAAGAGAGTCATCGGGCCCGACGCAATGGGAATAACTCCTAGGTCGGTAATGAACTCCTTCACCCAGATTGCTTCTTGTGCTGCCTCCGAGGCTGCCATGTACTCCGCTTCACATGTAGATCCCGCCACGACGCTTTGCTTGCAACTGCACCAGCTGATTGCCCCACCATTCAAAATATACACGTATCCGGTTTGTGACTTAGAGTCATCCAGATCTGTGTCGAAACTAGCATCGACGTAACCCTTTACGACGAGCTCTTCGTCACCTCCATAGACGAGAAACATATCCTTAGTCCTTTTTAGGTACTTCAGGATATTCTTGACCGCTGTCCAGTGTTCCATGCCAGGATTACTTTGGTACCTTCCTACCAAACTTACGGCAAGGTTTACATCAGGCCTGGTACACAGCATGGCATACATGATAGACCCTATGGCCGAGGCATAGGGGACGACACTCATATTTTCTCTATCTTCTGCCATGGTCGGGTATTGAGCTGTGCTCAATCTCATACCTTGCAATACAGGCAAGAACCCCTTCTTGGACTGATCCATATTGAACTTCTTCAATATCTTGTCAAGGTATGTACTTTGTGAAAGACCAATGAGGCGTCTCGATCTATCTTTATAGATCTTGATGCCTAATATATAAGCAGCTTCTCCAAGGTCCTTAATTGAAAAACACTTGTTCAAGTAGGCCTTTATGCTTTCCAAGAATTCTATATCATTTCCCATCAATAGTATGTCATCCACATACAATATGAGAAATGCTACAGAGCTCCCACTCACTTTCTTGTAAACGCAGGCTTCTCCATAAGTCTGCGTAAACCCAAACGCTTTGATCATCTCATCAAAACGAATGTTCCAACTCCGAGATGCTTGTACCAGCCCATAGATTGAGCGTTGGAGCTTGCACACCTTGTCAGCATTCTTAGGATCGACAAAACCTTCTGGCTGCATCATATACAATTCTTCCTTAAGGAAACCATTAAGGAATGCCGTTTTGACGTCCATTAGCCATATCTCATAATCATAGAATGCGGCAATTGCTAACATGATTCGGACGGACTTCAGCTTCGCTACGGGTGAGAAAGTCTCATTGTAGTCAACCCCTTGAACTTGTCAATAACCCTTAGCGACAAGTTGAGCCTTATAGATGGTCACATTACCATCCGCGTCTATCTTCTTCTTAAAGATCCATTTATTTTCTATGGCTCGCCGATCAACGGGCAAGTCAGTCAAAGTCCATACTTTGTTTTCATACATGGATCCTATCTCAGATTTCATGGCTTCCAGCCATTTGTCGGAATCTGGGCCCGCCATCGCTTCTTCATAGTTCGAAGGTTCACCATTGACTAACAACATGATTTCCAGGACAGGGTTGCCATACCACTCTGGTGCGGAACGCGTCCTTGTGGACCTTCGAAGTTCGGTAGCAACTTGATCTGAAGTTTCATGATCATCATCATTAACTTCCTCCCTAGTCGGTGCAGACACCTCAGGAACAATTTCTTGAGTTGCGCCACTCTCCGGTTCAAGAGGCAATACTTCATCAAGTTCTACTTTCCTCCCACTTACTTCTTTCGAGAGAAACTCTTTCTCTAGAAAGGATCCATTCTTGGCAACAAAGGTCTTGCCTTCAGATTTAAGATAGAAGGTATACCCAATAGTTTCTTTAGGGTATCCTATGAAGACGCATTTTTCCGATTTGGGTTCGAGCTTTTCAGGTTGAAGTTTCTTGACATAAGCATCGCATCCCCAAACTTTCAGAAATGACAGCTTAGGTTTCTTGCCAAACCACAATTCATATGGTGTCGTCTCAACGGATTTCGACGGAGCCCTATTTAAAGTGAATGCGGCAGTCTCTATAGCATAACCCCAAAATGATAGCGGTAGATTGGTAAGAGACATCATAGATTGTACCATATCCAATAGGGTGCGATTACGACGTTCGGATACACCATTACGTTGTGGTGTTCCAGGCAGCGTGAGTTGTGAAACTATTCCACATTTCCTTAAGTGCGTGCCAACTTCGTGACTCAAATATTCTCCCCCACGATCTGATCGTAAGAACTTGATTTTCCTGTCACGTTGATTCTCAACCTCGCTCTGAAATTCCTTGAACTTTTCAAAGGTCTCAGACTTGTGTTTCATTAAGTAGACATACCCATATCTACCTAAGTCATCAGTGAGGGTGAGGACATAACGATAGCCACCGCGAGCCTCAACGCTCATTGGACCGCACACATCAGTATGTATGATTTCCAATAAGTTGGTTGCTAGCTCCATTGTTCCGGAGAACGGAGTCTTGGTCATTTTACCCATGAGGCATGGCTCGCACGTGTCAAATGATTCATAATCAAGAGACTCCAATAGTCCATCTGCATGGAGTTTCTTCATGCGTTTGACACCAATGTGACCAAGGCGGCAGTGCCACAAGTATGTGGGACTATCATTATCAACCTTACATCTTTTGGCATTCACACTATGAATGTGTGTAACATCACGTTTGAGATTAAATAAGAATAAACCATTGACCAGAGGGGCATGACCATAAAACATGTCTCTCATATAAATAGAACAACCATTATTCTCAGATTTAAATGTGTAGCTATCTCGCATTAAACGAGATCCAGATACAATGTTCATGCTCAAAGCTGGTACTAAATAACAATTATTGAGGTTTAAAACTAATCTCGTAGGTAAATGCAGAGGTAGCGTGCCGACGGCGATCACATCGACCTTGGAACCATTCCCGACGCGCATTGTCACCTCATCCTTCGCCAGTCTCCGTTTATTCCGCAGTTCCTGTTTTGAGTTACAAATATGAGCAACTGCACCGGTATCAAATACCCAGGAGCTACTACGAGCGCTCGTAAGGTACACATCAATAACATGTATATCACATATACCTTTGGTATTGCCGGCCTTCTTTTCTGCTAAGTACTTGGGGCAGTTCCGCTTCCAGTGACCGTTTCCCTTGCAATAAAAGCACTCAGTCTCAGGCTTGGGTCCATTCTTTGACTTCTTCCCGGCAGCTTGCTTACCGTGCACGGCAACTCCCTTGCCGTCCTTCTTGAAGTTCTTTTTACCCTTGCCTTTCTTGAACTTAGTGGTTTTATTCACCATCAACACTTGATGTTCCTTTTTGATTTCCACCTCCGCTGATTTCAGCATTGAATATACCTCGGGAATGGTCTTTTCCATCCCCTGCATATTGAAGTTCATCACAAAGCTCTTGTAGCTAGGTGGGAGCGACTGAAGGATTCTGTCAACGACCGCATCATCCGGGAGATTAACTCCTAGCTGAGACAAGCGGTTATGCAGCCCAGACATTTTGAGTATGTGCTCGCTGACAGAACTGTTCTCCTCCATCTTACAACTATAGAACTTGTCGGAGACTTCATATCTTTCGACCCGGGCGTGAGCTTGGAAAACCATTTTCAGCTCTTGGAACATCTCATATGCCCCGTGTTGCTCAAAACACTTTTGGAGCCCCGGTTCTAAGCTGTAAAGCATGCCGCCCTGAACCAGGGAGTAATCATCACCACGTGTCTGCCAAGCGTTCATAACGTCTTGTTCTGCAGGGAAAACAGGTGCTTCACCTTCGGTGCATCAAGAACATATGCTTTCCTGGCAGCTATGAGGATAATCCTCAGGTTACGGACCCAGTCCGTGTAGTTGCTACCATCGTCTTTTAGCTTGGTTTTCTCTAGGAATGCGTTGAAGTTGAGGGCAACATTAGCATGGGCCATTTGATCTACAAGACATATTGTAAAGATTTTAGACTATGTTCATGACAATTAAGTTCATCTAATCAAATTAATAATGAACTCCCACTCAGATAGACATCCCTCTAGTCATCTAAGTGAAACATGATCCGAGTCAACTAGGCCGTGTCCGATCATCACGTGAGACGGACTAGTCATCATCGGTGAACATTTTCATGTTGATCATATCTTCTATACGACTCATGTTCAACCTTTTGGTCTTTCGTGTTCCGAGGCCATGTCTGTACATGCCAGGCTCGTCAAGTCAACCTAAGTGTATTGCATGTGTAAATCTGGCTTACACCCGTTTTATGCGAACGTTAGAACCTATCACACCCGATCATCACGTGGTGCTTCGGAACAACGGACCTTAGCAACGGTGCATAGTTAGGGGGAACACTTTCTTGAAATTATTGCGAGGGATCATCTTATTTATGTTACCGTCGTTCTAAGCAAATAAGATGTAAAACATGACAAACATCACATGCAATCAAATAGTGACATGATATGGCCAATATCATTTTGCTCCTTTTGATCTCCATCTTCAGGGCGCCATGATCATCGTCGTCACCGGCATGATACCATGATCTCCATCATCATGATCTCCATCATCATGTCTTCATGAAGTTGTCTCGTCAACTATTACTTCTACTACTATGGCTAACGGTTAGCGATAAAGTAAAGTAATTACATGACTTTTATGTTGACACGCAGGTCATAAATAAATTAAGACAACTCCTATGGCTCCTGCCGGTTGTCATACTCATCGACATGCAAGTCGTGATTCCTATTACAAGAACATGATCAATCTCATACATCACATCCTTTTGGCCATATCACATCACATGGCACATGCTGCAAAAAACAAGTTAGACGTCCTCTAATTGTTGTTGCAAGTTTTTACGTGGCTGCTATAGGTTTCTAGCAAGAACGTTTCTTACCTACGCCAAAACCACAACGTGATATGCCAATTTCTATTTATCCTTCATAAGGACCCTTTTCATCGAATCCGATCCGACTAAAGTGGGAGAGACAGACACCCGCTAGCCACCTAATGCAACTAGTGCATGTCAGTCGGTGGAACCAGTCTCACGTAAGCGTACGTGTAAGGTCGGTCCGGGCTGCTTCATCCCATGATGCCGTCGAATCAAGATAAGACTAGTAACGGCAAGTAAATTGACAAAATCAATGCCCACAACAACTTGTGTTCTACTCGTGCATAGAAACTACACATAGACCTAGCTCATGATGCCACTGTTGGGGAACGTAGCAGAATTTTAAATTTTTCTTCGCATCACCAAGATCAATCTATGGAGTCATCTAGCAACGAGGGAGAGGGGAGTGCATCTACATACCCTTGTAGATCGCAAGCGGAAGCGTTCAAGAGAACGGGGTTGATGGAGTCGTACTCGTCGTGATCCAAATCACCGATGACCAAGCGCCGAACGGACGGCACCTCCGCGTTCAACACACATACGGTTGGGAGAGACGTCTCCTCCTTCTTGATCCAGCAAGGGAAGAGGAGAGGTTGATGGAGATCCAGCAGCACGACGGCGTGGTGGTGGAAGCAGCGGGATCTCGGTAGGGCTTCGCCAAGCACCAACGAGAGGGAGAGGTGTCACGGGGGAAGAGGGAGGCGCCAGGGACTTGGGTGCGGCTACCCTCCCTCCCCTCCACTATATATAGGGAGCCTGGGGGGCGCCGGCCCCTATAGATCCCATCTAAGGGGAGGGGGCGGCGGCCTAGGGCTGGCTTGGCCCCTAAGGCAGGTGGAGGCGCCCCCACCCACTTAGGGTTTCCAACCCTAGGCGCAAGGGAGGCCTAAGGGGGGCGCACCAGCCCACCAGGGGCTGGTTCCCTTCCCACTTCAGCCCATGAGGCCCTCCGGGATAGGTGGCCCCACCCGATGGACCCCCGGGACCCTTCCGGTGGTCCCGGTACAATACCGATGACCCCCGAAACTTTCCCGGTGGCCAAAACTGGTCTTCCTATATATAAATCTTTACCTCCGGACCATTCCGGAACTCCTCGTGACGTACAGGATCTCATCCGGGACTCCGAACAACTTTCGGGTTACCGCATACTTATATCTCTACAACCCTAGCGTCACCGAACCTTAAGTGTCTAGACCCTATGGGTTCGGGAACCATGCAGACATGACCGAGACAACTCTCCGGCCAATAGCCAACAGCGGGATTTGGATACCCATGTTGTCTCCCACATATTCCATGATGATTTCATCAGATGAACCACGATGTCGAGGATTCAATCAATCCCGTATTCAATTCCCTTTGTCAATCGGTACGTTACTTGCCCAAGATTCGATCGTCGGTATCCCAATACCTCATTCAATCTCGTTACCGGCAAGTCACTTTACTCGTTCCGTAACACATCATCCCGTGACCAACCCTTAGTCACATTGAGCTCATTACGATGATGTTTTACCGAGTGGGCCCAGAGATACCTCTCCGTCATGCGGAGTGACAAATCCCAGTCTCGATTCGTGCCAACCCAACAGACACTTTCGGAGATACCCGTAATGCACCTTTATAGTCACCCAGTTACGTTGTGACGTTTGGCACACCCAAAGTATTCCTACAGTATCTGGGAGTTGCACAATCTCATGGTCTAAGGAAAAAATACTTGACATTAGAAAAGCTCTAGCAGACGAACTACACGATCTTGTGCTATGCTTAAGATTGGGTCTTGTCCATCACATCATTCTTCTAATGATGTGATCCCGTTATCAATGACATCTAATGTCCATAGTCAGGAAACCATGACTATTTATTGATCAATGAGCTAGTCAACTAGAGGCTTAGTAGGGACATGTTGTGGTCTATATATTCACACATGTATTACGATTTCCGGATAACACAATTATAGCATGAACAATAGACAATTATCATGAACAAGGAAACATAATAATAACCATTTTATTATTACCTCTAGGGCATATTTCCAACACTTATAACCTACTAGATAGTTCAATTTGCAACTACCACAACCCAGAATGTTTTTATGACTTTTGTCGGCTCATATCCGTTATTCACCCCTTGTAGTTGAAACTTGACTTTTGTCGGCTCATATCCGTTATTCATCCCTTGTAGTTGAAACTTCACCGCAACCGAAACGATGGCTCGAGCTAACAAGGTAGTCAATTGGGACAAGTCTAACTCGTCTGCGCTCAAGCTTCAAACCCTAGTAGATTCTGGGTTGTTGCCAGATCAAAATGAGATAGAATGGCGTGCCCCTGAAGAAGAGATCCATCCTCAGCTGACTCAAGGCGAAATTATCATTTTCGCTGACCACCTGGAAAGAGGCTTTCGACGCCCCCGGCTCAAAAAAATTTGGGATGTACTCCATCACTTCAACATTAGGCCTCAAGACCTTGGTCCCAATTCTGTCTTGAACTTGTGTCAATTCCAAGTGTTCTGTGAGGTGTATTTGCAGATAGAGTCGTCTGTCAGCTTCTTTCAAGAATTGTTCTATCTGAATCACCAAACATAGCACAAAAATGGCCCGAGCATAGAACTCAGAGGATTCACCATCCAAAGCAGGAAGAATTCGGCTTTTCCTGGAGTCCAGCCGATAAGCCATCCTAAAGGATGGCACAAAACTTGGTTTTACTGTAAGGCTGGACCGGCGCGATGCCTCAACCATCTTTCCAGGCTTCGCCTCCCAAGAAGAAAGGGAGAAGTTCCAACCCCTATATTAAAACAAGCAATGCCTTGACAGCTCATGGTCTTACTGGGGTTGATTTGAACCAGTGATGGGCGAGCTGGCGAATCCAGCCCCTCAGTTTAAAGAGTCGACTCATGTATACATATACAGGCGAGCCGGCGAATGCTCTGCGCTTTAGCCAAGTCGATCTATCTCCCGCCGACTTGTTGTCATCCACCAAAAAATTACTTAGCGAAACTGGGGAGGCAATTAAGACTGTAGGGCTCGCCCCCTTCTTTACAGGTAACCCGGCACCTCCGGTGAGTCACCTTTTTCCTTCTCTTGTTTTACTTATACCTTTTTACTCACTACTTTATTTAATATTCCGGCTTACCATTTGTTCAGGAGAACTCTCAGTGGTGGAAGACTGAATGAGTCGCCACTCCTCCAAAAGACACCAACACTAAAGAGCCGGTTGATGATGATGAGGAGGAAAATGAGGTAACAGATCTTGACTCCATCGGTCGTCTATTCAATCAACTTGCTAATGCCACACATCACAGGATAACACCGAGTACAGTCGAGCCGACGAGACGGAGGTAAATCCCTCTTATTCTGACTTAGAACTAGTCACCCCAAAGGAAACGAGACGAGCAATCGGAAAGGTGCAATTTTCACATCCGGGCGCTCACTTAGATCCATAATTTCTTTTGAATAAAACTCAGTCTACTCGCACTCCAAAGCGGAAGACCTAGAGCGACTCCGGAGAATTAGTAGAAGGCTTATCCAACTCGTTGGCTCGGCGAAAAGCACGAGTTGAGGTGCCGCATAGCCCAACCGACTCACGGCCCCAAGCCAACCAAATTAAAGAGCCTCTCCATCTGTCCAACCCGGATTACCAAATGATTTCAACGTCATCTGATGAATTCAGCGCCACTGAGGTGCCTAATTTTACCATCAACCATGGGTAAGCTTTTATAAAGCATCTACTTTTCCTTCTTTTCTGCGTTTCTGCTGTTACTAACTTGTTCATGCTATTCCAGGGCCAAAGCCTTCATCAAGAAGAAAATTGGTGAATCAAGTGATGCCGCTCTTAAGACCGAGGACTCCCCTTAGAATCTTTCAAGGGTCGGCCCAGAATTCTAAAACAAGGCGGTCGATGAGACCCAAACTGCTAATGAGACTAAGCCGACTCGTGAAAATGATCCGGCTCATGCGACAACCCGGTGACTCCTGCAAAAGCCTCCACTCTTATAGTGGAGGAAAAGGAAAACCCAACTATTGAGCCTCCTCCTGAGGCGACTTATACTGATGTGAAGATCACAGGTGAGAAGCAGAATATCCCTGAGGCTTCCAATGTCTTGGCAAAAATCTTTGCAAAAGATGAATCACCAATGAAGGGAAAAGTGAAGAACAAGATTGAACTTCCATATTTGGAGGATCTGAATGTAAATTCTCTGCACCAAGGATATATGGCCCGATTGTCTAAGATCCGGGACCTTGAAGCCGCCATGGTGAATACTTTGCGAAAATATGAGGTATGCCTCTAGTCTTGTGCTTTCTTACATATATTTAAGTAACCCCCAAGTCTTAAGTAGAGAATTTAGTGATGTGCCTAAGACTGGCAAAAAGGCCTTGAAGACAGATCCGGGTTAAGATCTTTGAGCCGTCTACAATACGTGTGTAGTAGTTGTACTCAAGTGTAGCCCCCAAGGGTCGGGTCATTATGCAATAATGAACTACAACTTTAAAAACATATGTAGAAAAAAATTGAGCAACTGGTAGCCTCCAAGGGCCCGCTTATCATCATGTGATAGACTGGGTCTTTTAGTTCGTTAAGATAAAAAAAACGTCAATGCATTAGCCCCCAAGTGCCATATTGAGTGATTGCAACTGCATGGAACTTTGTTATAATTGATGTCAAAATCTGACCTATGTAGCCCCAAGTGTCGGGTCGTTAGCCAGCGACGGATCGGGGCTCGTGACTTCTAAGAATACCTCTGACTTGTTTTGCTTTATATGTAGGAAATGTTAAATCATGTCGAGTCATCAGCTATCAGCTTGCAAAAAGATCTTAAGAATGAGAAGAAGCTACGGGAAAAGGCTGAAAACTATCTACAAATCTCCATAAATCCCAAACTGCATTTGAAGAAGAAAGAGTTGCCTTGATCAAGCATGCAAAGAAAGCCGAAGCAGCACTTAAGCCGATAACTGAAGAGTTGACAACTCTGAAGGGCCAGACCAAGGATATGTGCATAGCCATCTTTGGTAAGTAAAAATACTTGCAAGCTGCCACCCATTACCAGCTTAATCATTTGGTCGGCTTACTGATATGCGGTAATGCGTGTTTGGTAGGCAAGAAAAGCCATAACCTTGTTGAGCTTCCTCTGGTGAAGCTTAAGGTTGTATACAAGTTCATGGAGTAGCTCTATGTTGGCAGCTCATACTGCATCATGGCAGTAAAAAACACAAGGCACCACCTCATTATATCATGGATATGCTAAAGGAACTTTCCACGGTGCCAGAGTGGATTGGGGAGCTGAAGCGGCCGGCTTGCCGTCAGGGGTGTTGCATGCTTTGGTGCACGCAAAGGCCTATCTCCCAGAGTTGGATCCGACTCAACTGGCTGAGGGATTCCCGGAGTTCCATGTAGATGGGACTCCTTTTTCAAAGTAGGATTCTCTGCGCTGTGTTAGGGAAAAATGGGTGGCGATGACCAAAATTGGAGAAGAAAATGACTTGACCAAATTTCAAGCCGCCTACCTCGAAGCCGGCAAACGCCTGAGTGCACCAACGCGACAACCCTTTGAGCTAATCCCACCGTGTAAGAAAAAGTTCGCTCCTGACGTCAGTACTTCATCTATGATGAAGGAAGATTCAATTTTTGAAGCTTTGGAATCAATACAGTGGTTGGCAGACGAAGCAGCATCTCCCAAGGACCAAGGAAAGTTGGCACAAGATGACCCGGCCACGATTGGTGCATGACGACATTCGCCCAGAAAGCTCTTCGCCCGGCTTCTAATTATGAGATTGTCGCCGGCTTATGATTCATAAAATACTTGGATGAAATTTGGCCCGTGTGGCATGTAATAGTTGGATAGAAACTCCTTTTGATAGTTCCATGTCTTCGTGCATTGAGTATGTTGTATTGTTGTGTTATCATAATTTCATGAAGTTGATTGTCGCTCAACCCGGTAACAAGTCTTTGATATATTGTCTTTTGAAAACCTAGGCTGTCTTTGGGAAAATGACCCGGCGAATATATGTATGAGGTAATTGATAACCCACAAGTATAGGGGATCGCAACAGTTTTCGAGGGTAGAGTATTCAACCCAAATTTATTGATTCGACACAAGGGGAGTCAAAGAATATTTGCAAGTATTAGCAGTTGAGTTGTCAATTCAACCACACCTGGAGACTAAATATATGCAGCAAAGTGATCAGTAGCACAGTAGTATGATAGTTTGATACCGATAGCAATAGTAGTAACAACGATAGTAATAGTAACAGAAGTAATAATGATTTTGGAGCAGTTGTAACAGTAGCAGCAACCGTAGTAACTTAGCAAGAACAATATGTAAAAAGGCTCGTAGGTATTGGATCGGTGATTTCATTGAATGATATTCATCATATAACAGTGATAACCTAGGGCGGCACAATACTAGCTCCCGTTCGTCAATATAATGTTGTCATGTATTGTAACGCCCCGAGACCGATGTGCCAGGTGTCTTCCAGTTATTCGCTGTCGTTGCCATGTCATTTGCTTGCGTGTTGCATCTTATCATGTCATCATGTGCATTGCATCATCATGTTTTTCAAAACTTGCATCCGTCCGGGTTCCCCCAGTTCCATCTGTTGTTCGTTCTGAGCTCAACCACACTTGCACGCGCCCGCGGCATGTCCGAAATAGTATTTTATAAGTGGCCGGAAAATGTTCTCGGAATGGGATGAAAGTTGGCATGCAGTGTTTTTATGTTGTAGGTAGGCCGCCTGGCAAGTTTCATCACGTTCGGAGTCCGTTTGATAGCCCAACCGTTAACTATAGCGACAATATAGTCGGTCAAAACATCGGACGTTTTCGGTCTCCGGAAACAGTCGCCGGGCCTCCCTCTCTTCTCTTCTCTTAGCTCGAGACCGTCTACGCAGCCCACCTAGTCCATCCTCCTTCCCCTCTTTGCTTTCGGAGTTTTCCGATGCGACCGCACGGTCTGAAACCCTCTCTGCACAGTGCATCGAACCCCTCACGTGCGCGTCCGAAATTGTCCCGGACCCGACCCGAGCGGTCGTCACCGATGGGTCCGAAACATCCCCAAACATCTACAAAACATCTCCGTTTTGTTAATTGGGCTCCCTAACTATTTTATTCGCGACCGTACGATTACAATCGTAGGGATGAGGTAGCCCCTAACCTAATCCACTTAATGTATATATATAGTCCAACCCTAAGTTTGAGGAGAGATGTCCCATCCTCCCAGCCGCCGCCGCATCTTCCTTGGGATCCCCATCGCCCAATCCAGTGCCTCCCCTGTTTTTCTTTGATTCAATCCCCTTCGCCTCCTCCTTCTGGTCTCGGTCTTGCCCGAGCACCCCGCTGCCTCGTCGCTGCTACCACCAGGACGACCCCGTGCTCTCTCCCTCGTTCATCCTTCCTCCATTTTTTCCCCTCCTATGGCTTCTTCTGCCTCTCATCCATTCTCTCTCTTCTCTGTACAGGACGAACAGGAGGAGCTCTGTCTGCGCCATGGATGCCCTGCCTCGCCGGATCCATCCATTTCCCTCGTCCCGCGC
Organism: Triticum urartu; assembly: GCF_056163025.1. Lineage (NCBI taxonomy): Eukaryota > Viridiplantae > Streptophyta > Magnoliopsida > Poales > Poaceae > Triticum > Triticum urartu. The sequence goes on from NC_141877.1 coordinate 263,558,484, forward strand.
CCTGGATCCGATCGATCCGAGCTTCCCCATGCCCAAGACCTCGTCGCCCCTTCGCTCTGCTCCCGGCCACCAGCGCCCTGCTCGCCTCCTCTGCTTTGCCCCTGCACGAGCAGGACGGCCCCGCCCTGCTTCGCGTCCGTCGAGATCCGACGCTGGCCCGCCGTCTTTGACCTCCCTCTGCGTGCCCGCAAGCTCGCCGCCGCCAGCGTCCTCGCCAAGACCTGCCGCTGCTGCGCCTTGCTTCGTCTGAAGCCACTGCACCAAGCCCTGCCTGCTTCGCCTCCTGTCTTCGAGCGCAGGACGACGAGCGTGGGCCTCGTCCAGCCTCGCCATCTCCAGCGCCCCGCTTGGGCCTCCTCTCCAAGGCCTCAGCCCGATGTGAGTAGCCACCCGAACTGTTGGCCCAGCTGGATTCAGCCTGATCATGTTTTTTTTCTCGTTCTGTGATTTTGTCCAATTATCCAGAGTTCTGCTATTTTACAGAAAAGACCCTCATCTTCATGCATATAATAACTTAATAACCGTGCATCGGATTAAAATAAGTTATACATGAAACTTGCTTAGTTTTTCATGTAGTTTAATAATTTTTCATTTTCATCCATGGTTAAAATGATTAAATTGCTGTTTGTATAGATTTACTCTCATGCCATGCTAAAATGGTTTAATTCATAACTAAATAACCGTAACTCCGATCTTAATAAACTTTATATGTAATTGGGGTAGAAAAATGCCTAGGTTACCATGGTGGCATCATTTTGCATGTTTAACAACTCTAAAATATTGTTTAGGGCAGAACAGTACCAAACCTTAAAATATGCACATGAGGAGTTTCCGGAATTGTTGTTCGTTGCTTCCGGCCTCATTTAAACTTGACTAGATAGGTAGTTTACTTTGCTTCACCCTTGCCATGTTAAGAACATTTAATATTGTTGGGGTACATAAACGAGAGAGAACTAAATAATTGATGTGGTGTTCCGTCAATATGCAACCCGTTGCATATTGAGCTCCACTTAACTTGTAGTGTTGTTTGTGCACTTTGCCATGCCATGCATAATTAAACCGGACATGCATCATACTTGGTTGTGCATCTTGCCATGTTTACGTGGTAGGTTGTTTACTATGTCGTTTGCTTCTTTCCGGTGTTGCTTCTTCGGGTTGGTTCCGATAACGTCGCGTTTGTGAGGATCCATTCATCTACGTCCGTTTGTCTTCTTCATGGACTCGTTCTTCTTCCTTGCGGGATTTCAGGCAAGATGACCATACCCTCGAAATCACTTCTATCTTTGCTTGCTAGGTGCTCGCTCTTTTGCTATGCCTATGCTGCGATACCTACCACTTGCTTATCATGCCTCCCATATTGTTGAACCAAGCCTCTAACCCACCTTGTCCTAGCAAACCGTTGTTTGGCTATGTTACCGCTTTGCTCAACCCCTCTTATAGCGTTGTTAGTTGCAGGTGAAGATTGAAGTTTGTTCCTTGTTGGAACATGGAGATGTTGTTCCTTGTTGGGACATGTTTACTTGTTGGGATATCACAATATATCTTATTTAATTAATGCATCTATATACTTGGTAAAGGGTGGAAGGCTCGGCCTTATGCCTGGTGTTTTGTTCCACTCTTGCCGCCCTAGTTTCCGTCATATCGGTGTTATGTTCCCGGATTTTGCGTCTCTTACGCGGTTGGGCTATAATGGGAACCCCTTGACAGTTCGCCTTAAGTAAAGCTCTTCCAGCAATGCCCAACATTGGTTTTACCATTCGCCACCTAGCCTTTTTCTTTCCCTTGGGTCGGCCAGCCCAAGGGTCATCATTATTTTACCCCCCCGGGCCAGTGCTCCTCTGAGTGTTGGTCCAACTGAGCGATGTCCGAGGCTACCAGGGGCAACTCTGGGCTGGCTTACCCGACGTCTTGCTCATCTGAGTGTGCCCTGAGAAAGAGATATGTGCAGCTCCTATCGGGATTTGTCGGCACATTAGGTCGGTGTTGCTGGTCTTGTTTTACCCTGTCGAAATGTCTTGTTGTACCGGGATACCGAGTCTGATCGGAGTGTCTCGGGTGGAGGTCTATTCCTTCGTTGACCGTGAGAGCTTGTGATGGGCTAAGTTGGGACACCCCTGCAGGGATTTGAACTTTCGAAAGCCGTGCCCGCGGTTATGGGCAGATGGGAATTTGTTAACGTCCGGTTGTAGAAAACCTAAAGTCGACCTTAATTAAAATGAATCAACCGCGTGTGTAACCATGATGGTCTCTTTCCGGTGGGGGCCGGGAAGTGAACACAGTTGTTGGAGTCACGCTTGACGTAGGTTGTTCTAGGATCACTTCTTGATCATAGATTCTCGACCGTGCTTTGCTTTCTCTTCTCGCTCTCTTTTGCGTATGTTAGCCACCATATATGCTAGTCGCTTGCTGCAGCTCCACCTCATACCTTTACCTTACCCATAAGCTTAAATAGTCTTGATCGCGAGGGTGCGAGATTGCTGAGTCCCCGTGGCTCACAGATACTTCCAAAACCAGCTTGCAGGTGCCGATGAGACCGTGCAGTTGACGCAACCAAGCTCAGGAGGAGCTCGATGAAGATCTTGTCCTTTGTGGTGTTTCCTTCTAGTTGATCAGTAGTGGAGCCCAGTTGGGGTCGATCGGGGACCTTTTGTCGCATTTGGGGTTCTTCTTTTATTTTGGCTCGTAGTCGGGCCTTGATTGTATCTGATTGATGTAATGCTTTATTCATGTAATTGGGTGAAGTGGCGATTATAAGCCAACTATGTATCTCTTTCTCTTATTATATTAGATGGGTTGTTTGAAGATTACCTCACTTGCGACATATGCCTTCAATGCGATTATGCCTCTAAGTCGTGCCTCGACACGTGGGAGATATAGTCGCATCGAGGGTGTTACAAGTTGGTATCAGAGCCTTCCCCGACCTTAGGAGCCCCATTGCTTGATCGTTTTTAGCGGCCGAGTTGTGTCTAGAAAAATGTTTTGAGTCATTTAGGAATTATATATCGGAGAGTTTAGGAATTCTTTTTACTTCCCAGTCTCCTCATCGCTCTGGTAAGGCATCCTGACGTAGAGTTTTGACTCTTCTCTTCTCAAATTTCACTAAATTTTTTTTAGGATCACGCGGGTATCTTGGAATCGTTCCAATGGTTTTATGATGAGAACATTGACTTGGTGCCTCCTGTCAGGGGTTTAGTGGAAGTGTCCCGGGGAGTTGAGCTCTGAGGTGTTGTCATCATAATTTTATCGTTGCAATTCTGGAATACCTGAGTTTAGTACGCCGACATCGAAAATCTCTTTTATGCAGTTCGTTGGTGAGATAACCTCGACGCCACCCAGTACTGGGGTGGGAGTTCGGGAGTATCGCCATAACTTGTATAACGGATGCTTTTCGAATGTTGAGGTAGATGATTTCCGAAGGTTTCTTGGTTATGTGTTGAAGGATGGATACAGCTAGATGTAGGATTTGCTAGTTTGGGTGAGATATTATGCTTCCCCTGTATCCCCAATACCTGATTGCATAACCGGAAAGGTTCGGGAGTTTCATAGGTGGGAATTCAAGTAGCTCTTAGGATATCTTTCCGACAGATGTATGATATGAAATTGGGGTTCGACGTCTAGTGGTCCGCCTATTCACGGTTGGTTTTACAGTGGTCTCGTTGTGTCTTAAAGAGTCCTTGGCTATGCCGACTCGGGGACGCTTCGTATGTCATGTGCACTGCCTTGTACATGATGGTGCTGTACGATCGAGCCCGTGTAGGCCCCACCACGAAAACTTCGGACGAAATCTCTATCATATGTTTGTTCTGGCTTATTCTGCAAGCCAATCCCTTTGTTTTTGTTTTGAGTTGTGGTATTCGAGTTGCTTCGAAGTCAAATGTTGATTCCATACCTTCCCCAAATGGTGTTCTCATATTCCTATGTGAATACTAATCCTTCTCGATCATCGAGTTTCTCATTTCAATTTATTTTCAACCGGTGTGTCTCTCCTCAAGTGGATCCGATCATTTCAACATCTGCAAGATCAAGTATCATTTCTCTCAACGGCGTTCGTTTCATCCATCTCCAAGTTGTCTTTCTTTTTGCCACCCTCCCTCCCTTTTTGTTTCTTCGAGGACCCAGATTTCTTCATCGGGTATCCATTCAATTCATGTGAAGTCAATCCATTCTTTTTCGTCAATATTCTTACCCGGTGGTTCTCAAGGAGATGTTCTACTAGTTCGTCATTCTTCATTCTTTTCTTCTCCGGTGGATTCAATTCAAGCTTTCGGTGTTGATCATATCTTTTTCCTCGTTTCAAATACCCTATCATGCCGGTGCTCCTCATATTCTTTCACTTCTCGCTATTCATTTGTTCCGGTGCCCTGAAGATATCTCAGAAGGCTCACCTTGTCATCCAAGATCCGTTCAACCTATTTTGAGGATGTTCCCTCATTCAAGTCATTTAATTCAACCGGTGCAATCTCCCTTCCAAATGATTCTACGGTGTTTCTTTTGAGTGGGCCCTAACCCACAGGTCTTTCCCAGGATCTTACCTGACTCTTCTTATTCTCCCGGAGTTATTCTCAAATTCATTTCAAGTTTGACGTAAGAATAAATTTCCATCAGTCAAATGCCTTCCTCCAAGATATGTCGAATTCTTTTCATCGTTGGCTCAACCTCTTTGTTTTGATTCTTTCGGAGTGTCTAAATAATTCTTAGTGGTGTTTCTCGTCGTCATTCTCGGAATTTTGAAGACGAAGAAGAGTTTCTCTCTCAATCTTGTTCCGTTCTCACAGAGATTCGTGGTTCTAATTCGAGGCCATCCTCTCATAATTGTTTGATTGTGAGAATTCTTTTCACCTATCCGGAGTAATTCAAGAGTCTTCTCAGTTTGTTATCCGGAGTCCATCAATTCAGGTTTATTCATTCTCAGCTTTCATCTCTCGTTCCCCAAATCTTACCGGTCCTTCGTTCTAGTGATCTTCAATCAGCTCGTGATCTCTTTGTTCTCTTGTATCTAAATTCTCTCAAGCTTCTTCATTCATTTGCTAATCCCAACCGGTGATTCATCCCTTTACTTCGTTTATTTTAATTCTAACGGTGGTTCGTTCAAGAGTTCTCTTACTTATCAATTTATTCGATGTTCCAACCCTTCTGGTGGTTCATTCAATACCTTCTCAAGTTTATGTTATATCTCTCTTAATATGTTCTACGAGAATAAGTAATATGTCAAATCCGTTGATTGTCATCAATTTAATTGGTGAAGGATACACATAATGTAATTCTTATTCTTGTTTCATCCAAGTGATCAATTCCTTCCTTCGGAGTTTGCTCATGACGAATAAATTCTTGATTTCTTTTATTCATCTTTCTTTTTCGGAGTTCCAAGTTTCCACTTTATCTCGCCGCAAAGCTTCATCTAATCATTGCAAGGTTTCAATCTTATTCTTTTCATCCTTCACTTCCTTTTGATCATCCTTTTATTACCGGAGTTCTCACGAAGGTTCTACATGATGGTTCATCAAGGATTTAATTCCTTCTCGAAGTGTTCATCAAGATTCTTTTCAGAGGAGCTCCAGCATTCTTCTTCTTGCTATCCGGAGTGCAATTCTTTCTTCCGTATCATTGGAGGTGGTATTATGTCATTCTTGTTATCTTGAGTTCATGTTTCATGATTCACATGTTATCAAGAATGAGATATTTTAAATCCATCAATCTCGTCATTGGAGTTATCTTGGGTCATATTTCACCTAAAGCCTTCCCTAAGGATTGTTGCTATTTATGGTGCCCGTAAATGACCCAAATTCTTCATTTATCCTCCAGGTGAAATAGTTTCTCGTCCCCTTGTCTTATAAATCCAATCAAATCTTTTCCGTGAGTGGCAAGTTGTCACCCCATAATGTTGAGATGCCTTCTTTAAGCCCACTTCAAGCTTGTCCTTCCGTTGTTGGTGTTCCAACAATTCCGTTCAACCCTTCTCCTAAAGATGCCTTTTCAGGCTCTTTTGTAGCAGAAGTTGGCATTATCTTCTACATTCGTTTGTCTCAATTATCTTTACTCTACTCTTTCGTTCCGGAGGCATTGTGATGTTGCTCTCTGAAACCCATCTTCTTGTTTTTTCAGGATCGTGTTCTTTTCGTCCTTATCCTTTTAACCGGAGTGTCGTGCCTGCTTTTCGAATTTTTCCCATTCTGCCAAGTTTTGTGTAATGCCCCAGATATAACTTTCCCAATTTGTACTCCAACTCTTGCCGTTTCCGGCGTTAAGTTATATTTATTTTTCTCGGGTTCGGGTCTTTGTCTCCGTGTGTTGTTGTCTTTGTCATGCATCTCATATCATGTCATCATGTGCATTGCATTTGCATACGTGTTCATCTCATGCATTCGAGCATTTTCCCCGTTGTCCGTTTTGCATACCGGCGCTTCGTTCTCCTCCGGTGGTCATTTCTAGCTTTCTTTCGTGTGTGGGGATTAAACATTTCCAGATTGGACCGAGACTTGCCAAGTGGCCTTGGTTTACTACCGGTAGACCGCCTGTCAAGTTTCGTATCATTTGGACTTCGTTTGATACTCCAATGGTTAACCGAGGGACCGAAAGGGCCTCGTGTGTGTTGCAGCCCAACACCCCTTCAATTTGTCCCAAAACCCACCAAACTCTGCTCCATCATCTAGATCGTTCGATCACGATCGCGTGGCCGAAAACCGCACCTCATTTGGACTCTCCTAGCTCCACTTATGCCTATAAATAGACCCCCCCCCCCCCGAAATTCGGATCTCCACCCCTTCTCCGAAACCCTAGATCCATTCCCCACGCCGCCGCCGGACAAAATTTGCCGGGCCGGACGTGTCCGACCCGACCTCCGCCGCCGCCCGCAGCCAGTGGCGAGCCGCCACGTGGCCGCCGCGTCCCTCACCCGCCGCCGGCCCGGGAGGCCCAGGAGGGGCCCCCGCGAGCCCATCCACGCGCCGCCGCCCGAGGCTGCCATCCCCGCCGCCTCTTCCAACTCCGGCGGCTGGAGCCGCCATCGCCTCATCGCCCCGCCGCCGCCTACCGAAGCCGCCGCCCTCCTCCACGCGCCGCGCGCCGCCGCGGCCACCCACCGCGCCGCCGCGCGCGCCCTTGCCGGCCGGCGCCCGAAGCGCCCCACCGGACCGCCGCCGGCCTCCTCCCGCCTCGCCGACGCCGGCCGCCGCCTCCCCGACGCTGGCGACCTTAGATCCGGCGAGCGCCCGCCGTCCACCGCAGTCAATGCCTCGGTTCGCGTGCCCGCCGACGAAACCCTAGATCTGGTTGTTGTTTTTTCTCTAAGTCCTCAGAATTTTTACTCCAAGTGCCCATGTTCGCGGCCCCGTAACTTTGCATCCGTAGCTCCGATTTGGGCATATAGCATATCAAAATGTTCATCTCAGAGAGTACATCATTTCATTCCATTGCATCATTTTCATTTGAGTGCATCTTAATGCCCGAAATGCTGTTATAAGGAGGCTTCGTGAGTTAATTGTCAGATCTGCTAGTTCATCTTAGACTTTTGTCTTTTTTGCCATGATTGTTGTGTGCATGATATGCCTGTGAGTCCTTCATATGTTTTGTTAAGGATTTTGTTATCTTTCCAGAGGTGCAACCCATGCATTTTTGTGATGTGTGTGGTGACTTTTGCAAGCTTGCAAAGTGAGGCACCCGGTAATTCTGTTTTCAGGGACTTAGTAGTTTTCTCTAAGTCTGGGATTATTTAGTTCATGATGCCATATGTTCATGCTATTTCCTAGTGATCCGTGCCTCTTTTGAGGATGATCAGTAAAGGAGTTTTGTTAATCTTGTTATGCTCTATCCATCCATTCCTTTGTTTAAAATTATGGAGCACCCTAGCTTGAGTCAATCGAGCTCTACTTTTGCTTCGTTGTGAATCTGGGCAGATCGTCAACTTGTTTGCGATTTTGCCGATGTTATTGTAGTCGATCCGTGCATGATATGCCATTGTTCTTGCCATGTCTAGCTTGCATTTTGTGCCTTATTAATGGATATATGCTTGCCTTGCCATGACTTGCACCGTAGTGAGTGCATTGAGCTCGTTTACATGCCTTCGTGAGTTATATTTCAGCATGTCTCAGTTTTCACTAAGTCTGAAAACTGATTGTGTTTTAGCTATGTTCGTGTGCTCGTTAGTATATTTTGTGATCTCTTTTGGCCCCAGGTCACTTATGGTCTTTTGTTAAGATTGTTGAGTAGCTCCATGACATGTCTTTATTTGTCATGTTCAGGTCCTGTAGCATGTTGTTTTGTTGCTCCGTAGAGGGCTATATGATCTGAAATTCCAGACAAGTGTTAATTTCACTAAGTCTGAAATCTGTTTTCCGTTTGCGTTTTTTCCATGCTTGTTTGAACCTCGTAATGGATGAATTGGCCGTAGCTCAGTGCTAGACTTTTGTTAAGCATCTTGTGTGCATCCCTGCCATGTATTTTGTTGTCATGTTTGGGTGCTGTAGCATGTTCATTTCATTGCATATAGGTGCCTACTTGCTGTAAACCGCAGACCGGTGTCATTCTTAAAACGCTTGCCATTTCCAAACCGTAAGTCCGAATCCGGCGTTCTTTATATCGTTTTCAAGCGATTTCATCTCATCTTTCCAGTGGCACCATTGGAATTCCAAGTTGAGGCCAGGTTCATGCTTTTCCTGTCATATCTTACATTTTGCATCCCGCATCGCATCCCGCATAGCATATCATCATTTCATCATATTGCTTGAGTTTTGCACGTGGTTGATTGTGTATTTGTTGCTTGTTTGTCTTGTTTGGGTAGATCCGGGAGACGAGTTCGCTAACGAGGAGCCCGTTGAGTTTGCTTTTGAGGATCCAGTCAACTCTGACAACTGTGCAGGCAAGATGATCATACCCTCGAAATCACTACTATCTTTGCTATGCTAGTTTGCTCGCTCTTTGCTATGCCATTGCTACGATGCCTACCACTTGCTTGCAAGCCTCCTAAATTGCCATGTCAAACCTCTAACCCACCATTGTCCTAGCAAACCGTTGATTGGTTATGTTACCGCTTTGCTCAGCCCCTCTTATAGCGTTGCTAGTTGCAGGTGAAGATCGGAGGCCGTTCCTTGTTGGAACATCTTTTATTTACTTGTTGGGATATCATTATATTATCTTGCTATCTTAAATGCATCTATATACTTGGTAAAGGGTGGAAGGCTCAGCCTCTCGCCTAGTGTTTTGTTCCACTCTTGCCGCCCTAGTTTCCGTCATATCGGTGTTATGTTCCCGGATTTTGCGTTCCTTACGCGGTTGGGTTATAATGGGAACCCCTTGATAGTTCGCCTTGATTAAAGCTTTTCCAGCAATGCCCAACCTTGGTCTTACCATCTGCCACCTAGCCTCTTTTTCCCTCGGGTTTCCGGAGCCCGCGGGTCATCTTATTTTAAACCCCCCGGGCCAGTGCTCCTCTGAGTGTTGGTCCAAACTAGAGTCCTGTGCAGCGCCCCCTCGAGGAAACTCGAGGTTTGGTTTTAGTTGTATGGAGCGCTCATCTGAGTGTGCCCTGAGAAAGAGATATGTGCAGCTCCTATCGGGATTTGTCGGCACATTCGGGCGGTGTTGCTGGTCTTGTTTTAACCTGTCGAAGTGTCTTGAGTTACCGAGATACCGAGTCTGATCAGAACGTCTTGGGAGGAGGTCTATTCCTTCGTTGACCATGAGAGCTTGTCATGGGCTAAGTTGGGACACCCTGCAGGGATTGAACTTTCGAAAGCCGTGCCCGCGGTTATGGGCAGATGGGAATTTGTTAATGTCCGGTTGTAGACAACTTGAACCTTAATTAATTAAAATGAATCAACTGAGTGTGTTACCGTGATGGCCTCTTCTCGGCGGAGTCCGGAAAGTGGACACGGTGTTGGAGTAATGTTTGCGCAGGTTGTTCTATAGCTTCTCGCTCGCGCTTTGCCTCCTCTTCTTGCTCCCTTTTGCGAATAAGTTAGCCACCATACTTGCTAGTCGCTTGCTGCAGCTCCACTCATATTTTACCTTGCCACACCTATAAGCTTAAATAGTCTTGATTGCGAGGGTGCGAGATTGCTGAGTCCCTGTGGCTCACAGATTACTATTACACCAGATGCAGGGCCTGATGATTCCGCTCCAGGGGACGCGTATGAGCTCAAGTGGGAGTTCGACGAAGACTCTCAACGATACTACGTTTCCTTTCCCGATGATCAGTAGTGGTGCCCAGTTGGGGGTGATTGGGACCGTTGTCGCATGTTGGGTTCTCTTTATTTTGGCGCCGTAGTCGGGCCATGAGTGTTTTGGATGATGTAATGTTATTTATGTACTTGATTGACGTGGCGAGTGTAAGCCAACTATGTTATCTCCCCTTTTATTATTATTACATGGGATGTTGTGAAGATTGCCTAACTTGCGACATATGCCTTCAATGCGATTATGTCTCTAAGTCGTGCCTCGACACGTGGGAGCTATAGTCGCATCGAGGGTGTTACATTTTGCCTCCCTTCTCAGACGGAGTGCTGCTCAAATTATACCATTCTTAATCCTTCTCTATCTTGTTTTAACCGGAGTGGTTTCAATATACATCTTGCCCTTCAACCTCAAGGTTTTTCGCAATGTTCTTTGTCCCTCTTTTCTAACAGAGTGTTTTCAAATTTGTCATCTCCGTTATTCTTTTTCTCGAAATGGCTTAACCTTTTCAAGGTTCTTTGGTCTCACTCATTTGTCAAAGAAGCAACTTAGTGTTACCTCTTCTCTTTCTCTTCCGTTTTCCTCTGGTGCCATTCTAGATCTCGAGACGAGATCCTCTCGTAGTGGTGGAGTGTTGTAACGCCCCGAGACCGATGTGCCAGGTGTCTTCCAGTTATTCGCTGTCGTTGCCATGTCATTTGCTTGCGTGTTGCATCTTATCATGTCATCATGTGCATTGCATCATCATGTTTTTCAAAACTTGCATCCGTCCGGGTTCCCCCAGTTCCATCTGTTGTCCGTTCTGAGCTCAACCACACTTGCACGCGCCCGCGGCATGTCCGAAATAGTATTTTATAAGTGGCCGGAAAATGTTCTCGGAATGGGATGAAAGTTGGCATGCGGTGTTTTTATGTTGTAGGTAGGCCGCCTGCCAAGTTTCATCGCGTTCGGAGTCCGTTTGATAGCCCAACCGTTAACTATAGCGACAATATAGTCGGTCAAAACATCGGACGTTTTCGGTCTCCGGAAACAGTCGCCGGGCCTCCCTCTCTTCTCTTCTCTCAGCTCGAGACCGTCTACGCAGCCCACCTAGTCCATCCTCCTTCCCCTCTTCGCTTTCGGAGTTGTCCGATGCGACCGCACGGTCTGAAACCCTCTCTGCACAGTGCATCGAACCCCTCACGTGCGCGTCCGAAATTGTCCCGGACCCGACCCGAGCGGTCGTCACCGATGGGTCCGGAACATCCCCAAACATCTACGAAACATCTCCGTTTTGTTAATTGGGCTCCCTAACTATTTTATTCGCGACCGTACGATTACGATCGTAGGGATGAGGTAGCCCCTAACCTAATCCACTTAATGTATATATATAGTCCAACCCTAAGTTTGAGGAGAGATGTCCCATCCTCCCAGACGCCGCCGCATCTTCCTTGGGATCCCCATCGCCCAATCCAGTGCCTCCTCTGTTTTTCTTTGATTCAATCCCCTTCGCCTCCTCCTTCTGGTCTCGGTCTTGCCCGAGCACCCCTCTGCCTCATCGCTGCTACCACCAGGCCGACCCCGTGCTCTCTCCCTCGTTCATCCTCCCTCCATTTTTTCCCCTCCCATGGCTTCTTCTGCCTCTCATCCATTCTCTCTCTTCTCTGTACAGGACGAACAGGAGGAGCTCCGTCTGCGCCATGGATGCCCTGCCTCGCCGGATCCATCCATTTCCCTCGTCCCGCGCCCTGGATCCGGTCGATCCGAGCTTCCCCATGCCCAAGACCTCGTCGCCCCTTCGCTCTGCTCCCGGCCACCAGCGCCCTGCTCGCCTCCTCTGCTTCGCCCCTGCACGAGCAGGACGGCCCCGCCCTGCTTCGCGTCCGTCGAGATCCGACGCTGGCCCGCCGTCTTCGACCTCCCTCTGCGTGCCCGCAAGCTCGCCGCCGCCAGCGTCCTCGCCAAGACCTGCCGCTGCTGCGCCTTGCTTCGTCTGAAGCCACTGCGCCAAGCCCTGCCTGCTTCGCCTCCTGTCTTCGAGCGCAGGACGACGAGCGTGGGCCTCGTCCAGCCTCGCCATCTCCAGCGCCCCGCTTGGGCCTCCTCTCCAAGGCCTCAGCCCGATGTGAGCAGCCACCCGAACTGTTGGCCCAGCTGGATTCAGCCCGATCATGTTTTTTTTCTCGTTCTGTGATTTTGTCCAATTATCCAGAGTTCTGCTGTTTTACAGAAAAGACCCTCATCTTCATGCATATAATAACTTAATAACCGTGCATCGGATTAAAATAAGTTATACATGAAACTTGCTTAGTTTTTCATGTAGTTTAATAATTTGTCATTTTCATCCATGGTTAAAATGATTAAATTGCTGTTTGTGTAGATTTACTCTTATGCCATGCTAAAATGGTTTAATTCATAACTAAATAACCGTAACTCTGATCTTAATAAACTTTATATGTAATTGGGGTAGAAAAATGCCTAGGTTACCATGGTGGCATCATTTTGCATGTTTAAAAACTCTAAAATATTGTTTAGGGCAGAACAGTACCAAACCTTAAAATATGCACATGAGGAGTTTCCAGAATTGTTGTTCGTTGCTTCCGGCCTCATTTAAACTTGACTAGATAGGTAGTTTACTTTGCTTCACCCTTGCCATGTTAAGACCATTTAATATTGTTGGGGTACATAAATGAGAGAGAACTAAATAATTGATGTGGTGTTCCGTCAATATGCAACCCGTTGCATATTGAGCTCCACTTAACTTGTAGTGTTGTTTGTGCACTTTGCCATGCCATGCATAATTAAACCGGACATGCATCATACTTGGTTGTGCATCTTGCCATGTTTACGTGGTAGGTTGTTTACTATGTCGTTTGCTTCTTTCCGGTGTTGCTTCTTCGGGTTGGTTCCAATAACGTCGCGTTTGTGAGGATCCGTTCGTCTAGGTCAGTTTGTCTTCTTCATGGACTCGTTCTTCTTCCTTGCGGGATTTCAGGCAAGATGACCATACCCTCGAAATCACTTCTATCTTTGCTTGCTAGTTGCTCGCTCTTTTGCTATGCCTATGCTGCGATACCTACCACTTGCTTATCATGCCTCCCATATTGTCGAACCAAGCCTCTAACCCACCTTGTCCTAGCAAACCGTTGTTTGGCTATGTTACCGCTTTGCTCAGCCCCTCTTATAGCGTTGTTAGTTGTAGGTGAAGATTGAAGTTTGTTCCTTGTTGGAACATGGAGATGTTGTTCCTTGTTGGGACATGTTTACTTGTTGGGATATCACAATATATCTTATTTAATTAATGCATCTATATACTTGGTAAAGGGTGGAAGGCTCGGCCTTATGCCTGGTGTTTTGTTCCACTCTTGCCGCCCTAATTTCCGTCATATCGGTGTTATGTTCCCGGATTTTGCGTCCCTTACGCGGTTGGGCTATAATGGGAACCCCTTGACAGTTCGCCTTAAGTAAAGCTCTTCCAGCAATGCCCAACATTGGTTTTACCATTCGCCACCTAGCCTTTTTCTTTCCCTTGGGTCGGCCAGCCCAAGGGTCATCATTATTTTACCCCCCCCCCGGGCCAGTGCTCCTCTGAGTGTTGGTCCAAGTGAGCGATGTCCGAGGCTACCAGGGGCAACTCTGGGCTGGCTTACCCGACGTCTTGCTCATCTGAGTGTGCCCTGAGAAAGAGATATGTGCAGCTCCTATCGGGATTTGTCGGCACATTCGGGCGGTGTTGCTGGTCTTGTTTTACCCTGTCGAAATGTCTTGTTGTATCGGGATACCGAGTCTGATCGGAGTGTCTCGGGTGGAGGTCTATTCCTTCGTTAACCGTGAGAGCTTGTGATGGGCTAAGTTGGGACACCCCTGCAGGGATTTGAACTTTTGAAAGCCATGCCCGCGGTTATGGGCAGATGGGAATTTGTTAACGTCCAGTTGTAGAAAACCTAAAGTCGACCTTAATTAAAATGAATCAACCGCGTGTGTAACCGTGATGGTCTCTTTCCGGTGGGGGCCGGGAAGTGAACACGGTTGTTGGAGTCACGCTTGACGTAGGTTGTTCTAGCATCACTTCTTGATCATAGATTCTCGACCGTGCTTTGCTTTCTCTTCTCGCTCTCTTTTGCGTATGTTCGCCACCATATATGCTAGTCGCTTGCTGCAGCTCCACCTCATACCTTTACCTTACCCATAAGCTTAAATAGTCTTGATCGCGAGGGTGCGAGATTGCTGAGTCCCCGTGGCTCACAGATACTTCCAAAACCAGCTTGCAGGTGCCGATGAGACCGTGCAGTTGACGCAACCAAGCTCAGGAGGAGCTCGATGAAGATCTTGTCCTTTGTGGTGTTTCCTTCTAGTTGATCAGTAGTGGAGCCCAGTTGGGGTCGATCGGGGACCTTTTGTCCCATTTGGGGTTCTTCTTTTATTTTGGCTCGGTAGTCGGGCCTTGATTGTATCTGATTGATGTAATGCTTTATTCATGTAATTGGGTGAAGTGGCGATTGTAAGCCAACTATGTATCTCTTTCTCTTATTATATTACATGGGTTGTGTGAAGATTACCTCACTTGCGACATATGCCTTCAATGCGATTATGCCTCTAAGTCGTGCCTCGACACGTGGGAGATATAGTCGCATCGAGGGTGTTACAAGTTGGTATCAGAGCCTTCCCCGACCTTAGGAGCCCCATTGCTTGATCGTTTTTAGCGGCCGAGTTGTGTCTAGAAAAATGTTTTGAGTCATTTAGGAATTATATATCGGAGAGTTTAGGAATTCTTTTTACTTCCCAGTCTCCTCATCACTCTGGTAAGGCATCCTGACGTAGGTTGTTCTAGGATCACTTCTTGATCATAGTTTCTCGATCGTGCTTTGCCGTCTCTTCTCGCTCTCTTTTGCGAACAGGTTAGCCACCATATATGCTAGTCGCTTGCTGCAGCTCCACCTCATACCTTTACCTTGCCCATAAGCTTAAATAGTCTTGATCGCGAGGGTGCGAGATTGCTGAGTCCCCGTGGCTCACAGATACTTCCAAAATCCAGCTTTCAGGTGCCGATGAGTCCATGCAGATGACGCAACCAAGCTCAGGAGGAGCTCGATGAAGATCTTGTCCTTTGTGTTGTTCCGTTTCCAGTTGATCAGTAGTGGAGCCCAGTTGGGGTCGATCGGGGGCCTTGTCGCATTTGGGGTTCTTCTTTTATTTTGGTTCCGTAGTCGGACCTTGATTGTATCTGGATGATGTAATGCTTTATTCATGTATTTGTGTGAAGTGGTGATTGTAAGCCAACTATGTATCCCTTTCCCTTATGTATTACATGGGTTGTGTGAAGATTACCTCACTTGCGACATCGCTTTCAATGAGGTTATGCCTCTAAGTCGTGCCTCGACACGTGGGAGATATAGTCGCATCGAGGGTGTTACATGTATTCCGTAAATAGTCATACATGCTTATGGAAAAGAAATTGCATGACATCTTTTGTCCTACCCTCCCGTGGTAGCGGGGTCCATAAGGAAACTAAGGGATGTTAAGGCCTCCTTTTAATAGAGAACCGGAACAAAGCATTAACACATGATGAATACATGAAGTCCTCAAACTACGGTTATCACCGGAAAGTATCCCAATTACTGTCACCTTGGGGTTTACAGATCATAACACGTAATAGGTGCATATAACTTGCAAGATCGGATCACAAACATAGATTTAATGGTGAAAACATAAATGGTTCATATCTGAAATCATGGCACTCGAGCCCTAGTGACAAGCATTAAGCATAGCGAAGTCATAACAACATCAATCTCGGAACATAGTGGATACTAGGGATCAAGCCCTAACAAAACTAACTCGATTACATGATGAATCTCATCCAACCCATCACCATCCAGCAAGCCTACGAAGGAATTACTCACTCCTAGCTATGAGCATCATAAAATTGTGATGGAGGATGGTTGATGATGTCGAAGACGAAAGATCCCCCTCTCCGGAGCCCCGAACGGACTCCAGATCTGACCTCCCGATGAAGAACAGGAGGTGGCACCGACTCTGTATTGTAAAACACGATGAAACTTTCTCTTCTATTTTTTCTCCAAAAACATGAATTTATAGGGCTGAAATTAGGGTTAGTGGAGCCTCGTGGGCCCCACTACCCACCAGGGCGTACCGGAGGGGGGTGGCGCGTCCTGGTGCCTAGTGGGAAGCTGCCCCCCTCTAATGGGTCTTGGTTCCAGTATTTTTTATTTATTCCAAAATAATTTTTCAAAAAGTTTCATCCAATTCTGAGAACTTTTATTTCTGCACAAAAACAACACCATGGTAGTTTTGCTGAAAACAACGTCAGTCCGGGTTAGTTTCATTCAAATCATGCAAATTAGAGTCCAAAACAAGAGCAATAGCATTAGGAAAAGTAGATACGATGGAGACGTATCAACTCCCCCAAGCTTAACCCACTGCTTGTCCTCAAGTAATTTAGTTGATAAACTAAAAGTGATAAAGAAAAAACTTTTACGAACTGTTTTGTTCTTGTGTCCATATATATGCTTAAATAGCACCCAGGTTTTCAGCAAAGATCATGACTAACCATGCAAACAATAACTCTTAGAAATTAAATTCACTCATATTAATGGCATAATCAACTAGCGAGCAATAATAAGATATCTCAAATGCCAACACTTTATCAAAACAATCATGATATAATATGACAATAATGTTATCTCGCTAGCCCTTTCTGAGACCGCAAAACATAAATGCAGAGCACCTTCAAAGTTCATGCAGCGACTAAACATAGAAGAGATCCAGTCATGATGCATTCAACATTAACTATATACAATGCATGAGGATGACAATACTGCTCTCAGGTATGGTGCTTGTTTGAGAAGTTGATGACTCAAAATAAAATTAAAATAACATAAAAGTAAATAGATATGCTGTAACACCCCTAGTGGTTAGCTATAGTGACCACATGCTAATGTGCCATGTCATCATGATGACATGATTAAGTCACTCTCAATTTGGTTCAAATTCAAATTTAAATTATAAAGTCCAGAAATTATTTTACCAAACACTAGGACAAAAATGTGTACAATATTCTAAATATTCCTCTAGTAATTGTACAGTAGGAATCAACATTAATTGATTATTTAAAATGCCCCTAACCTAACAAGAATTGGACCAGCATCAATTTTAGTGACCTTTGCAATTTAGAAAAAATATTTAGAACCTTCTCAAAATGCCCACAAACTTTGTGGACAGCCCCCTAATATTGCAAAGTGTTTTCGTGACAAGTCTCGCTTTTAACAAAATTCATTTAGTAGCCATCTAAAATAGAAAAGAAAAATATATAACAGAGATATAAAAGGAAAAAGAGCAAATGCACCACTGTGCACTATAGGCCCAGTGCTACAGTAGCACTACCTAGCCCACCACCGGCCTTCTCCTACTTCACGTACAGGAGGAAGGCAGAGGCAAGGGCGCCATGGCACTGTGCACGCGTGCACACGCCGTCCATGTCCAGATTGCCTCGTGTCGATCATCCGAGCGCTCCTGGAGATGTATAAGACTTTCCCCGACACCGTTGACGAACCCTAGCCCCCGAAATCCCCCACTCCCACTCACGTTTTCCCTCGGACTTGTGCCCAAGCTGCCGTCGACGCGTCGTCGCCGTCCCCGTGGCCACTGACCTCCCCGGCGACCGGAAGGTTTTCCAGGGACTTCCTCGTAGCCGACTCCTTCATCCACGTGCATCCGTTTGACCGGAGCCACACCGTCCGCTCGGGATCGAGCCGGTTTCTCCGCCACGGCCGTGGCATCTCGCCGTCGATCTACACCACCGCGCCACCCCGACTGTCGCAAGCACGTCCCCGGACTTCCTCTCGGTGAGCCGCGCCGATCCCCCCTTTGCCCGCTCGATCCACCGCCGTAGCCGCCGTAGTCAAGCGCCCCATCTTGTTGCGCGGACGCGCCCGCCCGCGCCCACGCCCATCTCTGGCCGCGCACTGCCGTGCCCCCGCGCCAATCCGCGTGTGCACCCGCGCATGGACGTGCCCCTGCTGCTCTTCTGTTGCTGTTGCTCTGCTGCTACTTACGTCGATGCTAGTTGCCGCCGCCGCCGCCGTTTCTCCTGCTAGTGCAGTTTTGCTGCTGTGTGCTGCTGCCGCTGCTAACGCTGCTCCGCTGTTGGTGCTCCTACTGCCTGTGCCACCGGCTGCTACTGCTACTAGCCATGTCCATCCAAGTGTGTTGCGTGGTTTGTGTGTTGTGTTTGTGGCTGGCTGGACCATTGTCCAGTACGGCCGGCCCCTTGTTTAACTAGTAAATTCGCACGTGCGTGCATGTGTAATCTTCTTATGCCTCCCATCTTGCATCAAGATACCCTTTGTCCTTCAGAGAACACATCTCTAATAGTATATTTGTGTCATAGTGGTTATATGCGGACATATGTGCAACCTTCAATTATCTCTGACATTTGCCAAATTGATGAAGTATTAAGAAATGAATTAATATCACTACATTTGATCCATGAATGTTATTTAATAGCACGTGATACCTAATACCACATGCCTATACTTAATCCCGATTTTGACAAACTCATCATATGAAACCACAAAAAAAAACCATTCAATCAATTATACAAAACACAGACTTATGAAGTATTTAATAGCAACAAAATAAAGAGTAGAGCATTTTGGAGACCGACCTCCATGGAGCCCTTTATTTAGAAATTTTTTCATAAATTTCAGTTTTAAAAAAATCAGAAAAATATACACATGTATGCAAGGATGTAAAGTGCATGTGTGAAAAAATTCAGGATGAAATACCTTGAATTGCGAGCTGCACAAAAAAACAAAACCATGGACTTTGAAGATGAACAATACATATGCTAAAAGCCCCAGATTTGTCTTTTTTGTGTAGCTCACATTTTAATGTTTTTCCATCTAAAAAATTCCACGCATGTACATTATGTATCTAGGTATATGTGTATTTATTTATAGAATTTTTTGAAATTGAAAAGTTCAAATTTTGAAGTTTTCAAATAAAGGTCTCCATGGAGCTTGGTCTCCGTTAGGCATTTTCGCAAAATAAAACTGTAAAGTAACTTTGCATAAGCCATGACTTGAGTACGCGCAAATTCCAGTGAAATCAATCATCCGACCCACTCTAGTGGAGAAGCATGAAGATATTTTACTGATCTTGATGCCTAGTAGAAGGAAAAAAGTAGAGCACATAGACTTACCAATGGCTAGTTGTCACGATGTTTTTTTTCCAGATTACCATAAGTTACATACGATAAATATGCCATCTCTGAATTTATTGTACTGACATCACTGACTATCTTTTAAAAAGTTTAAGACCTGAGCAATGAGCTATCAATTTTCCTTCACCAATATGATGGACCTCTCAAATGGGGCTTGTTGCAACCAGCAAAGATCCTACATCTTGTCACCTCAGGTTCAGAATATTAGCTTCAGTATAGCAACCACTCCAAGATTTGCAGTACTACTATCTATTTTTGTGCCCTTTCATATAAGTAACAACATCTATAAGATCATCAATATGCACCTTTATAGTAAGGCAAAATGAAATAATAAGCATCTACATGATAACATGAAGTTTAGTTTTATACCAGACTGCTTGTGAATGTACTTGATTAATCACATTGACTTGGTTTTATCATATGGACAATACTATCCAGTTCCCTTCATCTTGGTGAGAACAAATGCATAGGTAGACGTCTACACATTTGAAATTGCTAATGAGCTGAAAACGCGAGTCTGGTCAGATTTCGATAAACACAATGGAAAAGAAAAGGACATCAGATCAATATGATACCTAGCGGCTGGTGCGTGGCAAGGGCATGTAACTGGCCAAACTTAACGCAATGATAGATCCAACGGCCATGGTCGTCCCTTGAGCCTGGGTTGGTTCCCGGCCGGGTGGATGCACCCTGTGGAAGCTGAGAACCCGGGAGGCAGCATCAGCCGACACCTGGTCGATGTCGACCTCGGAAGGGCACCAAGCATGATAGATAGAGTGAGAGCCAAACAGGGAGACCACCGCCGACTCTATTGCTCGCCATTCTCCCTGCCAAGAAGGAGATCAAAGGATCCGGTTGGAGGATGTCGAGGCTACGAAGCTAGTGAGGCAGTTGTCCGCGGAGCCGCCCAGATGGACGGTGAATAACACCGAGGAACATGAGGTGTCCCCGATGACCTACTAGGCGGTGTAGGAGGCGGCTTCCAGATGGCTGGCTGTAGGAGGATGTGCCGTCCCTGGCAGCCAAGCCAGGTGGTGTAGGAGGAGGCGTCGCCGCCAACGACCGGCCAAGCGGTGTAGGAGGCGGCGCCGCCGACGGCTGAGGCAAGGCGAGGCGATGGGTTGGGGCAACACAAAGATGGGGGAGCCGGCATCCTTCAAGGTGCGGCGGCTCGAGGCGATGGGGGAGGTGTCATGAAGGTGCGGTGGCCGGAGGCGATTGGGGGAGATGCGATGATGCAGCGGTTACTTTCCTTTCTTTCTTTCTTGATTGACGTGGGAAGTTTATTTCCTTTCGTGCCAAAGGAATGTGACCACGGAAGAGAAAGTACTTTCCTTTCTTTCTTTCTTGACTGATCGCGGGCAGCTTCTTTTCTTTCGTGCCAAAGAAAGGTGATCACAGAAGAGAAAGTTGTGTTTAGCGCTAAACGCGTTTAGTCGCTCACCATTAGGACAATAACAACTGTTGGATGAATGCGAATGGATGGCCGAGATCTATTGGATCTGCCTCACTGGGTCTTTTTATATTGGTATAGATTAGGATTAGATTAGTTAGTGTTAAATTAGTGCTAATTTACTTTAATAGCAAATGACATGTGGACCACCCCTGTTGGTTATCTCTAATTAATTGACTTAATAGACACAGTATCTATGACATGTAGGCCCCACTAAAACTGTTCACACTTTGACCAAGGTCAACCTTGACTGTTCACTGTTGACCTGCTGACTGGGCTTTGACTGGCCCCACATGTCATTGACTATGGTTGGCCCGGTCTGGGTATAAAAAGAATCAGCCTTATTTAAATTCAAAATAAATAATTAAAACAATTTTGGAATATTAATAAAACTTTGAAAAATCATATTAAATAAACCGTAGCTCGGATCAAAAAACTTTGTACATGAAAGTTGCTTAGGACGACGAGACGAATCCGGATACGCAACTCGTTCGTCCGCCACGCATCCCTAGCATAGCGAACACGCAACTTTCCCCCTCCGATTCATCTGTCCGAAAACGCGGAACACCGGGGATTTTTCCCCGGATGTTTCTCCCCTTCACCATTATCGCCTAGTACTGCGTTAGGTCACCCATGGCACCGCGTTTTGCCTTGTTATATTTTGTGATGCATTGTTTGCTCTGTATTTACTGTTTCTTCCCCCTCTTCTCTCCGGTAGACCCCGAGACCGATGCAGCCCCTGTGATCGACTACGTCGACGACGACCCCTCCTTGCCAGAGCAACCAGGCAAGCAAACCCTCCTTGAGCATTCCGATATCGCCCATTTCTTTCCCTCTCATGCTTGCATTAGAACTGCTACTGCTTTCTGTATGATCCTACTCTGATGCATAGCCTGTTTTTGTTACTTGCTTATTGTTACCTTACCTTCTTATCCTAAACTGCTTAGTATAGGTTGGTTAGTGATCCATCAGTGACTCCCACCTTGTCCCAGTTGCCCCGCTTTATGTTCGATGACTCGATCAACGTGATCGATGTCCAGACCCCGACACCGCACATCACCCCCCTAGTTGTACGACTCTGCAGAGTTACTATCGAGTGCCGAGGGTGGACCCTCTTACACCACTCCTGATGAGATCTCTGTAGTGTAGCTATTCGGTCATGGTCATCGAGGGTGATTTCCTCCTTAACCACTTCCGTTACGGCTCCGTCGTGCAACCCCGCAAGTGTGAAGCTCGAGGGTGGATCCTCTTACGTTCACCTTGATGATAACATCGAGTGGAATTCACCGGGGATGATTCCTCGGGTTTTCTCTTTGGTGTTAGACACCTAGTTACTATGATTACTATGACTTTACACTGAACCATGTTACTAAAGACGGGTCGACCCTGAGGGGTACCCGTGCGAGCTTAATAGCGAGTGATGTGGAGTCGGGTTGACCTGGAAGGTGCCCACGAGATACTTACGAGGCGTGGCCGGACATTCTTAGCCCTTGGCGCAAGTACTCGAGACGGGGCAACGGGGTCACATCTTTCGTGAGTCTCTCCTTGTTACTGCGTGCTCCTAATCCACTACGATTTGGATATTTGATCCGAGGGGCCTCTGGCCTGATAGCACTAACCATCACGTGGGCATAGTATGGGCGTTCTGCGTCGTATGTGTAACACCCTCGATGCGACTATATCTCCCATGTGTCGAGGCACGACTTAGAGGCATAATCGCATTGAAGGCATATGTCGCAAGTAAGGCAATCTTCACAACATCCCATGTAATATAAATAATAAAGGGGAGATAACATAGTTGGCTTACACTCGCCACGTCAATCAAGGTACATAAATAACATTACATCATCCAAACACTGATGGCCCGACTACGGCGCCAAAATAAAAGATAACCCAACATGCGACACGGTCCCGATCACCCCAATTGGGCACCACTACTGATCATCAGGAAAAGACACATAGTATCGTTGAGAGTCCTCGTCGAACTCCCACTTGAGCTCAAGCGCGTCACCTGGAGCGGAATCATCAGGCCCTGCATCTGGTGTAATAGTAATCTGTGAGCCACAGGGACTCAGCAATCTCGCACCCTCGCGATCAAGACTATTTAAGCTTAATAGGTAAGGCAAGGTAAATATGTGGAGCTGCAGCAAGCGACTAGCATATATGGTGGCTAACCTGTTCGCAAAAGAGAGCGAGAAGAGGAGGCAAAGCGCGAGCGAGAAACTAGAGGACAACCTGCGCAAACATTACTCCAACACCGTGTCCACTTCCCGGACTCGGCCGAGAAGAGGCCATCACGGTAACACACTCAGTTGATTCATTTTAATTAAGTTAAGGTTCAAGTTATCTACAACCGGACATTAACAAATTCCCATCTGCCCATAACCGCGAGCACGGCTTTCGAAAGTTCAAATCCCTGCAGGGGAGTCCCAACTTAGCCCATGACAAGCTCTCACGGTCAACGAAGGAATAGACCTCCTCCCGAGATGTTCCGATCAGACTCGGTATCTCGGTTCTTCAAGACACTTCGACAGGTTAAAACAAAACAAGCAACACCGCTCGAATGTGCCGACAAATCCCGATAGGAGTTGCACATATCTCGTTCTCAGGGCACACTCAGATGAGCGCTCCATACAACTAAAACCAAACCTCGAGTTTCCCCGAGGGGGCGCTGCACAGGACTCTAGTTCGGACCAACACTCAGAGGAGCACTGGCCCGGGGGGGGGGGGGGGCTAAAATAAGATGACCCTCGGGCTCCGGAAACCCAAGGGAAAAGAGGCTAGGTGGCAAATGGTAAAACCAAGGTTGGGCATTGCTGGAAAAGCTTTAATCAAGGCGAACTATCAAGGGGTTCCCATTATAACCCAACCGCGTAAGGAACGCAAAATCCGGGAACATAACACCGATATGACAGAAACTAGGACGGCAAGAGTGGAACAAAACACTAGGCGAGAGGCTGAGCCTTCCACCCTTTACCAAGTATATAGATGCATAAAGATAACATGGCAATATAATGATATCCCAACAAGTAAAATAATGTTCCAACAAGGAACGGTCTCCAAACTTCACCTGCAACTAGCAACGCTATAAGAGGGGCTGAGCAAAGCGGTAATATAGCCAATCAACGGTTTGCTAGGACATGGTGGGTTAGAGGTTTGACATGGCAATATGGGAGGCTTGAAAGCAAGTGGTAGGCATCGTAGCATTGGCATAGCAAAAGAGCGAGCATATTGCAAAGCAAAGATAGTAGTGATTTCGAGGGTATGATCATCTTGCATGCAAAGTTGTCAGAGTTGACTGGATCCTCGAAAGCAAACTCAACGGGATCCTCGTTAGCGAACTCGTCTCCCGGATCTACTCAAACAAGACAAAAAAGCAACAAGGACACAATCAACCACGTGCAAGGCTCAAACAATATGATGCAAAGATGATATGCTATGCGGGATGCGATGCGGGATGCATATGCAAGATGTGACAGGGAAAGCATGAACCTGGCCTCAACTTGGAATTCCAAGTGTGTCACTGGAAAGATGAGATGAAATCGCTTGAAAACGATATAAAGAACGCCGGAATCGGAGTTACGGTTTGGAAATGGCAAGCAATTCAAATATGATCATGTTCTGCGATATACAGCAAGTAGCCATCTAAATGCAACAAGATGAACATGCTACAGCACTCAAACAAGGCATCAAAATACATGGCAGGAATCCATTCATGATGCTTACCAAAAGTCTAGCACTGAGCTATGGCCAATTCATCCATTAACATGTTCAAACAAGCATGGCAAAAATGCATATGGAAAACAGATTTCAGACTTAGTGAAATTAACACTTGTCTGGAATTTCAGATCAGATAGCACTCTTCAGAGCAACAAAACTATATGCTACAGGACCTGAACATGGCAAAGTAAGGCATGGCATGGAGCTACTCAAAGAGCTTAACAAAAGTCCCTTAGTGACCTTGAGCCAAAAGGGATCAGAAAATACATTTGCAAGCATGTGAACATGGCAAAAACGTAATCAGTTCTCAGACTTAGTGAAAACTGGAGCATGCTGAAAACAGATATCAAGTAGGCATGTTTACGAGCTCGATGCACTCACTACGGAGCAAGTCATGACAAACTAAGCATACATCCATCAAGAATACACAAAATACAAGCTAGACATGGCAAGAACAATAACATAGCATGCACGGATCAGCTACAACATCATCGGCAAAATCGCTAACAAGTAGACAATCTACCCAGATTCATGAAGTAGCAAAAGTAGAGCTCGATTGACTCAAGCTAGGGTGCTCCATAATTGCAAATAAAGACATGGATGGATAGAGCACTACAAGATTAACAAAACATCCTTACTGATGATCCTCAAAAGAGGCACGGATCACTAGGAAACAACATAAACATATGGTCATATGAGATAAACAACTCAAGGACTTAGTGGAAATGCTAAGTCCCTGAAATCAGCATTACCAAGTGCCTCACTTTGCAAGCTTGTGCTAGTCACCACACACATCACGAAAATACATGGGTTGCACCTCTGGAAAGATGGCAAAACCCTTAACAAAACATATGTAGGGCTCATGGGCATATCATGCACACATTAATCATGGCAAAAATGACAAAAATCTAAATGGAGTAGCAGATCAGACAATAATCTCAAGTAACACTCTTCTAACAGCATTTCGGGCATCAAAATGAACTCAAATGAAAATGATGCAATGGAATGAAATGATGTACTCTCTGAAGCGAACATTTTGATATGCTATATGCCCAAAACGGATCTACGGATGCGGAGTTACGGCACGATGAACAAGGGCTCTTGAATCTGGAAAAACGGGGACTTAGAAGAAAATTTGGACCTCCAGATCTAGGGTTCGGTGGCACGCGGCCCGAGGCGAGTCCGGCGAGGTCTCCGCGGCTCCGGCGAGCCCGATGGAGCGGCAGGGAGGCAGGGGAGGAGTAGATCCGGCCTCCTCCGGCCGGATCCGGCGGCGAGGAGGTGTCCGGCGGGGTCGGCGACGTGGAGGCGTGCGGTGGAGCGGCTGGGCGCGACGGCGCGGCGGAGAAGAAGAGGCAGCGGGGCGGCGCGAATCTGGCCCGTGCGATCGGCGGGGAGGGCCGGCCTCGGGCCCTCGCGGGCCGGCGGCGGGAGCGGCGATGTGGGCACGGGCAGCGCCACGTGGCGAGCTGCGATTGGTCAGGGCGGGGCGGCGCACGTGTCCAGCCGGCCCGGACGTGTCCGGCGCGGGCGCGAGGTGGGGATCTAGGGTTTTGGAAGAGGGGATCCGCGAATTTAGAGGAGGGGTCTATATATAAGCATAGAGGGAGCTAGGAGAGTCCAAATGAGGTGCGGTTTTCGGCCACGCGATCGTGATCGAATGCTCTAGATGATGGAGAGGGTTTTGGTGAGTTTTGGGCCAACTTGGAAGGGTGTTGGGCTGCAACACACACGAGGCCTTTACGGTCCCCCGGTTAACCGTTGGAGTATCAAACGAAGTCCAAATGATACGAAACTTGACAGGCGGTCTACCGGTAGTAAACCAAGGCCGCCTGGCAAGTCTCGGTCCAATCCGGAAATGTTTAATCCCCACACACGAAAGAAAGGTAGAAATGACCACCGGAGGAGAACGAAGCGCCGGAATGCAAAACGGACAACGGGGAAAATGCTCGAATGCATGAGATGAACACGTATGCAAATGCAATTTACATGATGACATGATATGAGATGCATGACAACGATAACAACACACGGAGACAAAAACCCGAACCCGAGAAAATAAAATAACTTAAGGCCGGAAACGACAAGAGTTGGAATACATATTGGGAAAGTCATATCCGGGGTGTTACAGTATGCATCAGCCGAAGCTTA
The DNA here is from genome assembly GCF_056163025.1 of Triticum urartu. Lineage (NCBI taxonomy): Eukaryota > Viridiplantae > Streptophyta > Magnoliopsida > Poales > Poaceae > Triticum > Triticum urartu. Next base: position 263,585,195 of record NC_141877.1, read on the forward strand.
ATAGACGTCAGCGACTGAGCGGCGCGCGTCGGGTTGGACTGGTAAGCACCTGCCTTTTTGAAGGAGGTAGCTAGGTCTGCTCGCTGGTCGCATACGCAACGTGCAGGAGTTCCCAGGGAGATGGCCCATGACCCCTGGGGGCATAGGTTTAGTCCGGCGTGTTGACCTCTCTATTAAGCCTAGGTCGGGTTGCGGCGTATTGTTTGGCCGAGGGCGGGCATGACCCAGGAAAGTGTGTCCGGCCGGAGTTAATTGAGCGTGATGGGTAAGTTGGTGCACCCCTGCAGGGAAGAAAACATCTATCGATAGCCTGTCCTACGGTAACAGACACTTGGAGTTGTATCCCGATCGATACAACTAGAACTGGATACTTGTGATGCGAATTGGATTGTGATGAGAAATGGATAGTATGGCTCTGGGATTGCTTTCTCGCAGGGAGTTGAGAAAGGATCTCTGGCCGAGGTTGATAGCACTTCTACTACTTTACTTTATGCTACTCTACTCCCTCCTGTTGCTGCAAGATGGTGGGTTCCAGAAGATGCTAGTCTTTGATAGGCTAGGCTTTCCCACTTCTCTTTTGGCATTCTGCAGTTTAGTCCATAGATATAGCCCATTTCCTTTGATACAGATGCATACTTAGTTTAGATCTGATATAAGTCTTGCGAGTACTTTGGATGAGTACTCACGGTTGCTTTGCTACCTCTTTTTCCCCCATACCCTATTGTTGCGACCAGATAACAGATCCCAGGAGCCAGACGACACCACTGATGATTACTACTACCCCAAGGGTGCCTACTACTACGTGACGACCACTGACGACCTAGAGTAGTTAGGAGGCTCCCAGGCAGGAGGCCTTGCCTTTTCGATCGATGTTGCTTTTGTTCTAGCCTTCTTAAGGCAAACTTGTTTAACTCATGTCTGTACTCAGATAGTGTTGCTTCCGCTGACTCCTGTGTTTTCAAGCTTATGTATCCGAGCCCTCAAGGCCTCGGGCTTGTAATATAAAGCTTGTATTATTTTAATTATTGTCTAGAGTTGTGTTGTGATATCTTCCCGTGAGTCCTTGTTCTTGATCATACACATTTGCGTGTATGATTAGTGTATGATTTAATCGAGGGCGTCACAAGTTGGTATCAGAGCCAACTACCTGTAGGATCCCCCTTTCCAACTCCTTGGCCGAAGTTGAGTCTAGAAACCGAAAACCGTTTTACTAACTTGGCTGTGTGTCTTACGGGCCCACGTCGCCAATTGAGTGGTATTAGGATCTTTTATTCCTCGTCTATACTTTGGGACTCTGATCTCTCTTCTATTCGGGTTAAATGATTTTACTAAATTTGACTCTAGGTTCTCGTAACTACTTTCTTCCGGAGAGCCCCTTATCACAGATGATCACCTACTGTGCGAGAAGACTTCGAAGATACTCTACGTTGTTCTCCAGAGACACTTGTGCCCATCGCCCTTGCAAATTCCCTACCACTGTTATATATCCGTATGGATAACTGCATACACTTGCCAATCTTACATTCTATCCCATTGATCTTGTTATTACAAGATGCCCTGAACTGCTCTTCTTTTTTTGAGAATCCTTTGAGCTTACTGCCTTGCAATTCCTTGTCATCTGAATACCCCTACGGATAATTTTGTGCACCTATCGAGTATTTGCTCATCCTTAGTTGATTCATGTACTTCACAAAAGTCTTCGTAATACCATTCGTTCTTGTGAAAATCCTCAATAGCCTATTGTCCTTGAATTTCTTGCTTGCTTGCATTATGGTTAATACCATAAGTCTAGTAATCTTATTGTCAGCCTTTGTCATTATCATTTTGAGTCCGTTGATACAATATGTTGTGAATGCTCGCAATCCTTAATCAGATCCTGGAATTCATCCTTCCGGCTCAGACGTCATTTTAACATGTGCTGAATCTCGATCAATCAAATCGCCATCGATTGTAAACCTAAGGCTATTCTACCTATCCATCCCTAATCAGAGCATTGCTTCTGATCCCTTGTCTTGGAATTCATAATTCCTTTGCAATTGAACTTTGAGTTAGTCAGTTGTTTCTATAATCTGATCTCCTTGCATTCTTTCTTCCTCTGGTTGGATATTGATGCTCACATCAGATCCCTTGTGGACCACTAGATCCCCCCTTTTCGGATTTTATCCGACAACGTCATTCATATTCAATAAGCTTGTAAGCCTTTCCTTGGATACATAATGCTTTTGGTAAATTGTATCCTTCGCTTTCTCAAGCATGCTCTACTACCGAGCTTGTGTTATTTATTCTTGGAATTTATGTTATATGTTCCTAAGATGCCCCGATGGGTTGAACCTATGCCTTCCCTAATCTGTGTGAACTCAAAAGTTATGCGGGTTATACTCTACTGGCTTTTCGTCAGATAAAATTCAATACAACAGCTTCATCAAGAGTGAGAAGTAAAATGAAGGTTATGCATTATAGAAGTGGGAGTCGACCCTGAACCTTTGTGTTCATGCCCACGGACACGATGTGGAACTTATCATGAAAGCTTCTTGCAAGGATATTTAATCATTTGAATATTCTTCCGGTATCGTAAATTGGATCCCTTGCAGTTATGGTCCCGACCATATTTCCTCCTTGATCCCATTTACTGGGTAAGTTACAATTACTTATCCTCTACAAATCATTCCCCCGTCCAACCTCTACTCCGATTTATCTTCTGGCATTACACCTAGTACATGATACTCGGAAGCTTTATACCCCATCACATCATTCCTAGCCTGATCGGCTATATTTTTATCATGTCAACTTTTTAACTGTGCTACCTGGTCCTTATGCTCGGAGCAACTTCCGACGGTGAGCTAAGCTTACGTCGATCTTCCTCATCTTAGCATTTCACCTCGAACAACAAGCTTGGCTTTGAGCTTGTGTCGAATCCGTGGTTCTCATAGCCTTTCATTTCATCCTCCCTTTTCTGCTCGGTGACATCTTCATGCAATCTCTCGACAAATGTGTCGTGATCATCATCAACATTCTGAGCTTTTTCCAAGATATCAATCGAATTCATGGTAAGATATACAATCCTTCCCCTCGATGATTCATGTCGTCATCGACAACATTCTTGCCTTCCCCAACACAAACTTGTTCATATAATTTTGGAAATACATCCTTTTTGGCATGTCGATGGATTGTGGCTGAGCCCGTCGGTCACACCCTCATCTTTTCACTGCTAAAATTGTAAGACTTATTTTCTAAGTTGTTTCCAATGGATCCTTGGAGTATCCAAAGTCCGACCTTTGCTTGAAACCATGTCAATGCTAGCTCGAAGCATGTCTGTGGTAATCCGTTCTCCAATAAGAATATTTGAAGCACGATACTAAATTTTCTTTATCAATTATCCAAACACCGTTGTATGGGTAATGTCATGAAATTTCTTTCCCCTCACATAAATGGTTTTATACTTCTATCTTGTCATGGATATCATGCTCTGCTGTCCTTGGGAAGGATATACCCCTGAAATATGTGTTTAAACACATTTTCCTTTCCATTGTTCTGTTTAATCTGACAATTACATTTTCCTTTCCATTGGTTTGTTTAAACCTTATTATGATCTATATTATATAAGCAGTATTATTTCCCTGCTTATGTAAACACTGATACGTCTCCAACGTATCTATAATTTTTGATTGCTCCAAGCTATATTATCTACTGTTTTGGATGTTTATAGGCTTTATTATACACTTCTATATCATTTTTGGGACTAACCTATTAACCCAGAGCCGAGTGCCAGTTTCTGTTTTTACCTTGTTTTAGGGTTTCAAAGAAAAGGAAAATCAAATGGAGTCCAATTGACCTGAAACTTCACGGAACTCATTTTTGGAAGGAAAGAAGCCCAGAAGACTTGGAGTGCACGTCAGGGGACCTACGAGGAGGCCACGAGGCAGGGGGCGCGCCCACCCCCTCTAGGCGCGCCCTCCACCCTCGTGGGCCCCTCGTGGGGCCCCTGACGTACTTCTTCCGCCTATATATCTCCATATACCCTAAAAACATCCGGGAGCATAATAGATCGGGAGTTCCGCCGCCAGAAGCCTTCGTAGCCACCGAAAGCCAATCTAGACCCATTTCGGCACCCTGCCGGAGGGGGGAATCCTTCTCTGGTGGCCATCTTCATCATCCCGGTGCTCTCCATGATGAGGAGGGAGTAGTTCTCCCTTGGGGCTGAGGGTATGTACCAGTAGCTATGTGTTTGATCTCTCTCTCTCTCTCGTGTTCTTGAGGTGGTACGATCTTGATGTATCGTGAGCTTTGCTATTATAGTTGGATCCTATGATGTTTTCTCCCCCCTTTACTCTCTTGTAATGGATTGAGTTTCCCCTTTGAAGTTATCTTATCGGATTGAGTCTTTAAAGATTTGAGAACACTTGATGTATGTCTTGCCGTGCGTATCTGTGGTGACAATGAGATACCACGTGATTCACTTGATGTATGTTTTGGTGATCAACTTGCGGGTTCCGCCCATGAACCTATGCATAGGGGTTGGCACACGTTTTCGTCGTGATTCTTCGGTAGGAACTTTGGGGAACTCTTTGAGGTTCTATGTGTTGGTTGAATAGATGAATCTGAGATTGTGTGATGCATATCGTATAATCATACCCACGGATACTTGAGGTGACATTGGAGTATCTAGTGACATTAGGGTTTTGGTTGATTTGTGTCTTAAGGTGTTATTCTAGTACGAACTCTAGGGCTGCTTGTGACACTTATAGGAATAGCCCAACGGATTGATTGGAAAGAATAACTTTGAGGTGGTTTCGTACCCTACCATAATCTCTTCGTTTTTTCACCGCTATTAGTGACTTTGGAGTGACTCTTTGTTGCATGTTGAGGGATAGTTATGTGATCCAATTATGTTATTATTGTTGAAGTGTTAGAAATATGCCCTAGAGGCAATAATAAATTAGTTATTATTATATTTCCTTGTTCATGATAATCGTTATTATCCATGCTAGTATTGTATTGATAGGAAACTCAGATACATGTGTGGATACATAGACAACACCATGTCCCTAGTAAGCCTCTAGTTGACTAGCTCGTTGATCAATAGATGGTTACGGTTTCCTAACCATGGACATTGGATGTCGTTGATAACGGGATCACATCATTAGGAGAATGATGTGATGGACAAGACCCAATCCTAAGCCTAGCACAAGATCATGGAGTTCGTATGCTAAAGCTTTTCTAATGTCAAGTATCATTTCCTTAGACCATGAGATTGTGCAACTCCCGGATACCGTAGGAGTGCTTTGGGTGTGCCAAACGTCACAACGTAACTGGGTGGCTATAAAGGTACATTACAGGTATCTCCGAAAGTGTCTGTTGGGTTGGCACGAATCGAGACTGGGATTTGTCACTCCGTGTAAACGGAGAGGTATCTCTGGGCCCACTCGGTAGGACATCATCATAATGTGCACAATGTGATCATGGAGTTGATCACGGGATGATGTGTTACGGAACGAGTAAAAGAGACTTGCCGGTAACGAGATTGAACAAGGTATCGGGATACCGACGATCGAATCTCGGGAAAGTATCGTACCGCTAGACAAAGGGAATTGTATACGGGATTGATGAAGTCCTTGACATCGTGGTTCATCCAATGAGATCATCGTGGAACATGTGGGAGCCAACATGGGTATCGAATCTCCGTCATGTCTGCATGGTTCCCGAACCCGTAGGGTCTACACACTTAAGGTTCGATGACGCTAGGGTTATAAGGAATAGATATACGTGGTTACCGAATGTTGTTCGGAGTCCCGGATGAGATCCCGGACGTCATGAGGAGTTCTGGAATGGTCCGGAGGTAAAGATTTATATATGGGAAGTCCTATTTTGGTCACCAGAAAAGTTTCGGGTTTTATCGGTAACGTACCGGGACCACCGGGAGGGTCCCGGGGGTCCACCAAGTGGGGCCACAAGCCCGGAGGGCTGCATGGGCCAAGTGTGGGAGGGGACCAGCCCCAGGTGGGCTGGTGCGCCCCCCCACAAGGGCCCAAGGCGCCTAAAGGGGAGGAGGGGGGCAAACCCTAAGGGCAGATGGGCCTTAGGGCCCATGCCTGGTGCGCCTCCCTCTCCCCCTCCCCTTGGCCGCCCCCTAGATGGGATCTAGGGGCTGCCGCCACCCCTAGGGAGGGAACCCTAGGTGGGGGCGCAACCCCTCCCCTCCCTCTATATATACTTGAGGTTTGGGGCTGCCCAACACATGTGAATTCTCTCCTTCTTGGCGCAGCCCTACCCCTCTCCCTCCTCGTCTTGCGGTGCTTGGCGAAGCCCTGCTGGAGTACCACGCTCCTCCACCACCACCACGCCGTTGTGCTGCTGCTGGATGGAGTCTTCCTCAACCTCTCCCTCTCTCCTTGCTGGATCAAGGCATGGGAGACGTCACCGGGCTGTACGTGTGTTGAACACGGAGGTGCCGTCCGTTCGGCACTAGGATCTCCGGTGATTTGGATCACGACGAGTACGACTCCATCAACCCCGTTCACTTGAACGCTTCCGCGTAGCGATCTACAAGGGTATGTAGATGCACTCTCCTTCCCCTCGTTGCTAGATTACTCCATAGATTGATCTTGGTGATGCGTAGAAAATTTTGAATTTCTGCTACGTTCCCCAACAGTGGCATCATGAGATAGGTCTATGCGTAGTTTCTATGCATGAGTAGAACACAAAGTAGTTGTGGGCATTGATTTTGTTCAATATGCTTATCGTTACTAGTCCAATCTTGATTCGGCGGCATTGTGGGATGAAGCGGCCCGGACCGACCTTACACGTACTCTTACGTGAGACTGGTTCCACCGACTGACATGCACTAGTTGCATAAGGTGGCTAGCGGGTGTCTGTCTCTCCCACTTTAGTCGGATCGGATTCGATGAAAAGGGTCCTTATGAAGGGTAAATAGCAATTGGCATATCACGTTGTGGTTTTTGCGTAGGTAAGAAACGTTCTTGCTAGAAACCCATAGCAGCCACGTAAAACATGCAAACAACAATTAGAGGACGTCTAACTTGTTTTTGCAGGGTATGCTATGTGATGTGATATGGCCTAGAAGAATGTGATGAATGATATGTGATGTATGAGATTGATCATGTTCTTGTAATAGGAATCACGACTTGCATGTCGATGAGTATGACAACCGGCAGGAGCCATAGGAGTTGTCTTTATTTATTGTATGACCTGCGTGTCATTGAACAATGCCATGTAATTACTTTACTTTATTGCTAACCGGTAGCCATAGTAGTAGAAGTAATAAGTTGGCGAGACAACTTCATGGAGACACAATGATGGAGATCATGATGATGGAGATCATGGTGTCATGCCGGTGACGATGATGATCATGGAGCCCCGAAGATGGAGATCAAAAGGAGCAAAGTGATGATGGCCATATCATGTCACTATTTGATTGCATGTGATGTTTATCATGTTTTTGCATCTTATTTGCTTAGAATGACGGTAGTAAATAAGATGATCCCTCATTAAAATTTCAAGAAAGTGTTCCCCCTAACTGTGCATCGTTGCGAAAGTTCGTCGTTTCGAAGCACCACGTGATGATCGGGTGTGATAGATTCTTACGTTCGAATACAACGGGTGTTGACGAGCCTAGCATGTACAGACATGGCCTCGGAACACATGCGAAACACTTAGGTTGACTTGACGTGCCTAGCATGTACAGACATGGCCTCGGAACACAAGAGACCGAAAGGTCGAGCATGAGTCGTATGGTAGATACGATCAACATGAAGATGTTCACCGATGATGACTAGTCCGTCTCACGTGATGATCGGACACGGCCTAGTTGACTCGGATCATGTAATCACTTAGATGACTAGAGGGATGTCTATCTGAGTGGGAGTTCGTAAGATGAACTTAATTATCCTGAACATAGTCAAAAGGTCTTCGCAAATTATGTCGTAGCTCGCGCTTCAGTTCTACTGTTTAGATATGTTCCTAGAGAAAATTTAGTTGAAAGATGGTAGTAGCAATTGTGCGGACTAGGTCCATAAACTGAGGATTGTCCTCATTGCTTCATAGAAGGCTTATGTCCTTAATGCACCACTCAGTGTGCTGAACCTCGAACGTCGTCTGTGGATGTTGCGAACATCTGACATACACATTTTTATAACTACGTGATAGTTCAGTTAAACGGTTTAGAGTTGAGGCACCGAAGACGTTTTAAAACGTCGCGAAACATATGAGATGTTTCGAGGGCTGAAATTGGGATTTCAGGCTCGTGCCCACGTCAAGAGGTATAAGACCTCCGACGATTTTCTTAGCCTGCAAACTAAGGGAGAAAAGCTCAATTATTGAGCTTGTGCTCAGATTGTCTGAGTACAACAATCATTTGAATCGAGTGGGAGTTGATCTTCCAGATGAGATAGTGATGTTTCTCCAAAGTCATTACCACCAAGCTGCTAGAGCTTCATGATGAACTATAATATATCGGGGACATATATGATGATCCTTGAGATATTCGCGATGTTTGACACCACAAAAGTAGAAATCAAGAAGGAGCATCAATTGTTGATGGTTGGTGAAACCACTAGTTTCAAGAAGGGCAAGGGCAAGAAGGGATACTTCATGAAACGGCAAATCAGTTGCTGCTCTAGTGAAGAAACCCAAGGTTGAACCCAAACCCGAGACTAAGTGCTTCTGTAATAAGGGGAACAGCCACTGGAGCAGAATTACCCTAGATACTTGGTAGATGAGAAGGCTGGCAAGGTCGATAGAAGTATATTGGATATACATTGTGTTAATGTGTACTTTACTAGTACTCCTAGTAGCACCATGGTATTAGATACCGGTTCGGTTGCTAAGTGTTAGTAAACTCGAAATAAAAGGCTACGGAGTAAACGGAGACTAGCTAAAGGTGAGTTGGCGATATGTGTTGGAAGTTTTTCCCAAGCTTGATGTGATCAAGCATCACACACTCCCTCTACCATCGAGACTGGTGTTTGCATTGAGCATAGACATGATTGGATTATGTCTATCGCAATACGGTTATTCATTTAAGGAGAATAATGGTTACTCTGTTTATTTGAATAATACCTTCAATGGTCTTGCACCTAAAATGAATGGTTTATTGAATCTCGATCGTAGTGATACACATGTTCATGCCAAAAAAAATAAGATAGTAATGATAGTACCACCTACTTGTGGCACTGCCACTTAAGTCATATTGGTATAAAACGCATGAAGAAGCTCCATGTTGATGGATCTTTGGGCTCACTCGTTTTTGAAAAGTTTGAGACATGCAAACCATGTCTATTGGTGTATATGCATGAAGAAACTCCATGCAAATGGACCGTTTGGACTCACTTGATTTTGAATCACTTGAGACATGCAAATCATACCACATGGGCAAGATGACTGAAAGCCTCGTTTTCAGTAAAATGGAACTAGAAAGCAACTTGTTGGAAGTAATACATTTTGATGTGTGCAGTCCAATGAGTGCTGAGGCGTGTAGTGGATATCGTTATGTTCTTACTTCACAGATGATTTGAGTAGATGTTGAGTATATTCACTTGATGAATCACGAGTCTGAATTATTGAAAGGTTCAAGTAATTTCAGGGTGAAGTTGAAAGATCGTCGTGACAAGAGGATAAAATATCTATGATATGATCATAGAGATGAATATCTGAATTACGAGTTTGGCACAGAATTAAGACATTGTGGAAATTGTTTCACAACTAATACAGCCTGGGACACCATAGTGTGATGGTGTGTCCAAACATCATAACTGCACCCTATTGGATATGATGCATACCATGATGTCTCTTATCGAATTACCACGATAGTTTATGGGTTAGGCATTGGAGACAACCACATTCACTTTAAATAGGGCACCACGTAATTCCAATGAGATGACACCGTATGAACTATGGTTTAGAGAAACCTAAGCTGTCATTTCTTAAAAGTTTGGGGCTGCGACGCTTATGTGAAAAAGTTTCAGGCTGATAAGCTCGAACCCAAAGCGGATAAATGCATCTTCATAGGACACCCAAAATAGTTGGGTATACCTCCTGTCTCAGATCCGAAAGCAATAAGGGATTGTTTCTAGAATCGGGTCCTTTCTCGAGGAAAAGTTTCTCTTGAAAGAATTGAGTGGGAGGATGGTGGAGACTTGATGAGGTTATTGAACCGTCTCTTCAACTAGTGTGTGGCAGGGCACAAGGACTTGTTCCTGTGTCACCTACACCAATTGAAGTGGAAGCTTATGATGGTGATCATGAAACTTCAGATCAAGTCACTACCAAACCTCGTGGGATGACAAGGATACGTACTACTTCAGAGTGGTACGTAATCCTGTCTTGGAAGTCATGTTGCTAGACAACAATGAACCTACGAGCTATGGAGAAGCGATGGTGGGCCCGGATTCCGATAAATGGCTCAAGGCCATAAAATCTGAGAGAGGATCCATGTATGAAAACAAAGTGTGGACTTTGGCAGAAAGCTCGATGGTCGTAAGGCTATTGAGTACAGATGGATTTTTAAAAGGAAGACGGACAATGATGGTAAGTATCACCATTAAGAAAGCTCGACTTGTCGTTAAGATGTTTTCCGACAAGTTCAAGTAGTTGACTACGATGAGACTTTCTCACTCGTAGCGATGCTAAGAGTCTGTTGGAATTATATTAGCGATTACTGCATTATTTATGAAATCTTGCAGATAGGATGTCAAAACATTGTTTCCTCGACGATTTTCTTGAGGAAAGGTTGTATGTGATGCAACCGGAAGGTTTTGTCAATCCTGAAAGATGCTAATAAGTATGCAAAGCTCCAGCAATCCTTCTAAGGACTGGAGTAAGCATCTCGGAGTTGGAATGTATGCTTTGATGAGATGATCAAAGATTTTGGGTGTATGCAAAGTTTATGAGAAACTTGTATTTCCAAAGAAGTGAGTGGGAGCACTATAGAATTTCTGATGAGTATATGTTGTTGACATATTGTTGATCAGAAATGACGTAGAATTTCTGGAAAGCATATAGGGTTATTTGGAAAGTGTTTTTCAATGGAAAGCCTGGATTAAGCTACTTGAACATTGAGCATCAAGATCTATATGGATAGATCAAAACGCTTAATGGTACTTTCAAATGAGCACATACCTTGACATGATCTTGAAGGTGTTCAAGATGGATCAGTCAAAGAAGGAGTTCTTGCCTGAGTTGTAAGGTATGAAGTTAAGACTTAAAGCTCGACCACGGCAGAAGAAAGAGGAAGGATGAAGGTCGTCCCCTATGCTTTTGTCATAGGCTCCATACGGTATGCCAGGCCGAGTACCGCACCTGATGTGTGCCTTGCCACATATCTGGCAAGAGGGTACAAAGGTAATCTAGGAGTAGATCACCAGATAGCGGTCTAAATTATCCTTAGAGGAATAAGGATATGTTTCTCAGTTATGGAGGTGATAAAGAGTTCGATGTAAAGAGTTACGTCGATGCAAGCTTAACACCTATCCGGATAGCTCTGAGTAGAGATACCGGATACGTATAATGGAGCAACAATTTAGAATAGCTCCAAGTAGAACAGTTATTTGAAAGGGCTCCAAATATAGCATAGTAGCTGCATCTACAAGATGACATAGAGATTTGCGAAGTACATACGGATCTGAATGTTGCAGACCCGTTGACTGAAACCTCTCTCACAAGCATAACATGATCAAACCCAGAACTCTTTGGGTGTTAGTCACATGGGGATGTGACCTTGAGTGTTAATCACATAGCGATGTGAACTGGATTATTGACTCTAGTGCAAGTGGGAGACTGTTGGAAATATGCCCTAGAGGCAATAATAAATTAGTTAATTATATTTCCTTGTTCATGATAATCGTTTATTATCCATGCTAGTATTGTATTGATAGGAAACTCAGATACATGTGTGGATACATAGACAACACCATGTCCCTAGTAAGCCTCTAGTTGACTAGCTCGTTGATCAATAGATGGTTACGGTTTCCTGACCATGGACATTGGATGTCGTTGATAACGGGATCACATCATTAGGAGAATGATGTGATGGACAAGACCCAATCCTAAGCCTAGCACAAGATCATGCAGTTCGTATGCTAAAGCTTTTCTAATGTCAAGTATCATTTCCTTAGACCATGAGATTGTGCAAATCCCGGATACCATAGGAGTGCTTTGGGTGTGCCAAACGTCACAACGTAACTGGGTGGCTATAAAGGTATATTACAGGTATCTCCGAAAGTGTCTGTTGGGTTGGCACGAATCGAGACCTGGATTTGTCACTCCGTGTAAACAGAGAGGTATCTCCGGGCCCACTCGGTAGGACATCATCATAATGTGCACAATGTGATCAAGGAGTTGATCACGGGATGATGTGTTACAGAACGAGTAAAAGAGACTTGCCGGTAACGAGATTGAACAAGGTATCGGGATACCGACGATCGAATCTCGGGCAAGTATCGTACCGCTAGACAAAGGGAATTGTATACGGGATTGATTAAGTCCTTGACATCGTGGTTCATCCGATGATATCATCGTGGAACATGTGGGAGCCAACATGGGTATCCAGATCCCGCTATTGGTTATTGACCGGAGAGTTATCTCGGTCATGTCTGCATGGTTCCCGAACCCGTAGGGTCTACACACTTAAGGTTCGATGACGCTAGGGTTATAAGGAATAGATATACGTGGTTACCGAATGTTGTTTGGAGTCCCGGATGAGATCCTGGATGTCACGAGGAGTTCCGGAATGGTCCGGAGGTAAAGATTTATATATGGGAAGTCCTGTTTTGGTCACTGGAAAAGTTTCGTGTTTTATCGGTAACGTACCGGGACCACCGGGAGGGTCCCGGGGGTCCACCAAGTGGGGCCACAAACCCCGGAGGGCTGCATGGGCCAAGTGTGGGAGGGGACCAGCCCCAGGTGGGCTGGTGCGCCCCCCCCCCCCACAAGGGCCCAAGGCGCCTAAAGGGGAGGAGGGGGGCAAACCCTAAGGGCAGATGGGCCTTAGGGCCCATGCCTAGTGCGCCTCCCTCTCCCCCTCCCCTTGGCCGCCCTCTAGATGGGATCTAGGGGCTGCCGCCACCCCTAGGGAGGGAACCCTAGGTGGGGGCGCAGCCCCTCCCCTCCCCCTATATATACTTGAGGTTTGGGGCTGCCCAACACATGTGAATTCTCTCCTTCTTGGCGCAGCCCTACCCCTCTCCCTCCTCGTCTCTTGCGGTGCTTGGCGAAGCCCTGCTGGAGTACCACGCTCCTCCACCACCACCACGCCGTTGTGCTGCTGCTGGATGGAGTCTTCCTCAACCTCTCCCTCTCTCCTTGCTGGATCAAGGCATGGGAGACGTCACCGGGCTGTACGTGCGTTGAACACGGAGGTGCCGTCCGTTCGGCACTAGGATCTCCGGTGATTTGGATCACGACGAGTACGACTCCATCAACCCCGTTCACTTGAATGCTTCCGCGTAGCGATCTACAAGGGTATGTAGATGCACTCTCCTTCCCCTCGTTGCTAGATTACTCCATAGATTGATCTTGGTGATGCATAGAAAATTTTGAATTTCTGCTACGTTCCCCAACAGAGAGGACTTGCACTAGTGAAAGTATGAACCATAGGCCTTGTTTCCTAGCATTGCAATACCGTTTTTGCCCACTTTTATCATTCGTTACCTTGCTGTTTTTATATTTTAAGATTACAAAAACTATTATCTACCATCCATATACCACCTGTATCACCATCTCTACGCCGAACTAGTGCACCTATACAATTTACTATTGTATTGGGTGTGTTGGGGACACAAGAGACTCTTTGTTATTTGGTTGCGTGGTTGCTTGAGAGAGACCATCTTCATCCTACGCCTCCTACGGATTGATAAACCTTAGGTCATCCACTTGAGGGAAAATTGCTACTGTCCTACAAACCTCTGCACTTGGAGGCCCAACAACGTCTACAAGAAGAAGGTTGTGTAGTAGACATCAAACACCTCGTTGTGTCACTCTGTCAGTAAGACCCTGCTACTATTGTTGATGACATTCCGGTAGCCACCGATGGACGAGAACTTTGCCTAATGGTCCGCCTCGTTCAACGAGCAGGAAAATGGTTCTCTTCGTCCCTCGCCCTTGGTACCAACGTTGTTGCCAATATAACTGGCAGTCTATGCTCTGACATACCTTGCTATCCTAACCTTGCAAGATGTCAACGCCCTTTCTACTTTTTAACCACATGGTGGGCCCATAACCCATAGTTCAACAGGATCGAAACCTGACTCTCCTGTACACCCATGTTTCCAAAGTTATTCCTCACGCTTGGCTTCATATGTAGATCACGAACCACCTTCCTAGAAACGATCTACTCTAGTATCAAATGCAATATTTATTTTCGTTTCTCTGAACCCTTCTCGCCTTCTGATTAGGCATCGAATGATTGCCTACCCGTTTGACACTTTTGTACCATCGCAAATTGCTCTCAATGAATTCCCTGAGTTGCAACTCAAGAAATAAGTCTTGTCTTCTTCCCTGAGTTCACCGTCATATGCCCAACTTGTGGGGATGCGTTCTTCCGGAATTTCCCCACTTATCGCATTTCTAGGACGATGAAGATCCCGAAGAAAGAACGACAACTTCATCATGAAGCCTTGCTGCAGAGAAATGAAGACATCGACACTATGAATCAACTTCTTCGAGAAGAGCAACCAAGAACGAGAAGATCCGTTAGAATTTCATAGCCAAACCCCTTCCCCCTTACTCCACCTCTTAAATCTCGGGATGAGATTTCTTATAGTGGAGGAGATTTGTAACACCCCTAGTGGTTAGCTACAGTGACCACATGCTAATGTGCCATGTCATCTTGATGACATGATTAAGTTGCATTAGCATGTGGTCACTTTAGCTGTACAATCAAGATGACATGGCACAGTAGGAATTTATAATGACATGATTAAATTATACCGCCCACTCTGAATTTGGTTCAAATTCAAATTTAAATTATAAAGTCCAGAAATTATTTCACCAAACAATAGGAAAAAAATGTGTACAATATTCTAAATATTCCTCTAGTAATTGTACAGTAGGAATCAACATTAATTGATTATTTAAAATGCCCCTAACCTAACAAAAATTGGACCAACATCAATCTTAGTGACCTTTGCAATTTCAAAAAAATATTTAGAACCTTTTCAAAATGCCCCCAAACTTTTTGGAAAGCCCCCTAATATTGCAAAGTGTTTTCGTGACAAGTCTCACTTTTAACAAAATTCATTTAGTAGCCATCTAAAATAGAAAAGAAAAATATATAACAGAGATATAAAAGGAAAAAGAGAAAATGCACCACTGTGCACTATAGGCCCAGTGCTACAGTAGCACTACCTAGCCCACCACCGCCTTCTCCTACTTCACGTACAGGAGGATGGCAGAGGCAAGGGCGCCATGGCACTGTGCACGCGTGCACACGCCGTCCATATCCAGATTGCCTCATGTCGATCATCCGAGCACTCGTGGAGATGTATAAGACTTTCCTCGACACCGTTGACGAACCCTAGCCCCCGAAATCCCCCACTCCCACTCACGTTTTCCCTCGGACTTGTGCCCAAGCTGCCGTCGACGCGTCGTCGCTGTCCCCGTGGCCACTGACCTCCCCGGCGACCGGAAGGTTGTCCAGGGACTTCCTCATCGCCGACTCCGTCATCCCTGTGCATCCGTTCGACCGGAGCCACACCGTCCGCTCGAGATCGAGCCGGTTTCTCCTCCACGGCCGTGGCATCTCGTCATCTATCTACACCACCGCGCCACCCCGACCGTCGCAAGCACGTCCCTGGACTTCCTCTCGGCGGGCCGCGTCGATTCCCCCTTGTGGCCGCTCGATCCACCGTCGTAGCCGCCATAGCCGAGCGCCCCATCTTGTTGCGCGGACGCGCCCGCCCGCGCCCACGCCCATCTCTGGCCGCGCACTGCCGTGCCCCCGCGCCAATCCGCGCGTGCACCCGTGCATGGACGTGCCCCTGCTGCTGTTCTGTTGCTGTTGCTCTGCTGCTGCTCCATGTCGTTGCTCTGCTGCTACTTACGTCGATGCTAGTTGTCGCCGCCGCCGCTTCACCTGCTAGTGCAGTTTTGCTGATGTGTGTTGCTGCCGCTGCTAACGCTGCTTCGCTGTTGGTGCTCCTACTGCTTGTGCCACCGGCTGCTACTGCTACTAGCCATGGCCATCCAAGTGTCTTGCGTGGTGTGTGTGTTGTGTTTGTGGCCGGCTGGACCATTGTCCAGTACGGCCGGCCCCTTGTTTAATTAGGATTAGATTAGTTAGTGTTAAATTAGTGCTAATTTACATTAATATCAAATGACATGTGGACCAACCCTGTTGGTTATCTCTAATTAATTGACTTAATAGACACATTGTCTATGACATGTAGGCCCCACTAAAACTGTTCACACTTTGACCAAGGTCAACCTTGACTGTTCACTGTTGACCTGCTGACTGGGCTTTGACTGGCCCCGCATGTCATTGACTATGGCTGGCCCAGTCTGGGTATAAAAAGAATCAGCCTTATTTAAATTTGAAATAAATAATTAAAACAATTTTGGAATATTAATAAAACTTTGAAAAATCATATTAAATAGAACGTAGCTCGGATCGAAAAACTTTGTACATGAAAGTTGCTTAGAACGACGAGACGAATCCGGATACGTAGCTCGTTCGTCCGCCACGCATCCCTAGCATAGCGAAAACGCAACTTTTCCCTCCGATTCATCTGTCCGAAAACGCGGAACACCGGGGATTTTCCCCGGATGTTTCTCCCCTTCACCAGTATCGCCTAGTACTGCGTTAGGTCACCCCTGGCACCGCGTTTTGCCTTGTTATATTTTATGATGCATTGTTTGCTCTGTATTTACTGTTTCTTCCCCCTCTTCTCTCCGGTAGACCCCGAGACCGATGCAGCCCCTATGATCGACTACGTCGACGACGACCCCTCCTTGCCAGAGCAACCAGGCAAGCAAACCCTCCTTGAGCATTCCGATATCGCCCTTTTCTTACCCTCTCATGCTTGCATTAGAACTGCTACTGCTTTCTGTATGATCCTACTCTGATGCATAGCCTATTTTTGTTACTTGCTTATTGTTACCTTACCTTCTTATCCTAAACTGCTTAGTATAGGTTGGTTAGTGATCCATCAGTGACCCCCACCTTGTCCCAGTTGCCCCGCTTTATGTTTGATGACTCGATTAACGTGATCGACGTCCAGACCCCGACACCACACATCACCCCCCTAGTTGTATGACTCTGCAGAGTTACTATCAAGTGCCGTGGGTGGACCCTCTTACATCACTCCTGATGAGATGTCTGTAGTGTAGCTATTCGGTCGTGGTCATCGAGGGTGATTTCCTCCTTAACCACTTCTGTTATGGCTCCATCGTGCAACCCCGCAAGTGTGAACCTCGAGGGTGGATCCTCTTACGTTCACCTTGATGATAACATCGAGTGGAATTCACTGGGGGTGATTCCTCGGGTTTTCCCCTTGGTGTTAGACACCTAGTTACTATGACTTTATATTGAACCATGTTACTAAAGATGGGTCGACCCTGAGGGGTACCCGCGCGAGCTTAATAGCGAGTGATGTGGAGTCGGGTTGACCTGGAAGGTGCCCGCGAGATACTTACGAGGCGTGGCCGGACATTCTTAGCCCTTGCCGCAAGTACTGGAGACGGGGCAATGGGGTCACATCTTTCGTGAGTCTCTGCTTGTTACCGCGTGCTCCTAATCCACTACTATTTGGATATTTGATCCGAGGGGCCTCTGGCCTGATAGTACTAACCATCACGTGGGCATAGTATGGGCGTTCTGCGTCGTATGCATCAGCCGAAGCTTAATAGACGTCAGCGACTGAGCGGCGCGCGCCGGGTTGGACTGGTAAGCACCTGCCTTTTTGAAGGAGGTTGCTAGGTCTGCTCACTGGTTGCATACGCAACGTGCTGGAGTTCCCGGGGAGATGGCCCATGACCCCTGGGGGAATAGGTTTAGTCCAGCGTGTTGACCTCTCTATTAAGCCTAGGTCGGGTTGCGGCATATTGTTTGGCCGAGGGCGGGCATGACCCAGGAAAGTGTGTCCGGCCGGAGTTAATCGAGCGTGGTGGGTAAGTTGGTGCACCCCTGCAGGGAAGAAAACATCTATCGATAGCCTGTCCTACGGTAACGGACACTTGGAGTTGTATCCCGATCGATACAACTAGAACTGGATACTTGTGATGCGAATTGGATTGTGATGAGAAATGGATAGTATGGCTCTGGGATTGCTTTCTCGCAGGGAGTCGAGAAAGGATCTCTCGCCGAGGTTGATAGCACTTCTAATACTTTACTTTATGCTACTCTACTCCCTCCTATTGCTGCAAGATGGTGGGTTCCAGAAGATGCTAGTCTTTGATAGGCTAGGCTTTCCCCCTTCTCTTCTGGCATTCTGCAGTTTAGTCCACAGATACAGCCCATTTCCTTTGATACAGATGCATACTTAGTTTAGATCTGATGTAAGTCTTGCGAGTACATTGGATGAGTACTCACGGTTGCTTTGCTACCTCTTTTCCCCCATACCTGATTGTTGCGACCAGATGACAGATCCCAGGAGCCAGATGACAGATCCCAGGAGCCAGACGACACCACTGATGATTACTACTACCCCGAGGGTGCCTACTACTACGTGACGACCACTGACGACCTAGAGTAGTTAGGAGGCTCCCAGGCAGGAGGCCTTGCCTTTTAGATCGATGTTGCTTTTGTGCTTGCCTTCTTAAGGCAAACTTGTTTAACTCATGTGTGTACTCAGATATTGTTTCTTCCGTTGACTCCTGTGTTTTCAAGCTTATGTATTCGAGCCCTCGAGGCCCCTGGCTTGTAATATAAAGCTTGTATTATTTTAATTTGTGTCTAGAGTTGTGTTGTGATATCTTCCCGTGAGTCCTTGATCTTGATCGTACACATTTGCATGTATGATTAGTGTACGATTGAATCGAGGGTGTCACATATGCCCTTCATAGAGGGAAGCAGGGATTTGCAGATGTGTCAAAGCTCATAGCTTAAATCAGAGATACATATAATTTTTGGGAGGTATACCCTTCCTGTTAACGTTACGACCAAGAATTTTCAATATCTTCCATGGTAAACAAATTGGTGGTGGTTCCCAAGTGGTAAAAAGTAAAGTTTACTCCCCCTCCACCAACAAACACAAGTCATGGCTAAACGAATCCACAGGTGCCTTCCATACCAACAACAGTCCTGGGGAGTTTTGTTTAATTATTTGCATTTTTTTATCATGGGACTGGGCATCCCGATTACCAGCCCCTCTCGTGTAAGGACAAGTGAATAAACACTCATCATGAGAATAACCCGCTTAGAATGGAAGATACTGACCACCCCCTGTCGCTCCATGAGCGACCCATGCACACAAAACAGACGTTCATTTGAATTTTTAGAGGTGGCACATGCAAATTTACTTGGAACGACGGGGTAATACCGCATATAGGTAGATATGGTGGACTCATCCGAAATAACTTTGATTTAAGGATTTTGATGCATAAGCAGTATTCCCACTTAGTACAGGCGAAGGTTACCATTTAGGTTGAGAAGCCACCAGCTAGAGAGCGAAAACGGTCTTGATCATGCATTATGAACAATTAACATTGAATACTAGCATGAGTAGGATATAGACACCACGAACATAAATATCGTGGAGGCTATGATGGTTTTGAATCAACTACATGCGTGAACATGTGCCAAGTCAAGCCACTTGAAACATTCAGAGGAGGATACCATATTATCATACTATATCACAATCATTTTAATGCATGTTGACATCTAAGATAAATCATTATCCACTCCTAGCTACTTAAGCATGGCATGAGCAACTATAATCTCTAATTGTCATTACAAACATGTTCAATCATAATATGTTGAATCATGGATACCGAGTTAAACATATTACAAAAACAAGTTGAGTTCATACCTGCTTTTCCCTGCCACAGACACTTCATCAAATATCGTCATTATTGCCTTTCACTTGCATGCCCGAATGATCTGAAAATAATAATAGTGCAAGACTGTCGTGGACTAAGCTGGAATCTGCAACATTTTACTCAGAGGAGAAGATAAAATAACATGGGCTCTTCGTTACATCACCAATAATGCATATGAGAGCCACTCAACATTTTCATCATGGTCTTCTCCTTAGACCGACTCAACAAAAGAAAAGAATTTCAGAGAAACACATTGAAATATTTTTGGAGTTTTTGATTTTTCTTAAAGAAAGCAAATTAAAGAAAGAAGACCGAAGACAAGAAAAACTATTTACACCGAAGAGCTCCCAACAAACAAAAGAAGAAATGGGAAATCTTTTTGGGTTTTCTTTTAATACTAGAACTAAATTAAACTAGAAAGAAAACTGAAAAGAAGCAAGATTTTTTTGGATTTTCTCAAAGTTTTTTTTCAAACACACAAGAAGAAAGTGAGAAAATAAAACTAATATAGATAATACAATGAAAAAGTATTAACACCGACAATTAGAATGAAGTGTGTGAACATGAATATAATGTCGGTGGAAATACGTACTCCCCCAAGCTTAGGCTTTTGACCTAGCTTGGTAATCACCATTCGTGGCCTAGGTAATAGTCAGAGTGATAACTCACGGAGGCTCTTGGTGCTGCCTCCTCAACCCATCAAGCAGCCTAGACTGCCGTGTTGTGCTCGCGCGCCTTGCTCTCATAAATGTAGTATATTCCTTTACTATGATAATCAAAGAGAGCAGGTGCAGGAAAAATAACAGGTACAATGGATTTTTTATCAAACATCAAGTTATATTTATAGTTAGTGGCCTTATATTTAATGAACTCATGATGTTGCATGGCCCCAAAGTCTAGGTACTGGGTAGGTAAAATAGGATCATTGGACCAAGGTGACACTCCCAGCTTCCTAGCTATACTGGAGGCATAAACCCCCCATTAAAAGTAACCACTATCAGTGTTGCGTTGCAACCTCCGTGCAACAATTGCTCCCAAATTATAAAATTTAATTCCCGCCAGAGCAGTGCATATGAGGCTAAGGTCTGGAGCACAAAGGGTACTGCAATCTTGTTTGCCCATGATGCATTTACCATTAAGGAGTGCAAAGTAACAGATTGATGGAAATTGTATGCTTTTTATTCTAGCTTGTGTCACTCCTCTATTCTCACCACAACAGAGGCTAGTTAAAAACATCTCATACTCAGATTTTGGTGGTTCGTCCAACGAACCCCAATATGGAATTTCGCATGGAACACAGAACTCTTCTAGAGGCATGGTGAAGGCATTATCATAAAAGGCTAAATGAAACTCTAGAATCACGAGAATGATATTTATATTTCTTAGTGAATGTCTGTGTGAGGTTGAGATGTTGGATGCACTTATCTGCGATGAAGGGAGCGAGCTCGATGTTGTGAACATGCTGCTCAAATTCTTCCTTGATACCTGCACCTAACATGAACTTGTTATATGACCATAGGCACGATTTGGTATCGGCGTCCCGGATCGATCTTGCACTTGGTTCAACATAAGCAGTTCGTATCAAGCTACCGCTCGATGATGCCTTTGAGGACCTCCTCCACGAAGAGCTCCTCCCAAAGAGGTACATTTTTTTCGTACGAACAAATTTCTGGAATTTTTGAGCCACAAAATTATGTCAACAAAACTTCACAAGATTGGTAGTAACTACTCATATGGATGCCTAGAAGCCATATCAAGCATTCAAACTACTTGGAACTCAAAGAATTCAACATGCAAGCTCATTTACAGCAGCACCAAGAGTAGCTAATTACTCAAAATATAAACCACTAGAATAAAAACTAATTGGAGCAATGAAAGAGTCATATACCAACTAGCAATCCCCCAAAATAGTTTCGTAAATGGAGTTTTGAGCAAAGAGATCGAAATCCGTGGGTTTGAGAGCAAGAACACGAGAGAGAGAGAGAGAGAGAGAGAGAGACAGAGAGAGAGAGAGATTTTTCTGGAGGTAGGCAGTGAAGTGAGATGAGGGTATAAGTGAGGGGGGCATTGTGGGGGCCATTACCCACCAGCGTGCGCCTGGGGTAGCTGGAGCACCCTGGTTCCTAGTGGGCACCAGGGCACCCCCTGTGATGTTTTTTGTATAAAAAATTCTTAAATATTCAGAAAAAATCATGTCAGATTTTCAGGTCATCCTGATCACTTCTATTTTTGGGCACTTTTTTATTGCACGGAAAATTCAGAAAATAGGATAAACATGGCATTTTATTGTATTTAACTAGAAATAACAGAAAAATAAAAAGTGGGTATAGAAGGTTGTGCCTACTAAGTTCATCGACCACACGCCTCTTGAAAATAATCCATTAATAAGGTTGATCAACTCTTATTAACAACCACTTCCGATTAGAATGAACCTGAAGAACTTCCGTAAAACACTGAGTTACCTCAGCGGGGATAAGCATCTCCCCAACAATAAGTATTTCATATTTGTTTTTGGTAGTAGGTAGATGGAGTTGTAAACTTTCAATAGTAATTGCCAAAGATTTTTCAATAACATTAATACTATTCACTTGAAATTGTTTCTTCGAAAAGTGCACTGTATGCTCATTACCATTGATATGAAAAGTGACCTTGCTTTTCTTGCAGTCAGTAACAGCCCCTGCAATATTCAAAAAGGGTCTACCAAGGATACTCACCATGTTGTCGTCCTCGGGCATCTCAAGTATAACAAAGTCTGTTAAGATAGTAACATTTGCAACCACAACATGCACATCCTCAGAAATACCAGTTGGTATGGCAGTTGATTTGTCAGCCATTTGCAATGATATTTCAGTAGGTGTGAGTTTATTCAAATCAAGTATTTTGTATAAAGAGAAAGGCATGACACTAACACCAGCTCCTAAATCACATAAAGCAGTTTTTGACATAACTTCTTTTGATGGAACATGGTATAGTTGATATTCCTAGATCTCCTAATTTCTTAGGTACTCCATCCTTAAAAGAGTAATTAACAAGCATGGTGGAGATTTCAGCTTCGGGTATTTTTCTTTTAGTACTGACAATATCTTTCATATATTTAGCATAAGGGTCCATCTTTAAAATATCAGTCAAATGAGTACGCTAAAAGACTGGCCTAAGCATTTCAGCAAAGCGTTCAAATTCTTCATCATCCTTTTTCTTAGATGGTTTAGGTGTAAAGGGCATGGGTTTTTGAACCCAGGGTTCTCTTTCTGTACCATGTTTTCTAACAGCAAAGCCTCTCTTATCACATCATTTGTTTTTAGGAGGTGGGTTGTCAAGAACAACAACAGGTTCTATTTCAACATCATTATCTGGTTCCTTATCATTGTCTAGTTGAGTATCTACATGAACATCATAGTTATCATCTTCATTATCACTAGGTGAATGTTCATTACCAGATTGGGTTTCAGCATCAGAAATAGAAACATCATTGTCATCAGAAGGTTTTTCCACCTCAGGTTCACTAGAAGTATGCAAAGTCCTATCATTTTTATTTTTCCTTTTCTTTTTAGAAGGACTAGGTGCATCTACATTAGTTCTTTGAGAGTCTTTTTCATTTCTTTTAGGGTGTCCCTCGGGATAAAGAGGTTCCTGAGTCATTTTACCTGTAGTCATTACTCTAACAACATGATCATTCATATTATTAGTCATTTCATTGAGTAACTCACTTTGAGATTTAGCAACTTGTTCTAACTGAGTTTGGACCATAGCAGCATGTTTTCCTACTCCTCTAAAATCAATAGTGATTCTAAATAACAAATCACTCAAGAAAGCAATCATATCAGAATTTTGTCTTAACTGTTTCATAACATAGGCATTGAAATGATCTTTCTTCATAATGTAATTTTCAAATTCATATAAGCATTGGCTAGGATTTTTATTGTAAGGGATGTCACCTTCATCAAACTTTAACAGAGAATTTATGTCCACGACCTAGGGTGGTCTGTCAAGACCATGTATTTCTTCAATAGGTGGTACATTCTTACCATCTTCAGCTTTAATACCTCTTTCCATCATACATTTCTCCGCCTCTTGCATATCTTCAAAACTGAGAAATAGAATACCCCTCTTCTTCAGGGTGGGATTAAGCGGTGGTTCAGGAAGTGTCCAATCATCATAATTGTTTAATATATTATTCAATAATTCCTCAGCTTCCTCAACAGTTTGTTCCCTGAAAATGCAACCAGCACAAGTATCTAGGAAGTCCCTAGAAGCATCTATTAGTCCATTATAGAAGATATCAAGTATTTTATTTTTCTTGAGAGGATGATCAGACAAAGCATTAAGTAATTGGAGAAGCCTCCCCCAAGCTTGTTGGAGACTCTCTTCTTCAATTTGCACAAAGTTAAATATTTCCTGAAAGGCAACTTGTTTCTTATGAGCAGGAAGATATTTTTCAGAGAAGCATTAAGTCATATCCTGGGGACTACGCACACAGCCAGGAGAAAGAGTATTGTACCATATCTTAGCATCACCCTTCAATGAGAAAGGAAATAACTTAAGAATGTAATAGTAGTGAATTTTCTCATCATGAGCAAATAGGGTGGCTATATCATTTAGTTTAGTAATATGTGCCACAACAGTTTCAGTTTCATAGACATGGAAAGGATTAGATTCAACCAAAGTAATTAACCCTGGGTCGACAGAGAATTCATAATTCTTATCGGTAATAAAGATATGTGAAGTACCAAACTTAGGATCATATTTGATTCCAGCGTTCAAAGATTTTTCTTTCAACTTGCATAGCAATTTCTTGAGGCCCTCTCTATCCTTACAAGCAAGGAAATCCCTAGCAACCTCTCCATCCATAACATAACCCTCAGGTATCTCAGGAAATTCATATGTAGGAGAGCTAGTTCTAATAGGTGTTTCATAATTCTCAGT